>NC_045445.1:110398045-110491636 GCF_002776525.5 Piliocolobus tephrosceles | reverse complement strand
GGAGGCGGAGCTTGCAGTGAGCTGAGATCCGGCCACTGCACTCCAGCCTGGGCGACAGAGCGAGACTCCGTCTCAAAAAAAAAAAAAAAATAAATAATAAAAATAAAAATAAAAAACTAAAAAAAAAAACTTTCTCCATATCAGCAATAAAACTGTTTTCCTTTTCGTCATTCCTACGTTGACTGGAATGGCACTTTTAATTTCCTTCAAGAACTTTTCCTTTGCATTCAAAACTTGGCTGTTTGGCACAAGAGGCCTGATTTTTTGCCTCTTTCAACTTTCAACATGCCTTCTTCACTAAACTTAATCATTTCTAGCTTTTGGTTGAAAGTGTACATGTGTAACTCTTCCTTTCACTTGAAAACTTAGAGGCCACTATAGGGTTATTAATTGGCCTAATTTAATATTGCTGTGTCTCAGGGAATAGGAAGGCCCGAGGAGTGGGAGACAGATGGGGGAACTGTCAGTTTGTGGAACAGTCAGAACGCACACACATTAAATTTGCTGTCTCATATGGGTGTGGTTTGTGGAAGAATTCCGATGGTAACATCAAAGATCACTGATCACAGATCATCATAACAGATACAATAATAGTGAAATGTTTGAAATTTTTTATTTCTTTAAAACATTTCAGAGAATTACCAAAATGTAGCAGAGACGCAAAGTGAGCACATGCTGTTGGAAAAATGATGCTGTTAGACTTGATTGAGGTAGGGCTGCCACAAACCTTCAATTCGTAAAAAAAAAAAAAAAATGCAATTATGTTCAAAGCACAACAAAATGATGTATGCATGTATGCCATTTCCAAAGGGATCCCTTGGCAGTCACATTCCCCTTGGCCAGCAGGTGGCAGTGCTTGCTCATCGAGGTACGGAATATTGACCCTGCCTTAGCACCAGGGCCCAGCAGAAGTTTTAGCTTGCTGTTTTACGCTGCATGTGTTCTAATTTTCTCCCTTTTATATTTCTTATTCTATGACTTGTTGTTTCTTTCCCACCACTTCTGTTCCCCTCCAATGCTAGACCCATCTCTATTACACACCTAACAACCTCCTCAAATATGTGCCTTGTAGAATGTGGCCTTTCAGGAATATAGGTGAGGCTTACGTATCACCCCCTGAAAGTCCCAATGAGAAATAATGCCTTTAAAAAGAGACATCTTGAAAAGCCTGAAAAATTATGACTAAATCACAAAATATTAAGTCCTAAAGGGGAAGGGAAGGCAGATACTCAGCTGGCCTGCCCATGTTCACCACTCCAAACCCATGAAAAGCCAAGATGCTCAGTGTGAGGCTGTTGCGACACTGGGACTTGCCATGGCTTCGCTTCAGATTCCTTCTGAGCACAGCTATTCCAGAAACTTCTCCTCCTAACAGGCAAGCATGACACACTCTGCCAAAGCAGGAAGGGCAAGTTTCTGTAATAGGGTACACTATATGTGCAGTTACCAGGCATTACATCCTGCATTTAGCTGCATTCCAGGGACCACTGGCTAAGTCTTTCCGCCTTTTCCTCTTCCCCAGTATGATAACAACAACGATGCATTAATAATAGCAGCTACCATTAATGAGCCCATGCTATATGTGAGGCAATTCATGATTCATATGCATTATCACATGTATTCTTCAAAACAGGATGAAAAGTAGAAGTTACACAAGTGGAGACCACAGACTAGTTTAAAAACTTGGTCAACGGCAAAGTCAGACAATAAGGGGAAGAACCAAGATTGAGTTGAAACCATCTGACTTTCAAAACCTTACTCTTAACCTCCCACTCTTTTGAGGTACTCTAAGCCACCACATGTTCTCCCTTCAGCTGCTAAAAGTGGAGCAACGCCATCACTCCCACGCCCACCCACACCCACAATTTCCCTTTACCATCCTCCCTGCCCCATAGCTCTGCAGATCAGACTTGGCAACCTGATCTGCTGCTCTGGAAAGGCTGTGGTCCTTTAGTTCAGGGTCCCATCTCCAGCATTATGGTAAAGAGGCCCTATAGTACCCAGATAGGCAATCAGCCCAGTGACAAAGGGTAGCTGTAGCTGGGCTTAAGACGAGGGACCTCACACCACCAGGAGGGCTGCAGGAGCCTGTTGGACTTGTAGCATGTGGGGAAACCCGAAGGGAGGCTTAGAGGTGGCACATCCCCTGATTCAGAGCTGGGGTTTGGCTTCTCTGAGTCATCAGTAATTCTCCACATCCTGGGGGAGGGCAACTCCTCAAAGGACCCATAAAGAAATAAATTCTCATCTGAATGGCTGTTGAGGTGAGGGAAGGGGTCAGTCAGCTCTTCTACAGCGTGGGTGAGGTACATGAACAAACCATTCCTTGCAAAAACTGGCCTGGTTCCTCTGTGAGAGCACTGTCAAGAGATGTCACATTCCTGCTGCTTTCATTATGAGGTGCATTCCCAGGCCTGACGAAGAAGAAAGAGAGGAGCAGATTGCCATGATAGTTTTGGTTTACTGCATCACTAATTTTATTGACCTGAGAAATGGGTAGCCATGGAAACTGTGGAAGGCTTGTTCTGGAAGGGCCCTCCTAGCCTAGTGTTGCTATATCTTTTGTAACTTATGTTTCAGAAGTCTTCCACCTGTGGGTTACAAACTATTAATGGATCCTCATATAAATTTAGTGAATCTCAACCAAACATTTTTAAAAAGGAAAAATGCAAGAATTAAATACAAATGAGATATCAGACAGCACTCTTCATGCTGAGTCAAGTATCCTTTGGGAGAATTTTTGTTTCTATTCTATACAGTTATGAGTACAGTGAGTCACAATATAAAATGTGTTCTTACTGTGGCTGTGGTCAAAAATATTTGTAAACTGGCCAGGTGTGGTGGCTCATGCCTGTAATCTTAGCACTTAGGGAGGCTGAGGCAGGTGGATCACTTGAGCTCAGGAGTTCAAGACCAGCCTGGGCAACATGGTGAAACCCTGTCTCTACTAAAAAAAAAAAAAGCACAAAAATTAGCTGGGCATGGTGACATGTGCCTGTAGTCCCAGCTATGGGGGAGGCTGAGGCACGAGAATCGCTTGAACCCTGGAGACAGAGGTTGCAGTGAACCAAAATCACACCACTGCACTCCAGCCTGGGCAACAGAGCGAGACCCTGTCTCAAAAAAAAAAAAAAAAAATATATATATATATATAAACTGCTGCGAACCCAAATCTCAACTTTACCAGAAGGAAAATTCTCCTTTTTTATTTTTCCAGAATTTATAGCACTAAATGCCCACAGGAGAAAGCAGGAGAGATCTAAAATCGACACCCTAACATCACAATTAAAAGAACTAGCAAGGCTGGGCATGGTGACTCACACCTGTAATCCCAGCAGTTTGGGAGGCCGAGGCGGGCGGATCACCTAAGGTCAGGAGTTTGAGACCAGCCTGACCAACATGGAGAAACCCCGTCTCTACTAAAAATACAAAATTAGCTGGGCGTGGTGGTGCATGCCTGTAATCCCAGCTACTCGGGAGGCTGAGGCAGAAGAATCACTTGAACCCGTAGGCAGAGGTTGTGGTGAGCCGAGATTGCGCCATTGCACTCCAGCCTGGGCAATAAGAGCAAAACTTGGTTAAAAAAAAAAAAAAAAAGAACTAGAGAAACAAGACCAAACAAATTCAAAAGCTAGCAGAAGGCAAGAAATAACTAAGATCAGAGCAGAACTGAAGGAGATAGAGCAAAAAACCCTTCAAAAATATCAATAAATCCAGAAGCTGGTTTTTTGTAAAGATTAACAAAATAGACCGCCAGCCAGACTAATAAAGAAGAAAAGAAAGAAGAATCAAATAGACACAATAAAAAACGATAAAGGAGATATCACCACTGACCTCACAGAAATACAAACTACCATCATAGAATAGTATAAACACCTCTACGCAGATAAGCTAGAGAATCTAGAAGAAATGGATGAATTCCTGGACACATACACCCTCCCAAGACTAAACCAGGAAGAAGTCGAATCCTTGAATAGACCAATAACAAGTTCTGGAATTGAGGCAGTAATTAATAGCCTACCAACCAAAAAAAGCCCAGGACCAGATGGATTCACAACCAAATTCTACCAGAGGTACAAAGAGGAGCTGGTACCATTTAATTTTTTGATAGACAAGTGGTAAATCATGAATTAGGCTGAAAGAAATCAAACTTAGACATATGTGAGGAAGGGGACAATGCTCAGGAAGATTCCTATCTACCCTGAAGAATTCCAGAGAAACTGGAAGCATGGAAATACCAGATACAAAGAAGGGGAAGAGTGAAACATGGGAATGAAAACAGTCAAGTCTGTCATCCAACTGATGGAAGTTTCAGAAAGAGAATATAGAAATAGCGCGTGAGAGAAATGTGCCAGAAATTATAAGATACTTTATCTGAACTAAATAATACAAGTGATCATATGGACAGAGTCCACAGAGTAGCCGGCACACTGAAAATAATATCTTATGTCTAGACATATTATTACAAAATTTCAGAACATCGAGGTTCAAGTGAATTTGCGACAGCCTCCAGAAGGGAAATATTAAAGCAAAACAAAACAAATCAAAACACAGGTAACCCATAAAGTAGCAAGAATCAAACTTGTTTCAGCAACACTGGAAACTAGAAGACCATGGACCAAGGCCCATGGACCAGGGACCACACCTGAGAGAGAAAAAGGATATGCCATCTGTTTATGTACATATGTCCATGGGAAGTTTCATAGAAATTCAAAGTTCTGCTGGAAATTATATTCAACCTAGAATCCTTTTTTTTTTTTTTTTTTTTTTTTTTTTTTAGATGAAGTCTCGCCCTTTTGTCCAGGCTAGAGTGCAATGGTGCAATCTCAGCTCACTGCAACCTCCGCCTCTCGGGTTCACACAATTCTCCCGCCTCAGCCTCCCTGAGTATTGTGTGTATGAGATTCCTAAGTTCAATGAGACTTGCTTAACTTTGCCTCAGGCCTGAGTAACATGTCTCTCAAACAGAAACAATGTACCCTGCCTATAGTTGGGCAAGCCCTTTGGAAACATAAGCATAATGATTTGAGGTAAATGCTGCCATTTTCCACATGTAAATAATACCGATTGCATTGAAAGAGCTTTGATTTGTATTTATTATATATTCTGTCTTCTAGAAACACACTAGTTAAATAACACTAAATTCAAGCAACATGAAAAAAGAAAAGATTTTTTAAATCCCACGAATATGTTTCTTTTGTACTATTTTAAGAAAAATTCATTCATTCCATTAGAAATAGTAATACCAACAATAAAAATACGGTGGTTGGGGAAGGAGTTCCATTTTCAGTTTTGGTAGAGTAGCTTATATCACAACAACCCTCCCACGGCAAACATCTATAAAAGCTAGATACAATGCAAAGAACATCAAAAGGCAATAAAAGACGTCAGGACTTTTGAGGCCCAGGTCCTAAAAGTAATATACATTGAGATGGGTGTGGCCTTTTTTATTTTTCCCTGCTTAGAGTCAGATTTTTATGGATAAATAAACAAACTTTGCTGGGGTTTTGAATGGGATTAAAGAACACCATTAATGGGCTTGACCTAATTGACATATGTAGGACAATGTACCGTGTAATTACAATATATAGTCTTCTCAAGTGTACTTGGAAAGTTACCAATGTTAACCATATTATGAACAAGGAAACAAGTTTCAAAATATTTTAAAGGAGATTATGGTCTTTGCAGAGAGTGGAATTAAATTAACAATCAGTATCAAAATGATAAATGGAAAAATAATTTAATAAATAAAAATTAGAATTGTTCTTTATGTTATAAAGAAATTGAGGCTGTAACTCAAAACCTACTCTCATAACAAACTCCAAGTGCATTTGGCTTTACTAGTGAATTCGTTCAAATATTTAAGGAATACATGAAATTACAGCAATATTATATATGCTCTTCCCTAAAATAAGTAAGTTTTGCTACAGCTGGTCAGAATGTAAACTGGTACCATAACTACTTCATAAACTATTTGGCATTCTATACTAAAGTTAAATCAATGTAATCTTATGATCTAGTAGCTTTACCTCTATGTACTCATAAGAAATGTGCATATATATTTACCGAAATGCATTTGCAAGAACATTCATAACAGTATTTTTAATAAATGTCCCAACAAAAGAAACCCAAATGCCATTAATAGAAAAATAATTGCAAGTGTGTATTCATACAAATAAAATACTATAGTATTATGAAGATAAATTAATCACTGCTTCTCACCACAACATGGACGGATGAATAAAGCCAGCTGCAAAACAGCACATGCAGAATGGCTCAATTTAAATAAATTTAAAGCCATACATAACTAATATATGGTGAGAGAAGCCATAACAGTGTTCACAGAGGATAATAACTGTGGAGAGGTCCATATAACTCAGTTTTCTGGTAACATTTTTTCTTGTATTAACTCTGCCAATTGAATGTTGTATTAATAGTTTCCATTAGTCAAAATAGTGAGGCTCTCTTATTTTTATAAAATACTTCAGTTTCATCCATGTTGTTTCAATGACAGGATTTCATTCTTTTTATGGCTGAATAGTATTCCATTGTGTATATATACATTTTCATTTTCTATTCATACATTGATGGACCTTAAGTTAATTCTTATCTTGGCTATTGGCTATTGTGAATAGTGCTGCAGTAAACACAGTAGTGCAGCTATCTCTTCAGTACTGACTTACTTTATTTTGGATATATACCCAGTGATGGGATTTCTGGATCATATGGTACTTCTATTTTTAGTTTTCTTGATTAATCTCCTTACTGTTCTCTATAGTGGTTGTGCTACTTTACATTCCCACCAACAGTGTACAATCATCCCCCTTTCTCTACATCCTTACCATTATCTACTATTTTTTGTCTTTTTCATTAAAGCCATTTTAACTGAGGTGAGGTGATAGCTCATTGTGGTTTTGATTTGCATTTTTCTAATGATTAGTAATGGTGAGCATTTTTCGTATATCTGTTTACCACTTGTATGTCTTCTTTTGAGAAATGTCTATTCAGAACTGTGTTAGTCCATTCCAGCATTGCTATAAAGAAATACCTGAGGCTAGGTAATTTATAAAGAAAAGAGGTTTAATTGGCTCATGGTTCTGCAGGCTGTACAGGAAGCATGATGCTGACATCTGCTTGACTTCTGAGCATGCCTCAGGAAATTTACAATCATGGCAGAAGGTGAAGGGGGAGCAGACACATCACATGGCCAGAGCAGGAGCAAAAGAGGGATGGGGGAGGTTCCATACATTTTTAAGTGCCCAGATCTCGCAAGAACTCACTCACGATCACCAGGACAGTGCAAAGGGGATGGTACTAAACCATTCATGAGAAATCCACCCCCATGATCCAATCATCTCCCACCAGTCCCCACCTCCAACATTGGAGATTACATTTTGACATGAGATTTGGGCTGGGATAACATTCAAACTCTATCAAGATCTTTTGCCCATTTTAAAATCAGATTATTTGGGCATTTTTCTTGATGTGAATACTTTATTAAATTAATGAATGCAAACTACCTATCACAGAAACTACTAGTAGGTGATGTTCGAGGAATATTGGCTCCTCTTTCCATACCTGTGTGGTCATCTTGAAATTGTGTGACCTCCTTCACGTAAGAACTGGGCAAGAGAATTTGGATGATTTAGTGCAGTCTACCCAACAATTCTTTTTTTTTTTTTTTTTGAGACGGAGTCTCGCTCTGTCGCCCAGGCTGGAGTACAGTGGCGCGATCTCGGCTCACTGCAAGCTCCGCCTCCTGGGTTCTCGCCATTCTCCTGCCTCAGCCTCCTGAGTAGCTGGGACTACAGGCGCCCGCCACCTTGCCCGGCTAGTTTTTTTGTATTTTTTTTTTTAGTAGAGACGGGGTTTCACCGTGTTTGCCAGGATGGTCTCGATCTCCTGACCTTGTGATCCGCCCGTCTCAGCCTCCCAAAGTGCTGGGATTACAGGCTTGAGCCACCGCGCCCGGCCAACCCAACAATTCTTAATAGGAACTCCAAGCACGTATCTGCAGGGCAGCAGCAGCAACAGACTAGCCATTCTTTCCAGGGCTTCTTCCATAGCTAAAACTCTAAAGAAACATTTATGCCCATGTTTCCAAGGAGGAACACATGGCCAGACATCAGCCATGTCCTGAAAATATAGAAAAAGATAAACTTCCCATATGATTTTTTTTTTCATTTTCCCTTGTTTTGTTCCTTAGACTCGACAGTTGATTTTATCTGTGGTAAAGGGGATGCATTATTTACTTCTTCACTCAGTGAATACTTTTTCAGAGATTTTTCTCTTTCATATGAAGAGCACCCATCCCTTATTATGTGTTAAACTTAATTTATATTCTCTCTCAGCATTTTTTGTGTGTTTCTAATATATATTAAAATGTGACAAGAAGACCTGACAAATTTTTGGTGTTTGAAAATAAAATTCTCATTCACTACTGTTATGGCCTGAATTGTGTCCCCTTCAAAATTTATATATTGAAGTCTTAAACCCTAGGACCTCTAAATGTGACTTAATTTGGTGATAGAATCTTTAAAGAGGCATTTAAATTAAAATGAAGTCAGAAGGTGAGCTCTAAACTAATATTACCTTATAACAGGAGGAAGTTGGGGCACAGGCACGTACACAGAGAGGAAAGACCGCACAGAGGAAAGACCATATTAAGATAAGGGAAGAGGATGACCATTTACAAGCCAAGTAAAGGGGCCCCAGAAGGAAACCAAACATGCTGAAACCTTGATCTTGGATTCGTAGCTTCTAAAACTGTGAGAAAATAAATTTCGGTTGTTTAAAACATACAGGCTGAGGTACTTTGTTATGGAAGCCCTGTCAAACTAATACAACAACACTTCCTCCCATTAGATTTCTTAATTCATGTATAGTTGGCCTGATATGTCTTATCAGCTACCCCAACTCAATTGCTACAAATACATTTTTAAAAGTTCTGGTGGTTGTAGTTGATTGCACACTTCTGTATGAGCCAATAATGTGAGGCAAGTCTTTAAAAGGGTAGCAAAATCAGTCTGAGGTTACACCATAGATGTGTGGTCTCCATAACATAGGAAATCAAGATCCCCCTTCACTCTTGACCAGTCAGATCACACCTAGAACATTTTTATCAATTCTGCATACCATATTTAAAGAGAAAGACAAAACCCATGGGTTGTGCAGCTACCATATGTGGAGCATCAGACTATGTGCATTGTGTACACTTAGTCCTCACACCAACCCAATGAAGATGGTATTAATACCCACCTCCCATTGTTCAGATGAGGAGACTGGGGCTAAAAGAGGTCCAATAGGTTGCTCAAGGTCTTACAACTTGTTAGTACAGTGGTCAGGATTTGAAAAAATTCTATGTAAGTTTATCATGAAACCACTTTGCAAGAAAAAGAGGGCAAACAGGGTGGGGAGGTATTTGGCTACTGAGCCATCAGGTAAGTTTGGAAAAGGTTGAGTGTGGTTCATCTAAATAAAAGGAACCAGGAAACTCTTGAAGTGTATTTGAGGGACTCTTGTCTTGAACCAAGAGACTCTTGAAATATATTTGAGGGAACAGGATCAAGGGAGGGCAACTCTTCCAATTCTCCCATCTCTTCTACATTCTCTTAATTCATGTGGACAACCACCTGGTCTTCCCCATTCCCTGCAAAACCTTCCCACTGAACATCTGTACTTCTCCTCCCATGGTTAATAGCCTCTCCTACACCCTCAACTCTTCTCTGAACATCTTCACAACTTCATGGCCTTCTTTCCTCCAGAAGACCCCATGGCCTACAGACAGCTAAGCTACAGCACTTGGCTCTCCAACTACTCTACATGCCATGCCATGAGAGTGGACTAGTCTATGAGAGTTGCTTTCTTCCTAGCTCCTCATTGACATACTTTCAATCCTTCCACTGCATGCAGATCCCTGTGCCCCATTGAGGTGCGGGCCACTTGGCTCTACTCCCCTCTGCCCCTCCTTTTTAAGGGGGGCGGTCCATGTACTGCTGTGTCCTCACATGAATTGCTTTATTAAGAACTCGGACACTGCATTACAGCCTGCCTCTCCTCGCTAACATTTGCCATCTTTCTGGGTGACTTCAATGGATCCAATACCCTGCCTCAGTCATCCCTGACTTCCTCATTCAGAGATCTTCACCTCCATGGACTCCCATAGCCACATTCTGAACCCTGTCATCTCTCAGAAGTGCACTGCCTCTGAAATCTGCATCTCATACACCCATCCTCTAATTACCACCTCCTGTTCCTTGGCTTCCTAATTCACTCACCCCCAAGATGACTGTCCTTCAACCTCATCAAACTTTGAGTTTCTTTTTGACTCTTTGACTTTGCTCCCATCTTGTGTTCACTTCTTGGCATTCTACTCATCTTAGACTCAGTTCACTTCAGCCATTTTCTTGCACAAATCCTGAATTCTCTCATGCAGTGCCCTTCTGTACCACCTGCAGGCAAAAACCAACCCTGATCAACTCAATTGTCCTCTATACTTGCACGTGGGTGGGTAAGAAAAGCTAGAAAAGCTACCCACAGACTCCTACCATTACTTATTTATGAGCTCCAGGCTCAACTGGGCCCTTATCTGGGCCTGGAAATCATTTTGCATTTCTACAGTCAAGTTTCCTTTCTGAACAGTGGATACATTATTGAAAACTGTCTTCTGTTTCCTGAAATGTCTACCCACTACCTCGCTTTCAACAGATAACCTTGCCCTCTCTTTCACAAAGGAGATGGAAACCACAAAGAGGAAGTCCCTCACTCTGCTGCCCCCAGCCCTACAAAACCTCCTGCATCTGCACTCTGCGCCTTCCCTCCTTTTACAGAGAGGAGGCCCCTCCTGTCTAAAACAAACTCCATTTCCTTTCTGCCTTGGGCTCAGAAATCTCGCCCCATCCAAAGTCTTCCATGGTTAGCCTGTCCCTTTGTTGCAACTCTTTCTCAATATTTACAAGCTCCTCTATTTTTTTAAAATAATAAAACTGGGTCCTCTTGGTGTTCACATGTTTTCCCGATTTCCTGAGCCAAGCCCTCTCATTCTTATCACAGCCTCAGACATTTTGAGGTGTCTTACTCCCTCACCTCAACCCACAACATCTGGCTTCCCTTGTTGTCTTCCAGTAGACCCCTTACTGGGGTCACTGTCAACTTCTTATTGCTAAACCAAGGGTCACTCATCAGCCCATTTTTATTTACACTCTTGGCATCAAATGTGTGCTACCTGAGACTCCAGTAGTTGCCAAGCCCCATAGTTGCAGATTTGCATTCTCTTCCCTGCCTGTGATTCTTCTTCTCCATTTCAGACCCCTCCTCTTCTGCTGTCCTTCAAACCAAGATCTCCAAGCAGCATTCTTCTTTGGGGCATCCTCCTTTCTAACTGCTGCACTCTCTTGTTACTTTGTTTACCTTATCTTTACTCAAGACACCCACACCTATGTCTCCAGGCCAGATGTCGTTATTGGACTCCACCTTTGTACGTCCAACTAACCAGCCAACGTGTCCCATTTAGAGATGGCCCCTGCCCAGCTCATCTAAACTCAATCCTGTGAAAAGCTGTATTCATTCTCTTTCTCCACATAATAGTTATTCCTCCTGTGCATTTTTACCATGGGATGACATTATCATTAACTCAGATTCCCAAGCCAGAAACCTGAGGCCAGACTTGGTCTCTTCCTGCCTCTCAGCCCCATTTTGGCTTATTATTCAGTCAACAATTCCTGGAAATACTACTTTTGAGTATTTCCATTTCTCTTTCCTGCCATTCTCTCTATTCTCATCTAATTCACATCACTAATATTGCTCCATGTGGTGGTGTAATGTGTATTTGCTTTATTCTTTCAGAATGTTCAATTATGCTGTAAAAGACAAGAAAATAAATGGGATGAATGAAATTCATACAACGTGCTAGGCAAAGATGACTGTCATAGTCAGGTCTGACTGCCATAACAAAATATCATGCACTAGATTGCTTCAAAACAGAAATTTATTCCTCACAGCTCTGGGAGCTAGACATCAAGATTAGGGCACCCCTATGGGCAGGTTCTGTGAGGGCCCTCTTCTGGGCTTGCTGTACATGACCTTTCCTCAGTTTGTGGTTGCTCAATGTGAGGAAAGGATTTCTCTCACTTTTCCTTTTCTTATACAACCACCAATTATATCATATTAGAGCTCAACCCTTATGAACTAATTTAATCTTAATTACTTCCTAAAGGCCCTATCTCCAAATACAGTCATATTAGACATTAGAACTTCAACATATGAATTTTGGAAGGGCACAATTCAGCCCATAGCAGTAAATAACTTATTAACCTTGAAGGCATGTAAGATAAGTGAAGTAAGTAGAACATATATGTGTGAACATATAAAATGATGGAAAGATCAAGGAAATACTAATACTCATTGATACATATGATAAATATACATGAGGTACATGGGGCACACCATTTTTACTTCAGGAATGTGAAGCACTCTGTTTTTTTGAAGTCTTAATTTGGCCACCCATTGGTGACACCCATCTTGGTCCCAAGTGTCCTCTGCCTAAGAAATACAATTAAGCTTTTAGTTGTTCAGCAGCCTTATTAGCAAGCTACAACTGTAGCCAGGTGTACTTGTCTCAGCATCTCTCAGAGGACAGTGCATGTCACTGGTCCCAAGCCCCTTCCCTCTGTGGACCCCATACTCAAACCTCAACTCTGGTGTTTATAACCATACCATTAGCAAGGAAGACTGACTGATGCAACAGAGAGAAAGGATGAATGCCCAATCCATACCCCAGGATTCAAGTAAAATAGTTTTGCTTTTTTGAACACTGTCCTACATGTGTGAACCTATCTCATCTCTTTCCCTTTGATTATTGCTGTGTGCATTAAAATTTACTTGGTAAATGGTGATTTGAGTATCTTGCTATGTTCTGTGAATCTTTTTTGTGACGTCTGGGATAGTCTGCCTGGTGATTTACTTGGAGGCTACCATTGCATCGAGGTAATTTCCTACGACAGATGAATTTTGTTAATGATCTCAATCTTAGACCCTTACCTAAATGTACACCCTTTGCTATGTGACTTTACAGTTTCTTCTATCAAAATACAAAATGTATTTTCCTGTCCTTTGAAAGTTAACTCAGCCATGTGGTGTGCCTTGCCCAGTGGAATGTTAGCAGCTGTGATACTAGCAGAGGCTTGACAGAATTCTTGTCTGCTTGGGCTTGCCCACCTGAACCTCTTCCATATCTATGTGAAGGATGTGCCCAAGCTTGTTCAGTGTTCCCAGGAGGAAAATAAAACACACAGCGTGTGAAGTCAATCTTAGCCAAACCCAGTCTATATGACTCTCAGCTTTCTGTAGATGCCCAGACAAACCAAGTTTAGATTAGCCATCTATCATCTGATCTGTATGCTCATGAGAAATCATCTTTAAATGTTGTTTTAAACCACTGAGTTTAGGCTACTTTCTTGTACAGTAATACTCACTTAGATAAATTCTGTAGCCTCTTAACTTGTTTTCCTGCTACATTACTCCCCTCCAATCTATTTCTTACTGAAGTCATTGTGCTCTTCTACAACACAAGTCTGATTACCTTATTTCCTTTCTTAAACCATTTGAGGAACCTTATATTTATTTTTAGATTAAATTACAAACTTCTGCATAATCTTGTCCCTGCTTATTCAACTAGCCAGCCTCATTTCTCCACCTATGAATTTTAGCTATGGTGAACTATTTATATATCCCTAACTGAGCCATTCTGTCTCTTACTTCTGGGCCTTTAAACGTATCATTTTCTCTATAGGGGACATGTATTAGTTTCCTGGGGCTGCTATAATAAAGTATCACCAACTGGGTAGCTTTAAACAACAGAAATTTATTGTCTCATGTTTCTAGAGTTTAGAGGTTTGAAATCAAGATGTCAGCAAGATCTCACTCCCTCTGAAACAACGCTCATCCTTACATCTTCCTAGCTTCAAGTGGTTCCTAATAATCCTTGGCATTCTTTGGCTTCTAGCTGCAGCACTTCAATCTCTGCCTCTATCATCACATGATCTTCTTCCCTCATGTCTTCACATCCGCTTCTTATAAGGACACCAGTCATGTTGGATTAAGGGTCCATTTTAACCAGTATGACCTTATCTTAACTAAATGTATCTGCAACAGTCTTACTTCCAAATAAGATTACATTCCAAGGTACTGGTATTTAGGACATCAACATATTTTGGGGGGACACAATTCAATCCATAGCAGAATACTCTTCCAAATGGCCTTTTCTGGCCATTAATCCTACTCATTCATCAGATCTCATCCTTGCTATCAGTTTTCCTTGTATCTTTGTCTCCAAGATCTAGTTAAGTGCCACTTCAATGTATACATAAGATGTTATGGGTTGCTGAATATGGGACAATTACATTAAAAACTTTGATTTAGTGGCTTCCAAATTAATGGGATCTTATTTTATTATGAATGCAATGGTGGTACACCGAGGTTTGATATTGGCTTTGTTTTGTACTAGATATACATCTCTAAGGCATATTATAAAGCCATATTGGACCAGAAATTCAAATGCTTTTATGACTTTATCTTAATTCCTCATTGCTGTTTCCCTTTGTACATGAGCATTATGTGTCTTTCTAGATGCAGATAAGCTTTCTTTGCTCTTTGTCACATAAAAACTTATGACCATCCTGTTGTTCCCCCAGGTGAGTTTAGGTATTACTCACTTGAGGTATTACAATCACTCACAAGGAAAGAGATAGGGTATCCAAAAATTCCAGGTAAAATAATCTGGTTTGCCCAGCTTAGGGTAGTGTTAACCAGTTAACCAACTAGCTATGGCCTGGGATAAGGTTATGTGGTTCAAACATGATTTCTGTGGGTATGTGGGTGTCAGGGTTCACTGAAAAATGGGATTTATTAACTGGTGGTTGGAACCATACCCCAAATGTAATGGTGTTCATCATAGTGTAATTATGTAACAGATTGGCTTCGCCTACTTAATAGTAATAGTACTAAAGAGTCAGAGGACATAGGTTCCATTCCCAAATTAGTAAGGGAGATTTTCTTGGTTCATTGCCAAGTAGCACATTGAGCTATGGATAGTTGTCTCAATAATGCTTTGGTAAGAGTGTTTCCCCATTCCTTTCCTGGTCTAGCTTTCACAAACTATACAGAAGAAATGAAGAATGGGGACTTCACAGACTCCAAGAAAATAAAGACTAAAATTTATTTCCTGATAGACCTTGACTTCACGGAGGGCAGGAAATACCTCTTATTTATCTTTGTCTTTTTTTTTCCCCTCCCCAGAAACTAAAACACTTCATGAGCCATATAAATCTTCTAGTAGACCAAATTAAAATGGACTGGACCAGGCCATTTTTAACTTCAGACACAAGATCATTTGAATACTATTGAAAGCAATGTATAAACAAGATGTCGTGGGTTGCTAAATATGGAATCAATACAGTATAAACTTCTCATGTTACACCACTAACTACACTGTGTATTAATTGCCTGTGAACACTTCTGCACCATCCACTAGGCTATGAGTTCTATGAAGAATGAGAAAACCATGTTTGTCATGGTGACTACTGTTTCCATAATACCTAGCATGGTAGATTGATTGTAGTAATAGAACCAAGTAATGGCTTTTCTCTATCCACACTTTATGGCTGCAACTTTGTGCTACCATCTCACTCTGACTCATTGACCAAGTGACTTGCTTTGGCCAATCAAATGTTAGCAAATGTGATGTAAGAAGAGGTTTGAAAAGCTCACACCTGTAATCCCAGCACTTGGGGAGACTAATGTGGGCGGATCACATGAGGCCAGGAGTTTGGGAACAGCCTGGCCAACATGCTGAAACTCTGTTTCTACTAAAAATACAAAAATTAGCCAGGTGTGGTGGCTCACACCTGTAATCCCAGCTACTCAGGACGCTGAGGCATGAGTATCGCTTGAGCCTTGGAGGCAGAGGTTGCAGTAAGCCAAAATCCTGCCACTACACTCCAGCCTGGGCAACACAGTGAGACTCTGTCTCAAAAAATAATAAATAAATAAATAAATAAATAAATAAATAAATAAATAAATAAATAGAAAAAGAAAGAAAAGAAAAGCTCATATATGTTTTCTCTTGCTCTTTTGTAAGATTTGGCTCACTCACTGTTGCATCTTTATCTCATCATGAGAGTAAATCTGGGTTACCTTGCTGGAAGAATATGAGAAACCAATGAAGAAAAACTGAAGCCATCCTAAACCAGCTAAGAGCCAGATGCCTTTCAAACTTATGAATGGGTTCAGCCAAGATCAACAGAGCCACCTATCTAACCCAAAGATGAGTACAGATATATAAGTGACCCTGGTGAAGACCAACAGAACTACCTAGACAACCCATGGACCCCAGAACAATAATTCATGATTAATATTTTTACTCAGACAACCTATGGACCCAAGAACAACAATGCATGATTAAAATTCTAACTCATGATGATCTGGAGTAATTTCTATGCAACATTTTTGTAACAATGAATTAAAATGTATCTAACCCTCAAGATTTATTACTGGTGCTCTTTTTTCTCAAGCCTCTTTAAATAAATTCTCTAACCCAAAACAATAGATCAATTATTTTCTCTGCTTGTTTTCATGGAATTCTCTCACCTCACTTATTTTCGGCTACATTTATGTTCATCATTTCCTATACCTTATCAGTTGATGGGCCTTGAAACTGTGACTCTCTAATTTCCTACTTGTCTCTCTTTTCTCTTTTCCAAATTAAAAAATATATATTAGAAATGCAGTCACCATTTTTTCTTTTTCTTTTCACACATACTTTTAGCTATTTTATTTTTCCTCTTAACTGCTGGGCCTTATGTCACTCTTATCCACTCAGTGTTATGCCAAAGCCATACTTTCATACTTGATCATGAAAACTAATTTTTTTTTTTTTTTTTTTGACGCGGAGTCTCGCTCTGTTGCCCAGGCTGGAGTGCAGTGGCCGGATCTCAGCTCACTTTCAAGCTCCGCCTCCCGGGTTCATGCCATTCTCCTGCCTCAGCCTCCCGAGTAGCTGGGACTACAGGCGCCCGCCACCTCGCCCGGCTAGTTTTTTGTATTTTTTTAGTAGAGACGGGGTTTCACCGTGTTCGCCAGGATGGTCTCGATCTCCTGACCTCGTGATCTGCCCGTCTCAGCCTCCCAAAGTGCTGGGATTACAGGCTTGAGCCACCACGCCCGGCCATGAAAACTAATTGTTAAACTTTCATAAAGTTTGTAAACTGGATATTAAATATAACCATCTTTGAAATCTGCCATGGTGGGAGTATTTACACCACAGAAATGGGCAAATTCTACAAATCAGGGCTGCCTCCCTAAATGCAGAGATGCAGTCGTTATACATGTACTAGTGTATGTACCATTGTCTATACCATTTATATTTTATTGATGAGACCCACTCACCTTTTAACCTCTCTCAGAGGGACAGATGTACTGCCTGAGGGATTAGAAAGCTGAGAGGAGATAGGTAAAGGTAGTAGAATCTCTGGAAATAGAATATAAAAATTTGATTTTCTATGCATCTGTGTCTCATGGATGCATAAATTTCTGCAGCACTCTTTCTACAGGCTGTCTTAACTGGAAAAGGTATTATGTGTGTGGGTGTGACCAAAACTCTAGCACTTACTTTCCTCACTGGTGCTGTGATAGAAATTACCCAATTCTTAGCTGCCCATCCTATCAAGCCCCTTCTTGTGCTTGAAGAATACACCACTGTGACAGAAGATGAAAAGCTGAAATATTTATTCTCTTTGATCCTTGGCAGATGAAGCAAGAGCACAAACATAATGAGATGCTTCCAGGACTTTATATTTGGTGGTGGTGATGAGAGGTAGGAGAGTTTAGAATCCCATTCTACTGCCAGTGCTGGTGGCAGATGCCACTGGCCCAGACGTTTTCCTTTGGCATCACCTTGGCTTCCCTTTATTCTTGCCTTGTTTCCACGCCTGTTTCTCCAAACTTCCTGTCAATCCATCAAGACATTGTGTAGCTTTTTGATAAGTTATGTTTTGACAGAGTTAATCAAAATTTGGCTGTTTGCAACTAAGTGCCCTGTTTAAAATAAGCAACATTCTGAGAAATCCATGAAGGTGCCACCAGTGGATATGGGAGACATGAAGTGGTTGTTAATGCCACCACCTGGATGTGGTGCCTGGTTTATGCAGCTAGACTTCCACTAATGGATTAACTCAGTTGAAAGGAGTGTAGCTGACTTTCACATTCAGTTATGCTTTTTCTATAATATTAAAACTCTTCATTTAAGTAATTTAAATAAAAGTAAAGTATGTTGCATTGAAAGAAGATATATAATTTTGAGAAAGATATAGTCACTAACACTGAGAGAAATAAGTCATATATTTTTCTCATTAATCTTTCATTGTTCTCCCTCAGAGCTTGACCTAACAGTTTCCACCCATGACTTTTCCTTGAGTATTGTAAAATTAAGTTAAATTTTATTGGCTGTTCCTTCTTTGACTGATTGTCTTTGGCTCCTAAATTCTTTAGCAACTTTGCACCAAAAGCACTAGCACCATTTATCCCTTGATTTACAAAGAAAGAGATACAATTATGACTATATTTTCTCAGTATCTTAGCTAATATTAGAGGAATAGCTAGATCTGCCTCTTCGTGACATTTAGCAGAAAGTAAGACTCTGGATATCACTCTAAGTTTTGTCCTTTCTTTGATTGTGACAAAAACAAAAGAAAATGTACTTGACGGCAAGGTCTTTATTGAAAATCTCATGAAAATCTTTTGGTTTTCTATTCAAAGTGAGTTTTGTTACATAGTTAAGTTCATTAATTTCACTTTGAATTTTAAAGATTGCTCTTTGAATATAAATTAGGTCTTTTACAAGTATATAAAGTATTTCGTTGTTTCCAAGTCAAATATATGAAACAAGGCACAGTCCGTATATAAAGATTTGATTAAACCAATTTTCTTAGATAAGAGCTAGTATATTATATATACATTTTCTACGTATAACTTTTGAAGTGCTACCTAAAATGAAGCTAAATCACAAATTAAAAAAATTTAAACAGTAAAGAAATAAAACAGAAAAATTCAATAAAGACAATTCTTCTGCCTTTACCCTCACTTCCTGCTTGCTCTGAGCCTAGAAATCAGCCAGAGGTAGAAGTTTAAGGTCTTCTTAGATATTTTCCAAGCATGTATCTTGCCCAGGACATGTGTGTGGCCTTTTAGTTTTCCTAGTCTACACAGAAGCTTTTCAAAGCCCTTATTCACCCAAGGAATCTTACACCCAAGATTTTCCTGCCAGAGTTTTATTGTGTCCATTGTTTGCTCCAAATGTTATTTATTTATTTATTGCCCCAGATGATAGTGGCTTGCTTTTCAAAGTTTTGAGGAAAGACCTTCACATAATCACTTCTCCACCCTGAGAAAGCTCCAAATTAGGTAAAACAAAATTAAGCACCTTGTTTCGGTTCTTCAGGGAACCCCCAAGCCGATCAAAACAGACAAACACTATTCTTCTCTGCTGAAATACTTTCTGCTCTGTTGAAACAATATCTGCTCTTCTCCCTTCAGAACCAGGTGCCCACAATCGGAATGAAGAATTCTGTCTTAAAGATCACTGTCCCTTGATGGGGATGGCATTGAATCTATAAATTACCTTGGGCAGTATGGCCATTTTCACGATATTGATTCTTCCTATCCATGAGCATGGTATGTTCTTCTATTTGTTTGTGTCCTCTTTTATTTCACTGAGCAGTGGTTTGTAGTTCTCCTTGAAGAGGTCCTTTACATCCCTTGTAAGTTGGATTCCTAGGTATTTTATTCTCTTTGAAGCAATTGTGAATGGAAGTTCATTCCTGATTTGGCTCTCTGTTTGTCTGTTACTGGTGTATAAGAATGCTTGTGATTTTTGCACATTAATTTTGTATCCTGAGACTTTGCTGAAGTTGCTTATCAGCTTAAGGAGATTTTGGGCTGAGACAATGGGGTTTTCTAAATATACAATCATGTCATCTGCAAACAGGGACAATTTGACTTCTTCTTTTCCTAACTGAATACCCTTTATTTCTTTCTCTTGCCTGATTGCCCTAGCCAGAACTTCCAACTTGGAATCAACCCAAATGTCAATCAGTGACAGACTGGATTAAGAAAATGTGGCACATATACACCATGGAATACTATGCAGCCATAAAAAAGGATGCGTTTGAATCCTTTGTAGGGACATGGATTCAGCTGGAAACCATCATTCTCAGCAAACTATCGCAAGAACAGAAAACCAAATACCACATGTTCTCACTCATAGGTGGGAACTGAACAATGAGACCACTTGGACTCGGGAAGGGGAACATCACACACGGGGGCCTATCACGGGGAGGGGGGAGGGGGGAGGGATTGCATTGGGAGTTATACCTGATGTAAATGACGAGTTGATGGGTGCTGATGAGTTGATGGGTGCAGCACACCAACATGGCACAAGTATACATATGTAACAAACCTGCATGTTATGCACATGTACCCTAGAACTTAAAGTATAATAAAAAAAATAAAAAATTAAAAAAAAATCACTGTCCCACTGAGAAGGAGTGGGGTGGAACAAGAGTAAAATGCCACAAAGCTTCATGCTGTGTTTTCGTGGCCTTTCCTCCTGGTTGAGCATTCACTTAGTTGCTGTAAACCTTTCATTATCTTCCAGGGTCCTGAGAAGTTTTATCCTGATTGCTTTCTTTCACAAATATTTCAGTGGTTCTGGGGATATACAGGCCTCTAGATTTCCTTACTTCACCTGTATGATTATTAGGCAGCTCAGACTGCCATAACAGAGTACCAGAGGCTTGGTGGCTTAAGCAACAAAAAATTAGGATTATTGGATTAGGACTCCACCTTTATGACCTCATTTAAACTTAATTATGTCCTTAAAGATCCTGTCTCCAAATACAGTGACACAGAGGGTTAGGTCTTTAACAAATGGGTTTGAGGAGAAAGGGACAAATTACATTTTTTTTTTGCTGACATCATCTTGACTTCATTATTATTATTATTTTTTAATAAAATGAAAAACTTTCCCAACAATGCTTTACCCTCCTTTGGAAGATTATTGAAGGCTACTTGCAAGGAAGTTTGGAAGAGCTATTATTTGTTTTTCGTCCTTTATATTGAGGGCAACAGAAAAGAAGGGTGATGATAAAACATTTGGAATAGTCAAGACAATGCCTGCTATGCTGATATTGAACAAATTAAACTATTCTGGGGAGATGTGAAGTGGAGACAGCCAGAGGGAATCTCATTTTGACTCTAGGTTTGCATTTCTCATGATGCCTCTTTGATTTCAGCTATTTCATTAAGATAGTAATTTTATTATTAACCTGAGACGCAAGCATTGCTCATAATTGGGACATATTGCTAGCTGTTTTATGACAGTTTCAGGATCTGTAGTCGAATGTGTGTCATAAATCCATGGACACTTCACCAATTTGATGGGCATGTTTCTTTTCTTTCTTTCTCTCTCTTTTTTTTTTTTTTTTTCTTTTTCTTTTGAGACAGAGTCTCTGTCACCCAGGCTGGAGTGCAGTGGCATGATCACAGCTGACTGCAGCCTCAAACACTTGGGCTCAAGCAATCCTCCCACCTCAGTCTCCTGAGTAGCTGGGATTACAGGCACACACCACCATACCCAGCTAATTTTTTTATTTTTTATTTTTTGAAGAGATGGGATCTCACTGTGTTACCCAGACTGATCTCAAACTCCTGGGCTCAAGCAATCCCCCAGCCTCAGCCTGTCAAAGTGCTGGGATTACAGCCATGAGCCACCACATCTGGCCAGGCATGTTTCATTTTTAAGTCCAATCAGCACTTTTAAAACTGAACCAAACTTATAGGACTGATATTTATCCAATTATATATAAATATAGATATTGAAATTTCAAAAGGAAATAGAAAAATTTCAATTACTTTATAGTCATCAATTTTTAAAAAATTATGATTTCATTTCCACCAAAATGTTTGCCTGTGTTCAAAATATTTATTTAATCCATTTAGACCAGGGAATTTTAGTAAGAAAAATGGGTGCAGTCTCAGAATTATATTCAAATCTGTTTTGAGCCTGAATACCTTCATTTCCTTGAACTGAGGGAAGTATTCACACTTTATGCTTATAGTTTCAAGTTTAGAGTGTGTAGATGTCTTTGCACATCCATGAGAACGTAAAATTTTGTGATCCATTTGCAGTCTTGCTGATTGACTTTCTTAGAATTCTTTAATTACTGAGATAGTCTCAGAAAGCAATTCTGTAAATCTCCCAAATGGCCACAAATGAATAATCTTATATTAAAATATAATAAATATTCATGATCTGCTTTATTTTTTAATATACACTAGAAAACAGGCTGATGAATAACCCCTGGTTTACCAGTAGGAAGTTGACAGCAACCTCAGTAAGGTCTTACTGGAGAGAAATGAGGGGAAGCAGATGTTGTGGGTTGAGGTGAGGGAGTGAGATGCCTCAAAATGGCTGAGGCTGTGATAGGGAAGAAAGTGCTTGGCTGGGATTAGGAAGGCATGTGTACACCACAAGGATCTGGTTTCATTTTGTTTTTAAATAGAAGCCTGTAAATGTTGTTGATAGGAAGCTAATCTACTTCAACCTAGGATGAGCTTCTGCCTTATCCCCTAAGATGACCATTAATTCAAGGTTGATGTTGTGATGTGCTTGTTAATTAGCTTTACTGAAGATATAAACAACACAAAGGGATTACAAAACAGGAAGAGGAAAACCAGCAATAATTATTGTGTATCCCTTTTTTCCATGATCATCATCATGAACAGGAAAGCCCCTTATCAGCCATATCCTTTCTTGGGACAGACATTCTGTTTTGTTCCGTGACCTATTCCTAATCTCTGTGAGAACCACTTCTATCCACCATGACATTCTCTTCCACAAACTCCAGGGCAAGCCTCACATCAGGTAACACTGTAAGTTTCTCCGACCAAGAACATCACCCTTTCATTTTACTGTACTGAGCAGTTTAACTCTTCTCTGACTCAATCTCTAACCCCTAGACCAGGCAGTGCCTTTAAATTCCCAAAAAGCCCATCAAAGTGTCTGCCCTACCAAAAGAGCAGCCTTTCCTCAAAACTAATTCCCCAATTCCCAGAGAAATATGCACACACTGAAGATAGCTTCTGATGTGTTAGATTTTACAAACCATTTTCTTTTAAAATAATTTCATGCAGAAGAGAAAGGTATTACAAAGAAATCCAAAGTACTCCTGATCCAGATTCATCGCATATTAACATTTTGTCACATTTACATTGTCATTCTCTCTCTCTCCATATTATTATTATTTTCTTTTTTCCTTTTCTTTTTCTTTTTCGTTCTTTCTTTCTTTTTTTTTTTTCCCGGGATGGAGTTTTGCTCTTGCCGCCCAGGATGGAGTACAATGGCGCGATCTCGGCTCACTGCAACCATTGCCTCCCGGGTTCAAGCAATTCTCTTGCCTCGGCCTCCCGAGTAGCTGGGATTCCAGGCTCCTGCTACCACGCCCAGCGAATTTTTGTATTTTTAGTAGAGACAGGGTTTCGCCATGTTGGCCAGGCTGGTCTCGAACTCCTGACCTCAGGTGATCCACCCACCTTGGCCTCCCAAAGTGCTGGGATTACAGGTGTGAGCCACTGCACCTGGCCCATATTATTTTTTTCAGAACCATTTGAGTATAGGTTGCCTACATTTCCACACTTCAGTGTGTATCTTCTAAGAGAAAGGCCATCACTAGTAATGTGACAAAGCAGTATCACATGCTTTCTTGAGCCAAAAATGCATAACCTGAATTTAGTCCTTTACAGATATCAGACACACCTCAAATGAGGAACATGCTGCAGAGTAACCAGTCTGTATTCTTGAGAGATGTCAATGTCATGAAGAAAATAAAGGCTGAGGAACTGGCCCAGATTAAAGAAGATTAAAAATACATGACAACTGGAATCCCTGCATGATCTTAGATTGAATCCTAGACTAGAACCAAAAAAAGTTACAAAACAAAAGATTACTGGGACAGTTGGCAAACTCTATGAATTGTAGATTAAATAAGAATATTGTATGCAGTTTACTTTTTCTAACTTTGACAATTATGCTGTGGTTATGTATGCTAACAGATTTTTACATGTGAATACTTATGTTTATGTGAAACATCTTCAATTTCTCATTAGCAGGCAGTGAGATCCTATTAGTTTTGTAAGGCCAAACATTATTGTGCTGAAAGTATTAAATGGACTGCACCTCAGGGTCATATGAAATCCATATGCCTTTTCTCTCGGACAAAATCGTATTACAGTGCCAGCATTTCTAAGAAAACTGACACTTGAAGTCCTCACCTAACACTCAAGTTACTGTTCACAATGATAAGCCATTGCCAACTTCGCAAGGTGAGACTATGAGAGTTCAGATACATCTTGAAGCAAAGAAAAGTGATATAGGAGACTTAGAGACAGAACTTTCTCCTTTAGGTCCAGCTGAAATACGCAGAGACTGGTTGTGGGAACCTAACACTGACTTCCTCAAGATACTTCTTTCGGCTTCTGAGAGGGTTTTGCATGTTGGTTACTCCAAGAACCTGTCAGTAACATCTAGGTTTTCAGAAGGAAACTGAAACCCAAGGGTCATTCGAATCAGTTAAATGGGAAGACTTATATTACATATTGCAAACTGAAAGCAGGATGACACAGTTCAAGCTAGGGCTTTGGGAAAGCAGTTGAGGCTCATGAAATAATTTTATTATTTACAACGAAGCCCTAGCTTTATAGAATGATTCTGGTGGCTCAAGGGATACATTAGACTGTCCAGATTCAAATCCCAGCTTTGACTTCAAGTAGCATGGAACCTTGGGAAAGTTACTTTATCTCCCTGGACTTGTATCTCACATCTGGAAGATGGTGTATTAGCTTCCTACTAGTGCTGTAACAAATTACTGCAAACTGATTGGCTTAAAATAACACAAATTAATTTTCTTACAATCTAGAGGTCAAAGGTCTGGAATCAGTTTCACTAGACTAAAAGCAAAATGTCAGCAGGTCTTCATTCCTTCTGGAATGCACGTTAAACTCCATCTCAGAGTCTGCTTCCCAAGAAACCCAATCTGAAAGAATAACTGAGACGTCCAAGTATCTCGGGCAGTTCAGACTTAAGAATTCTCTAGAGGATAATTCAAACTTTCCTTGCCTTTTATAGATTCTAGAGCTAGCTACATTTCTTGGCTCATGACCCCTTTCTCCATGTTTAAAGCCAGCAGCATAACATCTCTCCTCTTTGACCTCTGATTCCATCCTCACATTTTCTTTCTCTAACCCTGAGCCTCTTGCCGCCCTCTAATAAGGATCCTGTAATTACATTGGGCCCACCCAGATAATCCATGAAAATCTTTCTATCTCAATAGCCTTAATTACACCTGCAGAGTCCCTTTAACCATATGCGGTAACATATCCACAGGTTCTAGAGATTAGTACCTAGACATCTTTGGTTGGGGGTAATATTTATCCTACTACAAATGGGTATGATAATTTTACACACCTCATAAGGTGGTTGTGAAAAATAAATGAGACAAAGCACATAAGACATGTGGTGTGTATAAAATGCTTTGTAAATGTCAGCTATTGTTAATAAGACCAAGTTGTTTGTAAAAAATATTTTTCAAGGAAATAAGCCAATATAACCCAGAATGCATACTGAAAAGTTTTAATTCAAATCAATAACTAGAGATTTCCTCCTATTTTCCTTATTCTGATGAATTAATGTACACAAATCATATTTAACATAAAGGGTTAAAATGTAAATCTTCATCGCCAGACATTTTCATTTTCTATTAAGTGAAATGCCAGTAAAAACCACATTCTTAATGCCTTTAATTGCCTAGATCAGTACATTAACCCTTCTTCCCCGAATGCCTCTTCTTTTACTTTGTTATTTTCTCTCTCAAAGAGGAGATAGAGCATTTGGATCCCAGTCCAGCAAACTTCTTCAACTTTTATTAACTCTTGAGATTCTGGTTATGAAATAAAAATGAGTTTCTTTATACCATGATTTACTGAGAACCCTTCTTGATACAAGCAGTAGAAATACAACTGGAACTGTTTTTTCTTAAGCAGGAAGTGGTAGTGGTGGGAATTTACGGCTTCTGTAGCCAGGTTAAATACAGTGATGCGGCAACCAGGTTCAAGATCTTCCCCAAAATCACTCAGGGTCATCCCAGCTTCAGATCTCCTCGTGGGATTGCTGAGGCCTTATTGTGACCACATGATAATTCAACTGCTCCTTCTGCCCACTTCTGCTTTCTTATTTTTCATTGCCTTTTACTGGTATTTACCTCTAAGAACACTCCCTAATGAAACTCCTGCACACTAAACGCCATCTCAGAATCTGCTTCCCAGGAAACTCAATCTAAAAGAATAATTGAGATGTCCAAGTATCTCAGGCAGATCAGACTCAATAATTCAAACATTGTAATCATCACATCTGTCTCCAGACCCCTCTGTCCTTCCCTAAATACTGATTCTGATTTTGTTTGTGCTGATGTAATTCTTATGTAGCTATTTAGCACAAGGTGGTCCAAATGACCTATGGCAGCATCAGGCATACATCATTCACAAAGAGAGAAAAGCTTGACTTTCTCTTCTCCAGAGTTCCTGAAACTCCACCCCACCATGCAAAAAACTAATTCGTCTTCCTTGGGTTAAATGCCCACCACTAGACAAACGCTGAGTCCAGAGGATTGAAGTCATCTCAGTAGCCATCCTTAGGCAAGAAATGTGGGGCTACACAAATCATAGAAGGATATAGAGTGGGAACATTATGGTCCTGGAAAGAATAGGATACATGGCAGAGATAAAGGGAACAGAAATCCATTTTTCATTAACACCAGGAATAAAACTCATTAAGAATCTTGGCATAGTAACACATCTCCCTTTCATCAGCAATTTCATACATGCACCTTGAAGTAACTAGGAACATAATTTTGGGGGAAGGTAAGCTGAAATTTATTTTTATTATCATGACAGTCTACAACTACTGTATTATTTCATTTCAGAAATTTTTGACTATGAGTTTTATCCTACTATAGACAGCATAATATTGAGGTTTATAATAAAAATTATATTTGATTTGAAGTAAAAAGATCCAGAGCACATTCTCTCACTTACTGGCTATAATCTCAAGAAAGCAACCAAGCTTTTCTGAAACTTAGTTTCCTAAGTAAAATGTGGACCACTGGACAATCACTGGGGCAGTTATAAAGATAAAATAACATATACATGAAAATGTTATGCATAATGTAAAAAGCTTGTAGAAAAAAACCATTTCTCAGGTATGAAACTACATTTTAATAACCTGAAAATATTTTAAGTAATACATTCATTATCCATATATTTTCAAAGATGAGATTGATGTTATTGATTATGGTAATATGAAGGTTACCTAAGATTCCTACCACTTTCAACCTGCTCACAATGTAAATTCTGTTATCAATAACAAATAATAGAAAAGCACATGTTATTATATATTCCAGTTAAACTTTTCAAATGTAGTACACGTAACTCTGTGAACAAATCTTCCCTCTAGGGCATTCCCTAGAAAGTCCTCAATTTAGCTAGCAGTCTTTGCAAGTATGCATTTTCTCTAACAATTCTTAATCAATCACCATCATCATCATGGTCATATCAATTGCTAAACATGTCCTGTGACTTTGTGATAGTCCAGGCATCAATCTAAAATCTAAAAAGATTTGTGCTTTACAATCCATAGTGGAAGACTAAACAAGGCAACCCTTTAAATAGAGTTTTTTTAAATTCAGCTTTTCTTTATATCAACTTGGAAATAATTAGGCAAAAATTGGGCAAATATGTTTCATATCTAATATCAGTTTCTCACAATGCCAAATTAATTGACTAGAATACTGGTGATTAAACTCTATAGACTACTTGACTATTTCAGAGGAACATAATTTTTAATTTAAGCTTTCAAGAATAAATCTTATTCAGACTGCAAAATCAGAATTTTCTGAACTTGGGTCTACTTCTCCTCTCTCATTTTTTTCTCAACCAGAGATGTTTAGGATTTCAATCACAAGCCTAAGGATGTTGGACATTACTGCCTATTGGGAATGGTGAGTACTTCCTTATGTTCACCGCAGTCTAGTTTGCTACTAACAGCTTAGGAGACAATGAAAGCCAATGAGGGTGAAAGAAGATAAACTGTTAGCTAATGCATACAGGTTCAGTTTTCTTCATCTCCATGTCTAGTCAATGCCTTTTAACTAATACCTGTTACTCTTTCATCAAAGTTTCTGCCTGCCTTTCTAAGAGTGGTGCACATTAAATTTTACTTAACCAGTGGTCTCAAAAGGGAAGTTAGTAACTTTCTGTAAAAGAAAGACTTTGCTCTTCATTGCAACTGATCTCCCTTTCTCTCACTGTAAAACTGATTGAGGTGCTTCAGGTTCTCAAGGAATTGCTACTCATACACTATGATTACTTTTATAAAGGGGGAAAATCAGTAGAATGGAATGGTTGATTACTCAGGGAAAAGATTCTTTCTTTTTTGAATTTTCTTCTCAAATTGTGGAGGGAAGGAAAGGGAGTGGGAAAACGTTCAACAAATAAGTTTATGTGAAAATGGGGACATTATTTCCTGGTATATGCAGACTCATGATCCCTTTGTCCTTGCCTCCCCAGCAGAGTACAGGCTTCAGGAGGTAAAGGTGGAAAAGTATGAGAAAGGCTTGAAAATTTAAGTGAGATAAAGGAAGATGATCCAATAGGCAGGGAAAGATAACAGTGGGGATAAGTACAGAGGAAAAAACTGATGAGTTTCAAGAGCTTATGGAGAAGCAGTCATCTTTGTAGAGGAGTTTGAGAGTGGCAGAGATGAGGAGAGAAAGTGGATTTTTAAATATGTTTTATTTTTCTTTAGGTGTAAAGGCCTCACTTCTTTGATTACATGAAAAAAATAAGTACAGATATGAATAATTTTTTGTATCAGTCAAAAAACAGAAACCACTGCATTTCAACAGGGGGAATTTCATACCAGGAAATTTGTTACATGGATTATGGAAAAGTAGAGAATCCCAACACAGGGTGCAGAGGCAACATAACATAAAGATGAACAACTACAGGAAGTGGTTACCACCCTAGGGGTTAGAGGGAAACTGGGAGGTGGTGGTGTAACTTGAGTTCAGAAGCCAGGGCCATCTGGCAGAATCTAGAGCTACAGTGGTGATGGCCAGCAGGAGCTCATGCCACAGTGGGAGAGGCTGACTGGTGAAAGTTGGAGCCTCAGTACAGATGCAGCCCCTTCATGGGTGCCACTTGAAGCAGAAAGCTCAGGGAAGAAACACTATGGCTTATCTCCTGCTCTCCATTCTCCAATTCAGCTAAACATACTAGAAGCCAGAGGGCCAAGGAGGCTGGCAATACAATTCTCTATGAAACACAGTAGAGCAAGGAAAGTGGGGAATAGACCTGAGAGCAAGAAGCAAATAATTGACACACGTTTTGATTGTCTAAGTGTGTTTCTTTGAATTCATCTCTGTGTAGAACAGAACCATGAGACCAACTTCTCTTTATGTGGGTCACCTATGCTCTAAGAGCCGTAGCATTCTAAAAAGTAACTTTCCTTGAATATTAAGAAGTGAAAAGGCCGGGCTCGGTGGCTCAAGCCTGTAATCCCAGCACTTTGGGAGGCCGAGACGGGCAGATCACGAGGTCAGGAGATCGAGACCATCCTGGCTAACACGGTGAAACCCCGTCTTTACTAAAAAAAAAAAAATACAAAAAACTAGCCGGGCGAGGTGGCGGTCGCCTGTAGTCCCAGCTACTCCGGAGGCTGAGGCAGGAGAATGGCGTAAACCCGGGAGGCGGAGCTTGCAGTGAGCTGAGATCCGGCCACTGCACTCCAGCAACAGAGCCAAAACCCGGCCCAAAAAAAAAAAAAAAAAAAAAAAAAGAAGTGAAAAACACTATACTTTGCTAATGATCATAATTACAGAAGCTTCCCAAGTAGTTCATAGTCAGCAATCAAAAGAGTACGTCTTTTTTTCCTTCTTTTGTTCCCTTTCACTCCTCCCATTTCTTTTTTTTTTTTCTACTTCCATGTAGCTATAACTGCTGTACAACCACCCTTCTGCAGTTAGTCAATATTGATCTCACAATGGGGTTACTATCCTACCCTCCTGTCTCTTTCATGTCTTGAAGAGTGGGTAGCAACAAGGGAAATGATGCTACATTTAGCTTTTGGCATCTATCATATCTAACATATCTTTGTGCTGACCCTGTTTACTCACTTAGCATATAGGATCTCATGTTTGCCTGGAAACATGATTGCCATCTAAACATTTTGGTATATTTCTTGTATTTTGTTATGTTTTCATTTCCTATAGTTGTATGTGGAGTGACTTTGTGTAGGGTTTTTAGTGTAGGCATAGTAAGGCTTTTTTTTCTAGTATCTTGGTCAGAGAATATAACCAAATTTCTTGGGTTTCAAATCCCAACTCTACTATTTTCTAGTCATGTAAACTTAACCAAGTAACTAAACTGCTCTGGAACTCAGTTTCCTTATCTGTAAATATAATCATAATAATAGAATTTGCTTTACAGTGGTTGAGTTGTGAGGATCAAATGAATTGATGTGTGTGTTTACAAGTGTGTCTGTATATGTAATACACACATATATGCAGTCATATCACTTAACTATGGGGGATTTGTTCTGAGAAATGTATCCTTAGGTGATTTTGTTGTTTTGTGAAAATCATAGAGTTTACTTACACAAACCTAGATGGTATAGTCTACTATACACCTAGGCTACATGGTATAGGCTGTGGTTGCTAGGCTACAAACCTTACAGTTTGTTATTGTACTTAATACTGTAGGCAATTCTAACACGATGGTCAGTATTTGTGTATCTAACCACAGTTAACCATAGAAAATAAACAATAAAAATAAAGTATAAAAGACTAAAAATGGTACACCTGTATAAGGCACTTACCATAAGTAGAGCTTGGAGAACTAAAAGTCACTCTAGGTGAGTTAGTGAGTGGGTGGTGAATGGACAGGAAGGCCTAGAACATTTTTGTACACTCCTATAGATTTTATAAACACTGTATACTTAGGCTACACTAAATATATAAAAATTTTGTTTTTTCAATAATGAAATAAATTTAGCTTACTGTAACTTTTTAGTTTATAAACTTTTGCTTTTTTAATTTCTTGACTCTTTTGTAATAACCCTAAGCTTAAAACAAAAAAGTTAACAGCTGTACAAAATTGTTTTTAATACCCATATTCTAGAAGCTTTATTCTGTTTTTAAAATTTTTATTTTTATTTTTTACCTTTAAAACATTTTTGTTAAACGCTAAGACACAAACATACACATTAGCCTAGACCCACACAAAGTCAGGATCATTAGTATCACTATCTTCCACCTCCACATCTTGTCCCACTGGACAGTCTTCAAGGACACTAACATGCATGGAGCTGTCATCTATGACAGCAATGCATTCTTCTGGAATACCTTCTGAAGGACCTGCCTGAGATTCTTTTAAAGTTAACTTTTTTTTTATAAGTAGGAGTATACTCTAAAATAATGATTAAAAGTATAGTCTAGTAAATAAGTGAACCAATAACATGGTCATCTATTTTTACTATCAAGTACTATGTAATGTACATAATCGTATGTGCTATACTTGTTACAACTGGCAGCTCAGTAGGTTTGTTTACACCAGCATTATTACCACAAACACATGAGTAATGTGTTATGCTACAATGTCACTAGACAGTAGAAATTTTTCAGCACACACACAAATATATATATATATATACACATAGATAGATAGATAGATAGATAGATAGATAGATAGATAGATAGACAGAAAGAGAGAGAGAGAGATGGAGTCCCGCTCTGTTGCCCAGGCTGGAGTGCAATGACACAATCTCGGCTCACTGCAACGACTCCCAGGTTCAAGTGATTATCCTCCCTTAGCCTCCTGAGTAGCTGGGACTACAGGCACCCGCCACCATGCCCAGCTAATTTTTGTATTTTTAGTAGAGATGGGGTTTCACCATGTTGGCCAGGTTGGTCCCAAACTCCTGACCTCAAGTGATCCGCCCCCCTCAGCCTCTCAAAGTGCTGGGATTACAGGTGTGAGCCACTGTGCCTGGCCAACACCTTTATAATCTTATGGGACCACTGTCATACATGTGGTTCCCCATTGGCCAAAACATCTGTATTTATATATGTATGTTTCAAATTATATATATAAATATATATATAATGTCTATATATGAACATACACACGCACATATATAGAGACATATATAGCACATAAAATCGGCACATAGTAAGCGTCTTGTAAATATCAACCATTACAGTTGTTACTACTTTTCTCAACAAGGCTATAAATGCTGTTCCAGCCTTTCAAAATCACACCTGTTTAATGTTTTACCCAGCACCAAGTCATGTTTACTTGAGTGACTTAAAAATTGCAAGCAAATAGCTGATTAGTTAAAAAGTTATTTCACTGTGTAAAATGCATCCCTTAAAATGCAGTTATTTATCTCTTAGTTGTAGAAATTGGTTTCATTTTCCATTATGTTTAATTGTGACTGGATCATTATAGACCCTTTTTTTTTTGTAGTTGTTGAGGTTTAAAGATTTAAGTTTGTTATGGATGCAAGCTTTTCAGTTGACCAATGATTATTAGCCAATTTCTGATAAAAGAAAAGGAAACCGATTGCCCCAGGGCTGCTGTTTTCATTTCCTCATTGGAAGAAGAAGCATAGTATAGAAGAAAGGCAAACACAACACATTCAACATCTGCCACCATGGGGAACTGGGCTGTGAATGAGGGGCTCTCCATTTTTGTCATTGTAAGTACCAACAAGAGATAAGTTATAAATGTTCTGACTTCTTCAGGTTATCTTGGAACTAAAATAGACCAAAGCTTTTTTGTTCATTTGAGAAATTGTGTTGAAACTGATTTACTATGTGAACATATATCTATCTGTAAACAGACTGAGTCCATTCTTCCAAATTCCTTAATGGAAAGAACATATCTGTGGGCTCACTTCTAGCTTACTTCTGAATTCCTAGGAGGCCTAACTTAGCCGGCATTTTGCAGGAGTAGAAAATATTCATGCTAATGATCTCTGATTCTGAGTTGTTTAGTAATGTCTACTGAGACGCACAATATCTATGTGTTTATACTACCTTTAAAATGACCGATTGAAATTTTATACCATTTTCTAAATTAAAAATATAAGATTGACTCATGTATGGGAAGTTGGCCTTTATTTCAGTAATTACACTAAATATAATAAAATTTCTCAAACTTCTTTTAAAAAACAAGTAACTTCTTTTCTCAGAGATGTAAATTTGAGTTATTTACAAGATTTATAAAAATTCAAAAGAACAGAATTGAAATAAGTCTAGGTTCACAGATATGTAGTATGTATATTATATATAATTGTATATATATAAATCAATATAATCTATCTTGAGAAACAATCTATGTAAGTAAAGATATAGCTAATTTACAAATGGATGCAATGATTTCTGTACTTTTTAAAATAAAGAAAATCAACTATTCTCCTAAAATGGTGTTATCGGCGGCAAAGCAATAATGGACAAATTGGGTAGATAGAAATGTGATTTTTTTTTTTTTTTTTTTTTTTTTTTTGAGACTGAGTCTCGCTCTGTCACCCAGGCTGGAGTGCAGTGGTGCAATCTCGGCTCACTGCAAGCTCTGCCTCCCAGGTTCATGCCATTCTCCTGCCTCAGCCTCCCAAGTAGCTGGGACTACAGGTGCCCGCCACCACCCCCGGCTAAGTTTTTTGTATTTTTGGTAGAGACGGGGTCTCACTGTGTTAACCAGGATGGTCTCGATCTCCTAACCTTGTGATCCGCCTGCCTCAGCCTCCCAAAGTGCTGGGATTACAGGCGTGAGCCACTGTGCCTGGCCCAGAAATGAGATTTTTAAATAGCCTTTCTAAATAACCAATAGAAGCATTACACAGATGTTAAAAAGAACAATTATGAATGGAATAAGAATGGAACTTTTGTAAAAATTTATCATGAAGAATAATGAGTCTTTGAGTTTTAAATATAGAAAGAAATTAGTGGCACAAATAAAATAAAAACAACAAATATTTTGTCATAAAAATTTTTTATGCCAAACCAACATTTTACTGCAATAGATAATTCTTCTGAGCATTCGAAGCTGTAAACTTAACTTCTTATCACCATTTTTAAGAGCAAATAATTTCTATAGAAAGTAAGTTCAAATTATACTTTTAGCTCTCACCACAATTTTTCCCAGGAAATGATCTCCTTCTAAATTATACACTCATGCACTTGAAAGTGAAAACACAGCTTGGAAAGTCAGAGTAAAGAAAGAATGACAAGATCAGGAAATTGGAAAGTTGCTTTAGCACCTTTTTCTTTGTAAAGAGAGAATATTATCAAGTGTCTATGGCATTTAATAGCTTCAAAGCATAGTTGAGAAAAGATCACTATGGAGCTGAAGATAGAGAATTGGATAGGGTCACCACTTGATCCAGTCAGTGCTTAAGATAAAACGAACTGTCATGATCTAGAAAGCTGTTTTTGTTGTAAATCCCATGCCCCTCACTATGCTCAATATTCTCTCCTTGAAGCATTAAGTAAAACTAATCAAGGAAAATGGAAGGCTTGGAATTTTAGCTGATGAGAATTCACTAACTGGATTATTGTGTGGTAGAGGGAGGTGATTAGCACCTGTGAAAACAGAACGCAGTGTCATACTGGTGGAGGGAAAGCAATAGTAATATGTTCCCTTCTTTTCTCATTTTAAGTAGAGTGGCCTGCTATCAGCTACCTATCTAAGGTTAAGCAAAACAGAGGAGGAAGAAAAGGGAGGGGGAATGTAACACTAATAATTTGGTATACCGGCCAAATCATAAAACAATCATGGAGAATAACACAGGGTGGAGAGATTTTGATTATAGACAAGTGTAGTGACACCGTTGAGGAAACAGCTGGCTCTAAGCTGGTTATATCCAGCTTTGTCACTATCTTTGTCAAAGTTGCACTTGGGGAAGTCCTGACCCTTATCTGGCTCCAGTCTTGTGTGGAATCTACTGTTGAAATGCGAAAACTTCATGCAATTTTTTTCTGCTTGTGCAGCTGGTTTGGCTGGGGTTGAACGTCTTCCTCTTTGTCTGGTATTACCGGGTTTATGATGTTCCAGTTAAGTTCTTTTACACAAGAAAACTTCTTGGGGTAAGTATAAATTCCATCCCATGCAATATTGGCCGGTTCACATTTCTCATCAGACATTCTTGTTCATCTTCCTGTTAGCATTTTAAGTAAATATTCTGACCAACCAACAGTACCATCAGCCTCACTCCCTCCATTGCAACTTCCTGGGCAAGAATCACTTAAAGCCTTCCAGTCTGGGACCAACAAAAGTGGGGCAGAGGGGCCCAGTGGCATCCCTCCCCAACCAAGAACCATGTGCCATTGTTTAGCTTAAAGGAGAAATCTAATACTAACTCTGAAATGGAAGGCCAGGTTGGAGCAATCCATCCAGGAGTGACACATGTGGGACAAGTGGGACTTTCCATATTTTCTAAGTCATGTAATTCCTACTACATTTTTGCATGAAGAGCTCTGCTCCTAATCACATATTATGAAATGATCTTCAGAAAATCAACCTTTCTCTACATATGGAGACTCGAGGAACTTGCTCAAGGACCACATCTGTTGACTAGGCCAGTAGAGTGAAGGCCCTTCAGTTTCCTTGGGTCCTTTAATATTCTGAGTTTCCTTGAACTGTCAGGTCTCTTGCCTCCAGAAAACATTTGTTACATCATGCTGAAACTATTAATTAATTGCTTAATATTAATTATTATATGTATTATAAATCATATATAAATAATTTTAGCATGTAATTATGCTAGATTATTATAATTGTTGTTAGCTTATTCACATTGATGCTTTCTCCCTCCAAAATATGCAACTTCTTTAGACATTACAAAGATAATAATTATAATGCCAAAGCATTATACCATACCAGTTTAAGATACTGTTAAGATCAATCTAAGTGCTAAGAAAATATTTAAAATCTTTAAAAGTCTTGATACTTAACTCTAGTTAATGATATGCACCTTAAGTGTTAAGGGGAAAGTGAACTGATGTCTCTTACTTTGAAATGCATCAAAAATTAGATGAGTTGATGGATGGATACAGGAATGGATAGATAGATATGTGATAAAGCAAGCATAAAAGGTATAATCTGGGAGATAAATAAACAGGTATTTATTGTACATTTCTTTCAACTTCTCTTTATGTTTGAACATTTTGATAATAAAATGTTGAATTAGGGCAAAAGGTCAATTTCAGATGAAAACAAATGGTCCTAGCTAGCCCTAAAGGAAAACCATTGGCTCTGAAGGACCTTCCTGTCCAGATCACTTGGTGTCTCTGGTGTGTGGCCTCATGGTGAGAACCTTGGGGAAGTGGGGGCAGGGTACATTCTGTGCTCAAAAAAGTCACTCTGCTCCCTTTCCCGCCTCTTCTAGTCAGCACTGGCACTGGCCAGGGCCCCTGCAGCCTGCCTGAATTTCAACTGCATGCTGATTCTCTTGCCGGTCTGTCGAAATCTGCTGTCCTTCCTCAGGGGTTCCAGTGCGGTAAGAGAAAATGTTTTACTAAGTTCCTCTAATTTTCAAAGGCCATCAAGCAAAATGCCCTTTTTAAGGTAAAAACAAATGAATGGTTTGTGAGGATTCCAGCTTCTGTAGAATATTCATGAGCCAAGCCATTATCTAGTGTATTTCTGTACTATTTGTGGATGGAGCTCCCTAAGACAACTATTTGGAAAACAAATTTTGAAAAAACACACAAAACCACCTACACCTCAACAATAGCAATGAAGTAGCACACATGTACACATCTACACACACACACATATATATGTTTAGATATGCATATATACAGAGCTTTAGGAAGTTAACATGTGATATTTGGGAGTTAATCTTTCAGTGTCATTCAAAAAAATTTAAGTCAGAGGAAATATCCTCTGTGGATAATATCCCAAGGAGATGGAGTCAATGGACAGAGTCACACTACAATGAATGTGACCAAGAAGTGTTGGCTTCATGAAACTGTGGAGCATAGAGCTTTCTAAATGTCCACAATTCCTTTGACTCTTACTTCAACAATTTAGTAAGCCACTAAATGTACTGTGCTAGAAGGGGGAAAAATAAGTAGGAAGAATCTCTGTAACCCATAAAATGGTATACAAATTTTTATTAGTATTATTATACAAAGATGACAAACAAGGAACTTAAAATCTACAAGTGTACTCAAATAAATATTATACAAAGCAAAATATGATGGGTCCCACAACGCTTTACAAATAAAATACTATGGGGAAGCAAGAGAGAAGTTGTATTAGGTGGGCCAGGGAATGAAGAAGGACATTTTAGAGAAGGTGACATTAGAGATGAGCATATAAAAATAAGTAAGCTTCTAAGAGGTGTAAATGAGAGAGAAAGGCATTCTATGTGGAGAGGATGACATGGACAGAAGCATAGGAAATAGTGAGGAAATAGTATTCTTGAAGGCCAAGAATTGGCACAGCCTTGGCTTCTCTTTGTATTATTATTATAACTATTTTTTTGCCACCTGTGATCACACCAAAGAAGGCAGCTTGGAAAAAGTAGGATTGGTGTCCTGGTGGGACCAATTCCACGGTTCATTAATGACTAGTAGCTTCTGCGTTTTTTTTTTTTTAAATAAAAGGTATAGTAAGCTTTTTGAAAAAAAATACTTATTAAGTAGAGATCATTTATGGAGGAGAGCAGAAAGTAAACTACTTTTGTGGGAATGTAGGGATTGTACAGGGCAGATGCCTGACATAAGCCTGGAGAAAAGAGGTAGAATTTTGCTGGTAAACTAGAACTGCATATGTATAGTTGAGGAGTTCATGCTTAATTTGGCAATTACAGAATATTTGAAGGAGGCTGTGAAATAAACTGTAATAATAAGCATAACTTGCCTTGAACTATGCCTCGTTTTTCCTAGTTATACTAAATTCATGGTGATCCAGAGAATATTTTTTTCTTTGAGAACATATAACATTTAATTTACTAATATAGAACTAGAGGCTACAATTTAGCTTTTATTTTATGATTTAACTATTCACAAAATACCATTTCATCTTAAACCAACTGCCAAAAATTGGGCTCTCACAAATCTAAACTAAAAGTTGGCAGAAATAACTGTAACACCTTCGCTCCCTCAGAAAAAAAAAGAAGAATTGCTGATAACCAATTTAAGATGTTCCAGAAAGAGTTGTGATATCTTCCTCTGAAAAATTCTGTGATGAGGTTCCTTTCCTTAAGCCATAAATTCTATGCCACACAATGTTGTCTTGCAAACTGACAGCTAACCAAAACCAAAAACTAACAACAGTACTTGGTATTAGACATTGATTACAAGGATTTCCAAAAAATCTTCTAAATATAAGAAATCACAGAGGTAAAATTACACTCAATTGAAAGTTTTATTAATGAGCCACCTATTGTAAAGTATAATTTTTAATATATCGTACTTGCCCAGTGAACATTTGCTAAATGAAGCCCCTGTACTATAGCTTATTTTTGAGTTGGGTTCTCTATCACCCAGGCTGGAGTGCAGTGGTACAATCACAGCTCACTGCAGCCTGGAACTCCTGGGTTCAAGTGATCCTCCCTCCTTGACTTCCATACATATGGGGATTACAGGCATGAGTCACCTGCCTGGCGAGTTCCTTGTTTCTAAGGAGACACAATTCATTTTTATTCTCCCTACCCCCATTAGAATAGTTTCTATTTAGAGGAAGTAAAGCCTGAGAAACAGGCAACTTCTCACCAAGATGACCTGTTAAGAAATCTTGGTTACTCCACAAGTCCAAATTGCACTGCTGTTGAGCACCACGTCCCATGAGCAGCACATGTTGTAATGCCAGCTTTTATGCCTCCTGTGACCCAGGAGGGAAGATCTGCATGAGAGTCTCTGAAGACAGGGATGAAATGAGACTGCCCTTCAAATTGTAGAGAAGCTTGGCTGTATAGCTAGATAGATCTTTATATAAAAAGAATATGTTTTAAAACTCTCACCAAGCAACATTCTTTTATAGATCAAGCACGTACTTTCTTCTGGGATTCCTAACCTGAAATGTGAACTTTTCAAATAAAACTTCTTCTCTGATTGGGATTAAAATGAGTGAGTGTGCTGTGACTAATGTCGGAAATAATATAGCTGCCACTCATTGAAACTCAGTGGAATTCACCTCATGAAATCTGCACATCAAACCAGTAAAGTGGGAACAAAATTAAATGGAAGTGTTGGCATTCAAACCCAGGTCATTGTGTCCCCAGAGCCCATTCACTTTAAATCTTGCTGCCGAAACTTCTTGAAATTGTGCTGTTGCAGTATTATGATCTTAGAAAGCCATTATGTATATGAGTATTTGAGCATGCCAAGTAACCTAGACTAGAAAAGACAAAGATGTTATAAATACAAGGACTTGATAGTAGGACACTACATAAGCAAAATAGCCACAAACTTGCATTCAGTTTCTAGAGGTCTCAATCGTCGAACCTTTGCTTTGTAATCTTTCTGGTTACCTAGAGAAAGAAAGCCCCAGGGTTGCCCACCCCACCACTCCAGGAAAGGTAGGGGTAAAAGCTATCAGACTGCTTTGTTGAGAAAAATGGAGAAAGGGTGAAACTCAGCATACAAAAATCTCTGAGGAAGCCTTAATAACACCCAACTTGCCAGGCAGAAACTAATTTCTATCTGGATGGCAGTCCTAGTCTTAAGATCAGAAAGAAACAGGAAGGTGAGAGGGTGAGGTTTTATCTGTTACCTTATATAGTCTGGAAGTCAGAGGCACTCAGTGTGCCTCTATCTCTAATCATGTGGTCTAGCACTAGTCTCTTGGGCTTTCTGTCTCATGGATTTTTTTCTTTTAGTTGAAAAACAGGTCAACTAACATAAATGTAAGAAGGCACAAGTTGGTCTAAAAGTATATTAAATTGTTTAAGTCTGTCAGTTAGTGAGTTGTCAGTCAATAAATATTTGTTGAGTGCCATCTATGTGCTAAGCACTGGGGACATGTGGTGAGTAAAGAGTAAAGTATAGATAGGCCATGAGCTTAAGGAACTTAGAGTGTTACAGAAGAGGCAGAAAATATACATGGAATTTCCAAATTATAAACAGTGCTATGCAAATAAGGTAGTGTTATTCATATTTATCACATATTCTACTGCCAGCAGGTGTGGATATTACTGTCAACTATTTGCCTGAGTTCTGTAGATTCAAAGCTGGATTTTGAAATTTCTCCCAATTGCATATAAATATCTAAATCAGACACATTAATGGTGCGTGTGGTGAGATCAAGTGTACAAAAAATAGAGCTTTTGAGTTTCTGTAACGTGTTACACCCCATAAAATATGTACTTCCTTTTAGTTCCACTTCCCATTTTCTTTCTTTTTTTTTTTTTTTTTTTTTTGAGGCGGAGTCTCGCTCTGTCGCCCAGGCTGGAGTGCAGTGGCCGGATCTCAGCTCACTGCAAGCTCCGCCTCCCGGGTTCACGCCATTCTCCTGCCTCAGCCTCCCGTGTAGTTGGGACTACAGGCGCCCGCCACCGCGCCCGGCTAATTTTTGTATTTTTTAGTAGAGACGGGGTTTCACCGTGTTAGCCAGGATGGTCTCGATCTCCTGACCTCGTGATCCGCCCATCTCGGCCTCCCAAAGTGCTGGGATTGCAGGCTTGAGCCACCGCGCCCGGCCCCACTTCCCATTTTCTTGAAATATTTTTTTCTTACTCAGTTTCAATAGAGCATAGAAATCTGCTGAAGTAACTCAATAATCTCCCTTGCGTTAGAATCGTAGTTTATTGAAATCGGGCAAGGCTTCAGGTGACAGTAATAGAGAGACTTCCCTTTAGAAGTCAATGGCAGAAAGTAAAGTAAGTTACTAAGGAAGCTATGGGGCATGATGGCAACCTGGATAATTGGGAAGTGGCTGGCAATAATTTAGAAGTAACTCAAAGCATATAAATGCAATCTGCATGATGATGGGGAACAAAAAATTATGGGCAGTCACAGACAGTGAAGTCCTTCCTTCCTATGCCACCAACTGGGTGTCTTGCCTCCTTTTTTAAGGAAGTGGTGAGGAGATGATATTCTTAAAAGCTCAGCATCAGCATGACTTGTGGCTTCTTTTTAGATTTGTTTGCCATTCCTGACCACACCAAAGAGGGTAGGTGGGAAAAATTAGGGATTTGTGCCCTGATGGTTGGACCCACTCCACTGATCCAATAGTGACTAGTAATCTCACTTTTTCCTTTCAATATAATATATGCATTTTACATTAACTGGCTTTTTAAAAATTACCTATTAAGATGAAACAGAGTATCATTGAATGAATAATGTATTTCCCAATCACATCTCCCCACTGTTCTGGCTTTCAGTTAATTTTTCTCTAGGGATCTACAGTTAAATCTATCAGGGGGCATCAGCATATATTATTTTACATTTTTTATGATCCATGGTGATGATGATGATGATGATAAGGATAGGAATATGCAGACAGTGTATGTTCCACAACAAAACCATATTCTTTTGCTTTAAATTCGGCATGCAGGAGCCAGCGAATTTTCCACAAAAATTTCAAAAGGATTTGTCAACAAATAGAAGAGAACAGTGTGTGACAAATATAGATATGGGGGTAAATACGTCTCTATAGGTTTAGTATAATCATCTCCAGTTCCAGGGCAATGAAAATGTACTTCATTTATCCAGCCAAATAATGATTAAAATATTTTATAAAGTACACGACATACTGTTCTTCACACAGGAAGCTTACCTGCTAGCTGGGGAGTGCAGCCATTCTAACTGAAAACTTAAATAATGATACTAAATAACGTCAAATATTTATTAAATACCTGTCAATGAATATATGCAGTAGGGATTTGAGGGACTAACTATGATAATGATACAGGGGAGGAAACTGGAGACTGAGTACATTGTTCAATGTCACACGGCTAGGTGGGAGGACTGGGACCCAACACAGGTATATCTGAAGACAAAACTTGCTCTGAAATGTAATTCAATACTGCTTTCCAACCCTACTAATTCTCATTCTCTGGTTCTTTGGACTCCAACCTAGTTTCACCACTCCTGTAAAGACTGTATCAATCATCTATTGTGTAACAAATTACCACAATAACTTAAAACAACCCCCGTTTATTAGTTTACAGTTCTGTAGGTCACAAGTCCAGCACCCAGTGGTTGGATTCTCTGCTCAGAGTATTACAAGACTGAAATCAAGGTGTTTTCTGGGCTGAATTCCCACCTGGAAACGCAGAGTAAAAACCCTCTTCCAAGCTCATTCTTGTTGGCAGAATTCAGTTCATTACAGATGTAGCACTAAAGGTCCCTGTTTCCTTGCTGGTGATCATCTAGGGGCCACTCAGATCCTAGATGCTCCTGCATTCCCTGCCACATGCCCTCCTCCACCTTCCAGGTAGCAGCAGTGCTTCAAATCTCTAACTTCCTCCATCTCTGACTTCTAAACCCAGATTTAAAGAGTTCATGTGATTGGGTTTGTCAGCCCAGATAATCTCCCTATTAAAGTCAACTTGGGACATTACCTCTGCAAAATCCCTTTTGCCATACAATGTAACAAAATCATGGAGTGATGTCTCATCATTTTCACAGGTCCAAACTCAAGGTGAGGAGATTATATAAGTCATTGGGGGTCATTCTAGAATTCTGTCTACCACAAGGACTCTCAGAAAGTATAGAGGAAATTAAGTTGAAATTTGAGGAGAAAAAAAAAGCAAGAAAGCAAGCAAGCAAGAAAGAAAGAAAGAAAGAAAGAAAGAAAGAAAGAAAGAAGGAAAAGAAAGGAAGGAAGGAAGACTATAGAGGATCATGGCAATTGGGAAACAGGAAAAAGTTATTTCCTCAAAATTTTAAGGAATACAAAGTAGAAAATAACTTTCAGCACTTGAAATGAACACAAAAGACAAGGCAGCTATATAAGAAAACAAAAATGGTCAGCTTTTCACCAACACATCAGTAAAATGTATTTTACAAATAAATTTTTATTTCAAAAACATTAAGTTTGAAAAATTTTATTTTACAAGTTTTTATTTCAAATAGGAAACCATTGTTTTGAGAGTCTGAGTCATTGCTCAGCTCCACTGGTGAACATTTAATTATAACTGATGTCATTGGTGCTCTACCATATTCCTTAAGCATTGGCACTTGCAATCCATGCGACAACTGCCCTTTGCAAGCATCATTCACTCTCTGCCTGGGGATTTTCCTTTAGCTTTCTCCTGGGGCAAGCCTGAAATCCCAGGGGATTGATGTCCTGAGAGCATCCCTCAGAGCAGCCCTCAGCCAATCATGGATGGCAGTTGGTGGCTGAGCACCCAAGCTTCTTAACCCATTGGGTAAAAACCAAAGAACAAAACAAACAAACAAAGTAAATAAATTAAAAAAACCTGTGGGGTAAGTGCTATACAGTCTCCCAGAATTCCCTGGTGTGATTGAGCCCAATGATATGATATGATCATGGTAGCTGATATGATAATACACTCTTCATTAATTTCCTTCCCAGTCTCATTTCTACCCTCATTTTCTATGATCACCTTCTGAATAGAATACTTACACTTAAATTCTCATCACAGGCTTTTAGGCACTTAGAATAATAGTGACTATATTCCTGCATTTGGTTTGGTAGAAAAGGGCATTAACCTTTTATAAGACAAATAGACTTGGATCCCAGCCAATGTGCAATTTTAGCTTTAGTTTTCTTACCAGTAGAATGAGGACATTAAGACTTACCTTGTTGCATTAAATGAGTAATGATTATGGGTAAACTACCTAGTTCACAGAAGGAATTCAATAAAGCATAATTTTTTTTATTTTTCCTTTTTCTGGAATCCTCAGTGTCTTCCTTACTACTATTTCTGTAATTCCAAGAATCTGACCTCATGGTTTAAACTTCCTGCCCTCCCTAGTTATGGCTAACTGAGAGATAGATGGTGGAGTAAGCACAATTTTCTATGCAATTATATTTTCTACAAAATCAGAGTATTTTATTAAAAATAAGTAAGCCAAATATTAAACACCCCTATATTTAAATAGAACAAAACATTTAGAACCAAATATTTTAAATACTTAAATTTCCTTTGGTACTTCACCCTGTTGTTCTTAAAGTTCCCTGAATCTCTGTGACAGTGCATTTAGACTACGGAACAAAGCAACCAGAGCAAGACATTGGCCAGTTTTCACGAAAGCAAAGCTCTAATTCAACCATAAATCAGTTTTTTTTTCTTTCTTTGAACATTGGCATGAATTGAGATTCAAATTCACATTTTCTAACATGTAGGTTTGTCAAATACACTAAAATACTGAGTACAATAGTATTTTTAATGCCAAAGAAAATCATGTAAAGTATGAAATATCAGAATGTTGATATAAACTCTAGTATCAGGTGGCCTGAGTTTAAATCCCAGCTCTGCAACTTATTAGCTGTGTGACCTAAGGCCAGGTAAATTCTCTATCCCTTCGTTTTCTCATCTGTTATGTAGTAATAATAATGGTACCTCCCTTGTACCATCATTGTAATGTAAGAATTAAAGAGTTAATTTGATTCTTATATTAAAGATTAAATTAAATTAAATATTCCATCAATTACATTAAAGATTAATGTAAGAATTAAATTAGTCAATGTATGTAAAACAGTTGCAGAAGCTCTTGGTAAATGTTAGCTATTGCTGTTTTGGCTATTAGTATTTGGTCAATGATCTCTCTTGTGATGTTGTTCACCTACACGGGCAGGTGTACCCTTCTTTCTCCTCTCATAGTGTGTATGTCCTAGAACAGTGTTGTTTGAAAACTATTCATTTGTTATAGAACTGTTCACTTGTCTGTGTCCCCACTTGAGTATCAGGTATGTGAAGACAGTTCTGTCCTTTATTAATTTCTACATCCTTTGTTTAATGAGTAAATTAATCAGAACTAGAAACTATGTAGCTAGATATGTTTTCTGTCCAAGTTTATATTTTTATACAGTTAAGCAATGGATTCCAGAGGAGACTTTAAGTCACCAGTATGAGAACAGAAAACATACTAGTTAAGCCAGCCATGTCACTTACTGGCTGTTTGACCTGAGGAAGATGACTGCATCTCTCTGAGCCTCAGTTTCCTCATTTATCAAATAGATATAATGATATCGTTTGTAGGGTGGTCATGAAAATTAAATGAGATAATATGTATCAAACGTTTGACATACAGCAAGCTTTCTTGTTAACAATTGCTATTCTATTCTTTCTCCTTTAATCCAAAGTGCTGCTCAACAAGAGTTCGAAGACAACTGGACAGGAATCTCACCTTTCATAAAATGGTGGCATGGATGATTGCACTTCACTCTGGTAAGTTTATTAAAGAAAACTTGGAACCAGAGAGTTCCCTCTATTCATAGATACCTTTTTATATAAGAGATCAATCAGTTTTTATAGTTAGATTAAGTGGTGGTTGGATATGTTGTATTTTTTTAATGAGTCGTGCTCAAAAGTATTTACCACACTTTCTGCCACTTCAATATTAGGATTTATTCCTTTAGGTTTTAAAGCATTCTTATTTCAGGATTTTCCTATAAAAATGAAAATATGCCATCAGAAAAGTCAATCCTAGTGTCCTCACCCTTTCCTATTCTTTCTAGTGTCAAAAATGTTAATTCACGTATGAAAACGTATTTACTCTAAAAAATGTTCTTGGTTGCACATGTGAATTTGTGGGCTTTTTGTAGTAAAATTACATGAGCCACAGCCCATAAAATGAGAATCCCTCAAGACTGTCATTATCAGCTAAATACCTTCATTATTATTATTACTATTGTTATTGTTATTACATGTATCCATACAATGGATATATATGTGTGTATATAGATATTATACATTATTATTAAAATTATTAGGGTGGTAGTGTCAGTGCAAGAAGGACTGTATCTGGGACCCTTATCTAATTCCACTAATTCACTCAACAAATAATTCATGTGCCAGAGAATAGGTAAGAACAGTGATAAAGCAGACTTGTACTCTGCCCTTAAAGAGTCTATTCCTAGCCTGAGTAAAATAGGCTTCAGTTACAGGCATTTAACTGAGCTTCTCTTCTACTAGTACATCTGGCAGGCTTTTTGAGCAGTGGCAAATAAATAGTTCAAAAGAAATATATGATAAAACCTTGTTAGAAACTGGCATAGTGTACGGATTAAGAGCACATATTTGCGTGACAAATGTACTGGATTTGATTCTTAACTCTGCTGCTTCCTAGCTTGATGACCTTGAGCAAGGTTTTAAAGCAGTCTATGTCCCAGTTTCCTCATCTGCAAGATGAGCCGATATTATTAGTACCTACATCACTGGGTCAATGTAAGGATCAAGTCATTGTGAAGTACTTATAACAGTACTTGGCATCTAGTAAGCCCTATGTAAGTGTTTATTAATAAAGAAAGCAATTTTTAAGAGAGAGAGATTCATACTTTATGGCCATAGGTTTGTATCAATTCAATCAAATTTGTCATCTCTCTCTGGAGGTAATTTCAGAGTCAGGTTAATGGGCCAGCAGTTAGGCATTCATTACATGAGGGTTTTCTTGTTTGAGCCCAAATATATTACGGAGACAGATAATGAGAGCATGTCTAAACACCTTCAGAAACTAAGGCTATTGTGTAGAATCTTATAACTTGTTTGGGTCTTTAGGAGCATATAGCTCAACATCTTCATCTTACAAATTAGGAAACCAAGACCAGAGAGTTAAGTCATTTTCCCACAATTACACAACTAGAAAGGAGCTAGAATTGCCTTGTCTCCTTGGTTCTGGAGACCCAGTTCTTGTTTATAAGTGTCCTGGGCCTCCCTTTGTCTCCCTGTGGCTTATCATAGAGTTAGAGGCTGTCCCAGAAACCCAGCTTTCAATAAATTTGTGCATACCCTTCACTCTCTTTATTTCTCTTCTCTGCCCTTTTCAGCGATTCACACCATTGCACATCTATTTAATGTGGAATGGTGTGTGAATGCCCGAGTCGGCAATTCTGATCCTTATTCAGTAGCACTCTCTGAACTTGGAGACAGGCAAAATGAAAGTTATCTCAATTTTGCTCGAGATAGAATCAAGGTAAGCCTCTCATTATCTGATTCAGATATTCTCTAGGCCATTACAATTGAGCACTAGATTTCAGTGAGTGAAGACTTCTACTTTGCCAGAAAAAAAAAAAAAAAAAAAAAGTTGGCTAACCATCAGAGGGACAAGTCTGTAGGTTACAATAATGGGAGTATAGAAAAAAATGTCTCCCATACTCCTCACCCCATGTGTGGAGGTCTCTAGATGTTTTCAGGTCTTTAAGCTCATCCATGAGAATGTGTGCATGTGAATCCTGGAGTAACTCAGGCTTACCTGTGACTATGCCCACCAAAGAAAGCTGGGAACACATGCCTAGTCGAACAAGGTTTCATTTATTACTTGCTACAGCAAAAGAAATCTCACACCTTGAGGAACTCTGGGCATCTCAAAGGGATGTAAAGTGAATTTAGGATTTAGGATACTGTTAGATGGTTTGGGGGAGGATTTAAGAATGCAAGGATTTTCTCTGGATCAGTTATGGTCAGGAATTGGGGGTAGTTCTCAGATAAGGTATATTAATTATTTTTTCTAGGAGGCAGAGGGAACGGAATAGGACTAAGTCTATAATAGGCAAAGAAGCAGCAGTCATTGTCTAGGCTCAGACATGATTTTGGAGTGATTTTGTTTTTATCTCAGTCCATCACAGTCACAGAGTGACCTCCTCTGATGTTGGTGTTTTTGTGAAATTATTTATGCGAAGTAGGGAACATCCTGTCCTAAGTATTAGTGTAAGGCCAGCCACCAGCTGACAGTTGTCAGTGATGCCTTTGTCTTTTCTTACCTACAACATCTGAAGGATGGCCTGTGTCCACAAATTGTCATTCCTTGAGAAGAATAGGTGCACTGGGAGTAACTCAGCATTTCTCTAGGGGTAGCCAGTAGGGTATCCAGAAGTAAGAACTTCTTCTATCCCAGCAGGTGTTGAAGCTTCCTACACTCAGAGACAGAAACTTCAAGTCTTCATGCACCCAATGACTTGGGAAGATGACTAAATCACATTAATATGCACTGAATTCTAAAAATGTTTCCTTGTGTTTAGTTTTGGGAAAAAATAATTATTATCCTCAGACTTACATGAGAAAAACTTGCCTGATATACTTAGGAACAGAATTAAACAGCATCATAAAAAACCAGATTTTTTCCTACAATATATTGGGTCATTTTTCTTTTACATTATTCATTGTTTGCCCAATGATATATGAGGGTGGCAACATGAACATAACTAGGTAAGTCTACACTATCATGCTCTGTTCCATTGTTCCTGGATCACTTTTGCTGTATTTATGCTCTCCCACTTTTCTAAATGTTTTCATTTTCAATAATCTGTAACTGTGTTTCCTCCTCAGAGGACTGCCCTGGGGCATCCTTTTTCTCACAGACTCAGAGATATTGGAAGGTTGGTGGGGGGCGGCTGAATGGTTACGCCTGTTCCTATGCAACCCTTAGCCAATCACTGGTGGATGCAGACTATGAAACCTGGCTTCCTTGCCTTGAGACAGGATAAACTCTAAGTTGTAACTTACCCTCCAGAGTTCCCCTGCGGGATCAGGCTGAAGCTATCCCTTGTGAGAGTTTGCCTGATTTCACCCCCTTGTTTGACTTGTTCATCTTTTCTATCCTATTCCCTACTCTCTTACCAGTTTCTCTTGGAGCACATGTTTTCTAAGTCACTTGCCCATGAAGTCTCATCTCAGGATCTGCTTCTGAGGAACACAGTTGATGATGTTTGGCATTCCCAGAATATATTTTCAAGCTAAATACTGTGACCCTTTCAAAATCAAAGGGAGAAAGAGCTTTGAGACACTTTTAGGACATCCTGCAGTTGATTGATTTCCTTTATTTTCTACCCCCTTAGAAATAACTATTTAAGTATATCAATTCACATTTCCTATGACATCTGAACCCTGTAAGGCATTTCAAAATTTAGAAACATCTATTTCAAATCTATATCTCTGTGAGGGATGATTAGGATTATTCAAAGAGGGGGTGAAAATATCTATTGTTCTATACATTGGGCACTTTATAATAGTCCTGCATTTGAGAACCTATAATAATGTGTGCGTGTGTGTGTGTGTGTGTGTGTGTATGTGTGTTTATATTTTACAGAACCCTGAAGGAGGCCTGTACCTGGCTGTGACCCGGGTGGCAGGCATCACTGGAGTTGTCATCACGCTGTGCCTCATATTAATTATCACTTCCTCCACCAAAACCATCCGGAGGTCCTACTTTGAAGTTTTTTGGTACACACATCATCTCTTTGTGATCTTCTTCATTGGCCTTGCCATCCATGGAGTTGAGTGAGTGTTTAAACTCTGAAGTCAAGGATTTCATGTTCCTCAATTTCTAGGCATGATGCTCTTTTAGAGGCACAGTGACCTCCTTGCCTGTGTGTGGTTAGCCTGTCTGCTAAGGGAGTGTGAGAGGATAGCAGAGGTCAGTTTGATAGAAACCACTCAACACTGGCATTTTTGTTTCATGCACCCATGTAATTGCTATTCATAGTGTAGTTATGCATAGCAAGCTTGAAAAATACACCAAAGTCTGAATATCTTTGCAAATGTATAAAACATGTTGAGAGCACTGGTAGGATCCGGAATATCTGTAATGATGTCCTCTATGGTTTAATCACTAGTAAATTAAACAAACCTCCAAACTAGAAGAGTTAATGATTAACCAGTTGAAGAGTTTGTTATAGTTCAATAAGTTTTGATTTAAGCCCACAATCATTTATTTGTTGCCTACCATGTACGAGGACCTATCTCAGGCACTGTAAGAAATACAAGCAGGAAAAATATATGGGTGTTGCCTTCAAACATTCTAATATAATGAAAGTAACAGCTAACTTCTATTAAGGGTCTGTGCTAAGGGTTTGACATGAGATATTTCTTTTAACCCCCAAAATGTATAGATTTCTCACTATCACCATTTCTTGGGGATAGTAATTGTAGACAAGAAACCTGGAGCTAAAATGTTAAAATATGCAACCTAAGCCACCCCTCTGGTAAGTGGCCCAGCTGAGATTGGAGCCAGGCAGTCTAAAGCAGGCTGTGATAAATGTGCTCTTAGAGACACACAGTTCCTGGCTATGTGGTTAGGAGAGTTTGCCTGATTGGAAATCCTCCTTCATACCAAGTTTCCTTTTTTGTACTGTTTCATACCACCTGCACACAAAGGCAGGCCTGGGGAAGTTTCCTGGTGGGTATAGGGCTCCAGGAAATTAGGGGTGGAGGAAGTAGAAGCTCAAGACTCACTCTGCCCAGAGCCCAGTTGGTGGCCAAGACATGAGTGCGAAAAAGGGGAAGAGTGGGGAAAGCTGCGTTGGGCACTGCATTCTTAAACTACTTGCTGACTGTGACCCCTGATAAATTCTTTGTAAGCATGGAGAAATCAATGTAGACCAAGAATCGGTTTACTCTCTTAAAGCACTCAAGTATCTTTAAATGGGACTTAGTCATAATCCAGTGTTTCAGGTAATCCTAGAGAAGAGAAATAATTTCTTCCCTTCTCCAATTTAGTAATTCCACCGCTTTCTGTTTGTATAGTTTCACAGATATTCGTCTTCCTTTGAAGCGGACAGAGGAGATATATTTATCTCCTTCTCCACTTGAAGAGAATCTGCTCTTTACACTGGTTAGGTGATTTCTCACAGTCTCATGGCTCCATAGCAGCTGAATTGGTTTTAAAATGCAGGTTTCCAGACTCCTGGTCCTGGCATTGAGAAGAGAAGGAGAACATCAGATTATTTTCCTGTCATTTTCTTCCCATGGGAACTTAGGCATTTTGAACTTTAATATTTTTTGGACTCTTACTTTGTGTCTGGCATTTTTTATACATCATGCAAATTGCTTATTATAATGAACCTTTAATGAGGTACTATTACATCTGTTTTACAACTGAAGGAACTGAGGCTCAGAAGAAGTTCAATAATTTGCCTGAGTCCACCAAACTAGTAAGGGGTAGAACTGAGATTTGAACCCAAGTCTGTCTGACACAAAACAGAATTGTTTTCACCAAAACATTCTGCTTTGAGTTACTAAATCATTCTGATGTACATTCTCATGTAAAATGGAGGCAATAATACTTGCCTCTCAGGTTTGTCATGAGGATTAACTGAGATAATTTGTGTAAAATGTCTTTCCCCAAGCCTGGCACATGATAGGTGCTCAATACGTGATAATTCTCTTCCCCAAGACCTAAGGATAGAAAGGAGTGGTTAATGAGCTTGAATTAAAACATTCTCATAATACACCAAATGACACAATAAATTTTAGGTCTCCAAAACAAACCTTTACAATGGGTTTTCTGTGCCTTTTCTTCTTACATATTCTGAAGATGCTGTCATTTATGTTCCTTGAAGTCTACCCAACGTTGTGCCTTCCTCTCTCTATCACCAATAATTGTCTTATGTTTTGGTAGTTGCTCAACTAACATTTATTGAATTGAAATGAATGAGCTCTGAGCACTTTAAGGTACACACTATTAGTGTTGATGTCTGTGAGAATGTTATAATCCCTATATAGTTAAGTATCTCACACTGGTTTCAAAATTTGGTTTGATTTAGATAATTTCCGAACCCACAAATAAGGCACTTCTGATAAGCTTCAGTGCTACTGCATATGACTGTCTTGGTTGTCTACTATAGTGGGTGCCTGGTCAAGGATGATAAAGTTGGCCCACACTTTGATGATTGAGCCCTTTGCTTATAGGACTATCCTCATACGAAGAGTACCTTTTTCTAATTTGCACAAAGGCACTGTAGGGACCAGCAGTCACTCTGTTAGATTTACAATTTTTCTGCTTTTGTTTGTTTGTCAATAAAAATGATACTTGAGACAGAAGTACAAATTCTCCCTTAAGATAATTTGATCCAAGACTTACCCTCTGTAATGTTACATGTAAATATTGTGTGTAAAAAATGTATGTAAAAAACATACATTTTTTCTGTTGCTGGGTATTATACATTTTCTTTCCTTTCATCTATTCAGAGGGAGCAATAAGCTATCACTTTTAAGTGAAAAATACAGGACCTACATCAGAGCACTTAAAATATGTGCAGAATCTTTTAATAAAACAATTTAATTTCCTATTACTAAATGATCTGGACTTACATTTTTCTCCCAGACGAATTGTACGTGGGCAGACTGCAGAGAGTTTGGTTAAGCATAGACCAGAAGTTTGTGAACAAAAAATCTCAGAATGGGGAAAAATAAAGGACTGCCCAATCCCTCAGTTTGCTGGAAACCCTCCTATGGTATGTACAATTAACTGTTGTTATTGCAGTTTCATTATTGACAATCTTTAACCTGGTGTCTAAGAAACATGTACAGATGTTATACATCTATACAGATGTCCATTACAAATGTCATGGAACAGCTAAAACGTGTGTCTACTTTTCTCTGCTGTGTTTATTGGATAGAATTGCTTCTTGAAAACTAAGCTTTGCATTGTTCTGTTATTAACATCCTGATATAAAACTTGGAAAAATAGTCTTTTTAGAAGTGGTGTTTTGGTTCAAGAAGTTGCATCTCTTTTCTTCATGATGACGCCGTTTATGGGGGGACACTTGGGATTCCATCTTGAGCTGAGTTGGATAGCTCAAATAAATCACTTATAAGGAGTGAAGAGCCTCTTCAGATATCAGCACATAATACTTTCTATACAGCTTCAGATTTGAAAAGGAAATTGATGAGGTGATGCATAAGGCTACCTTTAGGCATTAGGAGTTTCCTGTTTATGAGGCATAAAGGAGGCTGGACAGCCAGGTTCATACCAACATCCAATGGCATCATGTGGTGGGCAGAAATGTGTCAAAGGTGACCAAGGAAATACACGGTGAAATACTTTCTTTCTTCTATTGGGAGCTCTGGAGGGCTCCATTTTGTGTATTCTCACATCACTGCTCCATAGAGTAAGATGTGGGCCTTGTAATCTTCATAGCATTCTCCCCATTGGCAGACAGTATACTTTGTTGGTTATTGTGCTAGCCATTGGTATAAAACTAGGCAAAAATCAACATTTGTGCAGGGCTTCTGAAGAGGATTATTTTTTTTCCTCAAGCATAATATAACATAAAAGCAAATTTTCCATTTCATTTTCTCCTTTCTTTTTTCCTACTCTCTTAGCATAGGAGCACTCTTCCTCTAGACACAGCATACTATCTGAGGACTTAGTATCTTTAAGCATCCTTTCCCATTAATGAAAGCAACTAGACATATCAGTGAATTGGCTCCACTACATGCAGACATCAGTAGAAAGGATAAAAAGGGAACTGTATTGCCAGTTCTCTTGTGGGCAGGGGAAGGCACATTTCCTCGATGACAGCTGGAGTCAGAGTACTAGTGCCTTAACAGAAACCAATCTCAAAGAATTTCTAGGTATACCAGCAACAATATCCAAATCTGGCTCCATTCAGTGAGGCTCCATGCTAGCACTCAGGAAACAGATGGATGATTTGAGACTGTTTTAAATATCTATCCCATTAAAACAAAGGCCAAAAACAGAACATTGTTTATATCTAGGGCAAATATTCTTCAAGTTTGGGGAGATTCAGGTGCTCTCAATTTCCAACAGTAAGTTTCCCATAAAAGTAATTTAGTAGAAAGATTATATGTGAGACTATGGGAAGCACTCTCTTATTTTACCCCCTTAGAATACATTCCGGAAAGTCATCTTTTAGATAATATTGCCGTCTAAAATTCTTTGCTAGTTTAGGTATTAAACTAGAAATCCAACTGGCTGAGTTTCAGGATGGATCTGTTTGGCCTCAATGTTTTTATACGGCCAACAATGCTACAGAGTAATTCCAGTGTTCAGAAACACTACATGTTCTGCATGTTCTGACCCAAGAGATATCTAAAGAAGTCTGAAAAGCTCTGGGTTTGTCTCCATTCAGCAAGTGCATTGCATACTCCCAGAATTTCTCAGAATATTGGAGAAACAGCCAAACTCTTGGACAAAATTTGTCATCTTGCATTTGTCACTCTGGCTACATAACTAAGAGAAAGCAATCACAATGTTGCATTAAAAATATTGTGTTGCTGAAATGTTATCCTTTAAAGAAATGTTAATTCTGAAACCAACCTTGCCTTGTTATAGGGTTACTGCAACTGTAGTTGCAACACTGAGAGGAAATCCCATTCTTGTGAACAGTTCCTCTTGGGAAAGTTTTATATTGTCAGTACAGTTCCCCAATGTGACTAAGGAGAATGTTTACTTTTACTGGCTCAAAATTATCTTAGTCTCAGATATTTTCATATATTCCACTGTAGAAGAAATGTATTTATCTAATGTCAAATATTTAAGCAAGCCTACAAAGATTAACTTGGCTTCTCAAATTTTTCTCCCTCTGAATATTTTGTTATCTATTACCACTTAATGTATGTCATTTTCATATTTGCTCTGATTACAGACTTGGAAATGGATAGTGGGTCCCATGTTTCTGTATCTCTGTGAGAGGTTGGTGCGGTTTTGGCGATCTCAACAGAAGGTGGTCATCACCAAGGTATTGACTGGTTTAGTAATTACTAGTAGCCAGTGTCTAACAGTATCATAGACAAGTCTTCCCAACCCCTGTATATCATTGGTCAGATGTTACAGCAGAGAGAAGACCTACAATTTATTTCAGGTTACTTCACTAAATAATCAAATGTTTGAACCTTTAACTGGGGAAACTACAAGTTACCACTTTTGATGTTAAAATGAAGCCAAGTTCTTTCTGTGCATGAATCTCCCTCACCCACTGTGTGTGTGTGTGTGTGTATGTGTGTGTGTGTGTGTAGGGGAAGGCCACAGAGACATTATTTGGTTAGTCAAGAGCAGAAAAGAAAAAGAGGTGAGTTCAAAGGGGCATAAATTGAGTCTTAAAATGTTCAGATGCCAAAAGAACCAGAGATCTAAGGGTAGATCTCATTGAGGCTTAGCTAGTTCTTCAATTTGCCTTTACCACCTTTTCTCTGCTGTGTATGTAATAATCTATTATGAAAGTTGAAGTGCCCAAAATTTCAGCAAGCTAGTAAATAAGCTGCGTCTCAAATTTGGTCTCCTAATTCCAAGTCTAGAGTGACTTTTCCTGAACTCTAATCTGTTTCTCATCACAAAATAAATAAATATCCAACTAAATAAATGTAAATGGAACTCCTTGTTATAATTTCAGGAAACACCAAGAAAGTATATCTTTAATTCAATTCAACTCAGTGCAAAAAGTATTTGCCAAAACCCTACTATGGTTATTTTTGCAAAACACACAAATTCTTCCTGTCCTCCACCCTATCTTTCCTCATTTGCTGTCTCTGGTGGGTCATAGTAAAGCTAGTTCAGCTGGCTTTGGAAGTCTTGAAATATAGGAAACCACAACAGTTCTCCTTTTGTGATATTTATATTGCATTATAAGAACAATCCTACAGATCAGCAAAAACAGTTGCTGCAAAATTTCCTTTACTAGACTAGAGATGACTGAACCAGACAAGTATTTTTCTTAAACATACTTTTAAGGAAAACGTGTTTTCCTTTGAAGAAAATAGATAATTGTTTTCTTCTCATATAAATAAATATGAGAGACGAGATGTTATCCAAAAGTATTCCAATGAGAATGCTATCCACTTATTTAGTTACATCTCATTTGTGCCTGTGATAGCAAAATTGTAATATGGTAAAAATTGTTTCCACAACACAAAATTGCAACATGGTAAACAATTTTCAACATAATTTTAATTTTCTGTTTTCAAAATGAAGCTTTGCAACTCCTTATTTCAGAGCAGAAGGGAAGTTGGTTATAGTTTTTATCACGTAAGATGCATTTAATTCACAAGTTCTGGAAACGTTTGACATTTTTTAAAAAAGAATTTTTCACTCTTCCACAACTCCCTGTTCAAGAAAAGGCCAGCAGTATCAGTTAACGTTAGGAAGCTGCTATTTTATTTCTATTGATTTTTCTTTCCTTTGATGTCGCTTGGTTTGTCTTTAGTTATACATATAAGGTTCTTCTAGAAGTCTTAAGAATCATGAAAGAAACAGTATATTACTTTCTGTCTTGCTGTTCACTGTGTTCTACTTTTTAAAAAATTATCCACTCAATAGTTGATGGACATTTGGATTGTTTCCTGTTTTTTGCTATTATGAATAAAGCTGTTATAAACATGTGTGTACGTAAACAAATGAAGATGGCAATGGGTAGGTAGAATAGATGGTGTACTCCCCAGATAGGGAGAAATGTAGAAATAACACATGGAATCAGGCAGATTCAAGGTGTGACTGAATCACACCTTGTGTGATTCAAGACAAAGACAGACCAACTTAGTCTTGGTTTGGGGAATGTTGCTACATAACTAGCCAATGGGAGCTCCTTCTTCTTGCCAGCTATTAGGTTGGTGCAAAAGTTATTGCGGCTTAAAGCCGCAATACTAAGGCCCTCTCTCATCCTCTGGGGAGATAGGAAGGTGAGCAGGAAACATCACTTTTTGTAAAATTTTTAGCACTTTTTTGACTTCTGAGAGGAAAAAAATCACAATAGGCTGATTTTTTATGTTGGATTCCCTGGTAAAGACTGAGAAATAACTGCATACAGAAGGTTTCTAAGGCATTCTGTAAAGAGATAAACCTGGAAAGGAAGTAAGAAAGGCAGGAATGGGGAGAGAGAAAAGCTGACCCTCTTTCTAGTTGCAGCTGTGATCTCAGATGATACTACAGGGAGTGCGGGAATTGAGATGGCCCCTTAGAGTTAACCTAAGTTAAGGAAAAGGTACTAGGCCTCAGTATCCCATAATCAGCCCATCTTTAGTAATGGGCTACAACTGAGGGCAATTCCCTGTGACAGACACATCTGCTGGAGGAACTGCTGTGTTGTCCCTAAAGCAAAGATCTAGGTGGGCCAATTTAGCTCAGTTTTTTATCCATATGGACACTAAAAAGGCAAGTATTTAGGAAAAATGTCATTTCCAGACATATGTTTTGTTCTATAGGTGGTCACTCACCCTTTCAAAACCATCGAGCTACAGATGAAGAAGAAGGGGTTCAAAATGGAAGTGGGACAATACATTTTTGTCAAGTGCCCCAAGGTGTCCAAGCTGGAGTGGCACCCTTTCACACTGACATCTGCCCCTGAGGAAGACTTCTTTAGTATCCATATCCGCATCGTTGGGGACTGGACAGAGGGGCTGTTCAATGCTTGTGGCTGTGATAAGCAGGAGTTTCAAGATGCGTGGAAACTACCTAAGTGAGTAAAAAGTACATATTACCAACATGTATGAGTTCAGGAAAAATGGCATTTAAAAGTTCCTCTTCCTCCATGTTTTACTAAGTCTCCAACAAAACACACAGGTTCTAAGAATATAGGTAGCTATTTCTGTGGTCGCCATTTTATATGTGTAGTGTGTTTATGCATATTTTCATAAATGTTATGTGAAATATGAAACCTTTGAATCAAATATTAGAAATAAATACTCCCAAATTCCTTTAAACATGTAAGGGTCAAGGCCAAGTTAGAATAACTTTCCTAACAAATATAAGAGTAGTGAATCAAAAATATTCTTAAATTTTCATTGGCATAATTTATTTGAGGTTAAATGCCATATATTAGGCCCTTTGCCTCCTTTTCCCTGCATGCCCAACATGCTATCAGCTACTTAGTAGATGCTAAAGAAAGGTTTGAGAGTTTGTTGAATAACTCAATGAATAGACAAATGAAAAGTGGAGACATTAAATCTACAAGATGTTTTGATGCGGCAAATTCTCACTTCAGTGTGCAGCGTGTGCAAGATTTTCAAGAGTGGGATGTCCTGGCAAGACACAGGGTATGTGTGGAGGGGGCATTGTGTGTGAAGAGGGATGGGGAGATAAAAAACAAACAAACAAACAAAAACTTGTTCTGAGTTACTAAATGTTTTTGGTTAGCCAAATATTTCTCTTCTTCCAAACCCAACCTGGCACTAAGTTTGATTACTTGAAAGCTATTTCTTTTTTTTGTTTGTTTTGTTTTTTGAAACGGAGTCTCGCTCTGTCACCTGGGCTGGAGTGCAGTGGCCGGATCTCAGCTCACTGCAAGCTCCGCCTCCCAGGTTCACGCCATTCTCTTGCCTCAGCCTCCCGAGTAGCTGGGACTACAGGCGCCCACCACCTCGCCCGGCTAGTTTTTTTGTGTTTTTTAGTAGAGACGGGATTTCACCGTGTTAGCCAGGATGGTCTCGATCTCCTGACCTCGTGATCCGCCCGTCTCGGCCTCCCTAAGTGCTGGGATTACAGGCTTGAGCCACTGCGCCCGGCCACTTGAAAGCTATTTCATAGAAGGAAGTACCCAATAGATACATAATTCCAATTTGAATTAACATATTGCACATCCCCAATAATTATGGGTGTCCCATCTCACTCTGAAGATCAAGACATCTCTGTAACTATCTCCTCCCCATTTCCCTTCAGGATAGCGGTTGACGGGCCCTTTGGCACTGCCAGTGAAGATGTGTTCAGCTATGAGGTGGTGATGTTAGTGGGAGCTGGGATTGGGGTCACACCCTTCGCATCCATTCTCAAGTCAGTCTGGTACAAATATTGCAATAACGCCACCAATCTGAGGCTCAAAAAGGTAAGTCCTTTCATTTATCGGGGGACCTAGAGCAGTAACCATACTCTGCCATGTGAGGCCTGAGAATGCTTTCAGGGCTAAGGTTGGCAGAAACCATGGGAAGTGAAGAAAAGCTTCCGGTGGTTCCAGAGAGACAGGCTTTTCTTCAAAGGAATGTTTGTTAAATCTAATGTGCTTCTAGATAAGTAGGCTTATTAGTGAAGGGAATATATTGTATTTGTATAGTGTTGCTGGAAATTCAGAAGGAAGAAAGTTGGGAAAGTATTCACAGCCCCAACTTAATAGCTATAATTTTTGTATATTCTCTTCTAATATTTCCATGTTTATATATTTTTAGAAAGTTGTAAATATTGGGTATGTATAATTTCATGTCCTGCTTTTAAAAAACATATTATAGAAAGTGATTTTCAATGTTTTCACAGGCTTTATAATGATGACTTTAAATGATCCCTTCATGTTCTATTCAGAGGATATTGAATAATTTCTCTTTCATCTTGTGTTGGATATTGAGATTGATTCAATTTCCAGCCGCCCTCCCCACCACCCAATACTTTTTTTGCAAAGGGAGAAGAGGAGACCTGAAACTCTACTTATGAATATCTCCTCAGGGTCAATTCACAGGGGATTTTTTGGTTAACTATAAATTTGGTTTTATTCTGGAATAAAGGGCATCCTAAATAAACCTCAGGCCATTCTAATAACTGTAAAGATAAACTCTAATAGGGACATTAAGCCTACCTTGACTTTTCATTCTCCCTGTACCTCTTTTCCATGTGGAGGAGATATGCATAGAACCTTATTTTTCCCCTAGGAACTCATGAATGTCTGGCAGTAGCAGGCAGGGAAGAATTTTTGTGGCAATCCCTGCTAGTCTAGATTCCATCAGGCTTTCTGAGAAGAGGTTCAAAGGAAGCCAGGGATTCTGGGAGAGTAAGAGCAGACTCAGAGAGAAACTTGGTGGGCTAATAGTTTTTTCTTAAGCCATGTAATTCTGAGGCCAGGTTACTTATTTACTGCCCTGCTAGAATGAAGGCCAGAGCAGGTTCCTGTAAACTACCCTGTGAAATGTCCAGAGCCTTCTGAAAATCTATGTTTCTAGGCATTCTGAGCATCAGGAAAAAGTTTGGGTGACAGAAAGTGGAATTCCACATGTTAATGCTGATAGGGCCTGCTAAATATAATCTGCTTCATGATCCACCCCATTTTCAGATCTACTTCTACTGGCTATGCCGGGACACACATGCCTTTGAGTGGTTTGCAGACCTGCTGCAACTGCTGGAGAGCCAGATGCAGGAAAGGAACAATGCTGGCTTCCTCAGCTACAACATCTACCTCACTGGCTGGGATGAGTCTCAGGTAAGGACAAGACTCCAAGGCTCAGGTCCTTCCCATAGTGTACAGGGCTTACGAACTTCCCCTTGGTTATTGGTGTGTCTTGTGTACTATTTTTTCTAAGTACAGTTAGTGGATTTGGTGATCCGGTCCATTCACTCTCATTTAGTATCGCCACATTGTATTTAGACTTCTTAGATTAGAATCAGAGCCTGTGAGGGAAGAAAAGCCATCACTTTGACATTATTAGATCAATTTTCCCACCAGGCACTCTGAAACCAGGTGATTGAGATGATGCACAGGGTTATTTTGGGGAAAATTTAGCTTTCTCTTTCGCTCTCTCTCTCTCTTCCTCTGTCTGTCTCTCTCTCTTTCTCTCTCTCTGTGTGTGTGTGTGTGTGTATAAAACAGACAGTCCCCAACTTACAATGGTTCAACTTATGATTTTTCAACTTTGCAATGAAGTGAAAGCAGTATGCATTCAGTAGAAGCCATACTTCAGTATTGTATTCAACAAATTACATGTGGTAATAAACCTTTTATTACAAATAGGCTTCGTGTTAGATGATTTTGTGGAATTGTAGGCTAATATAAGTGTTCTGAGCACATTTAAGGTAGTCTAGACTAAACTATGATGTTTATTAAGTTAGATGTATTAAACCCATTTTAGACTTATGGTATTTTCACTTTAATGATGGTTTTATCAGGATATAACCCCATTGTAAGCTGAGGAGCACCTGTATATATAATGTACATAAGCATATAAAGGATTCTGTATATATATATATATTTTAATATGTATTTATATATGTATCACATATATATTTATATGTACATATGTATTTATAAAATCATTTAATTTATATGTTTTTGCATGTTTTATAATATACTCACTACATTTATAATTATTATATATATAGCCAAGTATTATTCTTATGTATCTATTTACATAGATTGTCTAATTTTATCCTCTCACCAACACTATAAAGTAGCTCCTATTATTATCCACACTTTACAGATGAAGAAACTCAGACCAGGTTAGGTCATTTTCCTAAGAGCACCCAACAAGTAAGTGGCAGAGACAGAATGTGCCAGAGCCTGCACTCTCAGCATCTCGCAGTAGTTCATGATTATCATTTATAAATAAATTACTATATATCTAATGAAGGTGATATATATGCATGTATGTGTGTGTGTGTGTACAATGAGAGTGCTCTTTCAAAAATGTTTGGAGACCACTATAATAAAGTAAGCCAATAGTTCTCAACAGGAACAGTTTTTCCCCCAAGACACACACCAGAGACAGTTGGCAATGTAAATATCCTACGATGAACAAGACAGCCCCCCACAACAAAGAATTATACAGTCCCAAATATCAACAGTGCTGAAATTGACAAACCCTGAAACAAGTTAATGATTCCTGGAGTGGTAACATCTTTGTAAATAAGCAAACATTAATGACTTGGCCTGGAAACAGATGCTGCCACCATGAGTGAGGAGCTAAGGCAAGAGTCTCCGTATATTTCTGTCCTGTGTCTCAGCTGGTGTCTTAGTCCATTTGTGCTGCTATAACAAAATACCCGAGGCTGGATAATTTATAAAGAACAGAAATTCATTTTCTCAAAGTTCTGGAGGCTGGCAAGTCCAAGATCAAGACACCAACAGGTTTGGTTGTCTAGCAAAGTCTGCATCTTCTGGGTGGGAGAAATACTGTGTTTTCACATGGTGGAAAGAAAAAGGGCAGTCTCATCAAATACTGCGTGACGACTCTTTTCCAAAGCCCTTAACTCATTCATAAGGGATGATCCTTTATGTCTTAATCATCTTTTTAAGGCTCCACTTCTTAATGCTATCACATTGGCAACATCTGAATTTTGGAGAGGATACATTCAAACTATAGCAACTGGGTATACATAGACATTGGCTCCACAACCCTGAGCATCTTCCATGTGCACCCTGTCACTGTGAAGACGGAATTCTCATTTGGGTTTTGACATATTGTTTATCACAGATTCTCCAAGTCTTAAAGGAATCTTGTAGCAAATATAGATTAAGGAAACATAACCATAAGAATTGTTGCTCCAGAAAAAGTGGTTTTGAAATGCCACTTCTGCAATTTAAAAACAAAACAAAAATGCTTTGATAAAAATAAAACTCAGGAAAAAAATCTGTATTATATAAATTGCTTTACTGTTTTGTTATTTAAAAAACAAAGCACAGTTTTTTTAAATCAGTAATTTATTTGTATTAAAAATTAATTATTTTGCTTTGCAAAACTGATCTCTATAGGATTATTAAATTGGAGTGCTCACCTTTCTTAATATCCTCTATGCCCACCATCCATCTAGTGAATTTCAAATCTGGTTTGCTTTTTAAAACTAAATTTAATTAACCACTTTTATGAAAAACACCTGTTGTTCAAACTGAAGCCTCCTAGAATGGTAGCAGAAAAACAGCATGTGACTATATACACATACGCACACACACGCGCACACACTAGCTTTAGGCTTGATTTGATGTCTTATTATGCTGCCAAAGTATTGCTGCATTTTAGTCTAAAATTGTTACATCTCTTAGTAATTCTCCCAAAGGAGTGGAAGTATATTAGGGTGAAGAGAAAAAGTCAAACATAGAGCAGAGAGAAAAACAGTGAGACACTACTCATCCATCAATGCCTGACTCAAACACTGCGGCCCTAACCCTTACCCTGTTCTTCCACTCCACCTTCCTTCTTTGTTCTCATTAGGACGCTTGTGCCTCTTTCATGACACTCATCATACCCTGTTCAACATAGGGATTATTTATATTTATACTTCAAAGTCTCCCTTTCTAGATTGTAAATTGCTTGAGAGAGATCCAGTTTATTTATCGTTGTATACCTTTCAGCATCCAGCAGGGTGCCTTGGTTAGAATAGTTTGTGAAGGATGTAAATACATTGTATGTGCTTTTACAGCATGTCTCTTTTTTTCTGAATTCATGTCCTTTCCTGTAGGCCAATCACTTTGCTGTGCACCATGATGAGGAGAAAGATGTGATCACAGGCCTGAAACAAAAGACTTTGTATGGACGACCCAACTGGGATAATGAATTCAAGACAATTGCGAGTCAACACCCTAAGTAAGGAGTCTGTCACCAAGATGTTTTTGAGGCTTGCATCTGCCTAAAGCAGCAGCCCCCATACATAGCTAAACTTGTATATTTTAGAAATTCAAATATGTGTGTTACTATATAAAGGTTGAATTCATGCCCAACAAAAGATTCCAGATATCTTCAACTTTAAGAAGGAATCTTTAAATTATACCAAATTACCTGGAGAGTTATTAAAAACAAAGATTTCCAGGTCCCCATCTCTGACTTTCTCAACCTGCCTGTCCTAAGTAGGGCCACAGCTTGGTTCTTTTCTTTAGTCTCCTAAATTTCATTAGTGTATCTGCTTCTTTTAAAGATTCAATATAATTTATACATATTGTTAAGGAGACACTGTCCCCACTTTTAGTTATAGCTTCTGGGTCTAAAATCTTAAGTTGACAGATGTCTCAAGGTGCTTTCTGCTCTCACTAAAACTTTAATCATTATAAAACCTTGAGGGGGATCCCTTATCTTGCTAGAACACCTGAGAAACTCAAGAGATCACCATACATGTACCCTTTAGACTATTGCTTTTGGCACTGTAAGGGGCATACAAAGTACCTGGGGATCTCTTTAAAATGCAGATACCGATTTAGAAGATTTGGGGTAGGGCCAGGTAATCTGCATTTTTAAAAAAGCTGACACCAAGGCTACTGATCGGTAACCACACTTTGAACAGGGCTTTAGACTCTAAAATGTAGAGAAATGAAGCCACACCGAGTGGCTGGCATAGTTGGCTTGTTCCTAATTTCAAGATGCCAGGGGGTACAGAGCCCTGAAGGAAAGTAGCCCACAGACTCATGAATTCACCACCATTTTCTCTGTGATAGAAGTTCCAAAAACCTTGGTTGGATTTTATTTTTGCCAGGGAAGTCAACTACCTTTTGAACTATCCAGATGCTCACACAAACAGGCTGAACCACACTCCCTCTGAGCAATATGATCCCTTTGTTATTTGTGGAAAAGACAAAGGAGCAGAGGGGACTTTGCCCTGGGACCTCAAATTAATTGGAAATTCACCTACCTGCTTTGTAGACATCTCATCCCAAAGCTTGAAATTGTCTTTTTTCTTCTTTCCCAAAAGTACCAGAATAGGAGTTTTCCTCTGTGGACCTGAAGCCTTGGCTAAAACCCTCAGTAAACAGAGCATCTCCAACTCTGAGTCTGGCCCTCGGGGAGTGCATTTCATTTTCAACAAGGAAAACTTCTAACTCATCTCTTCCATGAGGAAATAAATGTGGGTTGTGCTGCCAAATGCTCAAATAATGCTGATTGATCATATAAATACTCCTTGCTTAAAAATGGACAAAAAGAAACTATAATGTAATGGTTTTCCCTTAAAGGAATGTCAAAGATTGTTTGATAGTGATAAGTTACATTTATATGGAGCTCTACGATTTTAAGAGCACTTTTACAAACATTATGTAATTTTTTTCCTCTCAGTAATGTCAGTGGAAGGTAGGGCAAAGATTCTTGAACTCAATTTTAGAATCAAAAGGGAAAGGATCAAAAGGTTCAGTAACTTCCCTAAGATTATGAAGCTGTGACCAGATCTAGCCTATCTTACTCCAGGTTTGATACTCTTTCCACAATACTGAGCTGCCTCAGAATCCTCAAAATCAGTTTTTATGTTCCCCCAAAGAAGAAGGAAACCAAGGAGTAGCTACATATTTATATTTTGTGCCATTTTTGCCATCATTATTATCATATTGAAGGAAACTTTCCAGATCGTTAGGACATAATATATGTTGAGAGTGTCTCAACACTTAGTAGTGACAGTATTGACATCTGAGCATACTCCAGTTTACTAATACAGCAGGGTAACTGGGCCAGATATTCTTTCTACAAAATAATATTGGATTGATTGGAGTTAATCTAGTACTCATCATTTACCACGGTGCTTGGCAGAGAGTGGATACTCAAGTAAGATTTGTTAAATGAATGAATGAATGAACTTAGAACCACACAATGCCAACATAGAATTAATTTAAAGCCTTAAACAAAATTTATCTAAAGCAATGACTTCTATTACTCTTATAGACCAAAGGAATCTGATTCTCCCTAGGGTCAAGAACGCTAAGGATACTAACCAATAGGATGGCCTGGAGGGTTCTGCACTTTCTTATTTGAAGCATGAAAAAAGAGGCTTGGAGGTGAAGAATTAACCTCCTGCCATGACTCTGGTTCATCTAGTCCTGCTCCTTGTGCTATAAAATAAATGTAAACTGATTTCCTGCCCAAAATGGTCTACTCCAGCTAGCCCTTATGAATATTGAACTTAAGAATTGTGACAAATATGTATCTGATATGGTCATTTGTTTTAAATAGCACCCACCCCTTGTTTTCCATAAATACACACACGAAATGGATCGCATCTGTGTGACTAATGGTTTATTTGTATTATATCATCATGATCATCCTAAAATTAACAATCCAGAAACAAAAATCTCTATACAGAGATCAAATTCACACTCAATAGTATGTTATGAATATATGTTCAAGAGAGAGTCTCTAAATCACTGTTAGTGTGGCCAAGAGCAGGGTTTTGTTTTTTTTTTCTTAGAACTGGTCCCATTTCTGGGAACTAAAACCAGTTTTATTTGCCCCACCCCTTGGAGCAACAACTATTTAGAACTCTTCAACTTTGGTAATGAGGAAGAAAGAGAAAGAGCTGGGGGAAGGGCAGGAGACTGATTTAGGAGGAAAAGGAAATAAGGAGAAAAGAGAATGGGAGGGTGAGAGAAAATAAAAAAGGCAAAAGGGAGAGACAGGGGAAGGGGGTCTCATATTGGTCATTCCCTGCCCCAGATTTCTTAAAATTTTATATGTATTGAATGTAATTGAAGGAAGTATACACATATTCATGTTGTTTTGATTATCTAGGGTATTGAATATTTTAAAATCTGGTCACAAATTTTGATGCTGAGGAGGATTATTCAGGGGACTAGGATGAGCTAAATAAGAACTCAGTTGTTCTTTGTCATACTACTGTTCCTTTGGTCTCCCAGAATCCTCAGGGCACTGAGGGTAGCTCTGACAAATAAGGCCTGCTGTGTGAATATAGCCTTTGTGAAATGTACTGGGATGGTTTCTGCTTAGAGACACTTAGGTCTAGCCTGTTCACACTGCACCTCAGGTATCAATTCATCTATTCAACAGATATTTATTTGTGTTATTACTATGACTCAGGCTCTTTTTATTGTTTCAATTCTTTACACCAAAGTATGAACTGGAGAGGGTACCTCAGTTATAAGGAGTCTGAGAATATTGGCCCTTTCTAACCTATGTGCATAATTAAAACCAGCTTCATTTGTTGCTCTGAGAATGTTTCTCCAAGGTTTTCTATCTTTGAAACCAACTAAGTTATGAAAGTGGAGAGATCTGCCCTGTGTTATCCAGTTATGAGATAAAAAATGAGTATAAGAGTGCTTGTCATTATAAGAGCTTCCTTCTTTATTCTTCTCTCAAGCCACCAGCTGCCAGCCAGCAGCAGCCAGCTGCCAGCCCAGCTGTTTTTTTTTTTTTTTTTAGCACTTAGTATTTAGCATTTATTAACAGGTACTGTAAGAATAATGAAGCATTGTTTTTAATCTTGAGACTATGAAGGCTTTTCTTAGTTCTTCTGCTTTTGCAATTGTGTTTGTGAAATTTGAATACTTGCAGGCTTTGTATGTGAATAATTCTAGGGGGGGACCTGGGAGATAATTCCTACAGGGAATTCTCAAAACTATGCTCAACTATTAAAATAAACGAGATTTCTTTGTGTCTGTGTTACTGATCTTTGTATTAAAGGGTAAATTCAGCTAGTAACGATTTCTCTGCCCTGGTGGGGTTCAGACACTCTGTGTTTCTGCATATGACATGCCAAACACTTCATGGTTTATGGATTGGGAAGTGAAAGCTGAAGACTAAGTTCTGTGCTGAATACTGTTGATCCTCACAACACTGATGTAAGGGACAGGGAGGGCAACTTAATGTTATAGACAGAATTTCAGAAACCAAGAAGCCCCAGTGTGACATCTTTGTTCCATGTCTACTGAACTTTCATGTTCTAACTTCACAATTAAGTGCCATCAAGTTCAATTGTGGGCGTATATGCTCATGCTTCAGTGATAGCCTTTGTTCTAAATGAGTCAACCAGTTACGATCTCCATTATTTAGAAAATGCATAGGGGTGCGGGCATGACGTGTTCCTGTGGGAGTCAACAGGTGCTGTCATGGAGGGAAAGTACATTACCTAAAATAAATGGCGATAACAGAAATAGCCAACATTTGGTAAACACTTCCTACTATGCCAAACATTTTACATATACTTTATTTAATCCCTCAGTGACACTACAATGTAGCCGTTTTATCCCAATTTTGTTGATAAGAAAACAGTCCGAACGAAGATGAACGAGAAGGAAAAGTTCCCAAAACTATTGGGTGACTATGTCAGCATTCAATCCACATCTTTCTGGGGACAAACTCCATGTCCTTTATACTACACTAACAGATTACACTAGGTAATTTTATTTCTCTCTCTCTTTTTTTTCTTTTTTTGAGACAGAGTTTTGCTCTTGTTGCCCAGGTTGGAGTGCAATGGCACAATCTCAGCTCACCGCAACCTCCGCCTCCCAGGTTCAAGCGATTTTCCGGCCTCAGCCTCCCGAGTAGCTGGGATTACAGGCATGCGCCACCATGCCTGGCTAATTTCGTATTTTTAGTAGAGACGGGGTTTCTCCATATTGGTCAGGCTGGTCTCGAACTCCCGACCTCAGGTGATCCGCCAGCCTCAGCCTCCCAAAGTGCTGGGATTACAGGCATGAGTCACCGCACCTGGCCAAAAAGGATATTTTCAAAAGCAATTATGCTGGGTACACATTATGCACCAAGAATAGCTGGGTAACAGTGGTAACATAAATCTCTAGTTTATACCATTTAAGTAACTTGGTGTCTTAGTTTAGAAACACTGGTTAATCTGATTCATGCTAATTTTTACTTTTAAATTATGATAAAATAGAACCTATCAAAAAGTGAAATTATTTTGCTTGGAGAAAAGAAGACTGTAGGGTGATTCAATAATATTTCTTAAGTCTACTTTTTCATTTATGTTTATTTTATTTATAAACAATTTCTGTCTTTCAGAGAATGGCCAGCTATTGTCTATAGTGTGTGTATGTGTGTGTATGTCTGTGTGTCTGTGTGTAATAAGATTGCGTGAGGAAGGAGCTAAATTTCTCAATCGTAAATGCAGTTTGGCAAAAAACAAAGTGTTAACAGAGGCTAGGAAATCTGACCACTAGAGATTTTTAAAATTTGGAAAAATGATCAACCAAGTGGCCTGAGATTCATTTAAACTTGTAGCTTTTATTATCTTGTTGTAGTGGTTGGGAAATGAGGTAGTCTAAATAATTGGATGTTCCAGTTAATACTTATTGCTAACAGATTCATAATTTTCAAGGAAGTGGGATGCTGTAAATTATAAGAAGAAACTAAATCCTGAAATACACTTCTTCTTGGATTTAAAAAATGCTAGGAAAGGTTGTACATGAGCAGAGGGCACTGTGAGCTTATTTTCTAGATTTTACTCTGAAGAACTAATGACACGAAGACTGTGCCTATCTGAGACTTTTGAAAATAGCCCAAAGTATCATATCCTGAAACTTCATACTTCATAGAGGACTGCTCCAAAGACAGCAAACTTGATTTATGTAATAAATTAAGTTCAAAAGATCTTCATAAATCTTAAAATTACATTCGATTATAAAGAAATCACCAAGTTTACCATTATGTTAGATCCCTCAATTGCTAAATATCACTTCCTCTTTTCAGTAATAATAAAATCACTAACCTACTTATGCTCATAGAAAACACTAAATATCACTTTTTCTGATCAGATGAGGGCAAGTCAGGGCATAAGGAATGAAAACACCTTTGTTATTTCCAAGAGATTTCAGGGCAATTCTTATAAATCTTTACGTTGATTGAAAAGAAAAAAAATTATGCTACCTAAACATCTCCTGGGAATAGCAAATGTGCTTGCATTGGCTGAAAACCACAAGGGCACACTATTAACATGGGAGTTATTCCAGACCAAGCTATTGGAGCTCAGCACAGCTGATTATCCTGTTTTCCAGGTGGGGGCTCTGCATCACTCGTGACTAAAATATCACACTCATACATCTCTGTTATCAACTTCCTGCTGCATTCCTTACCCAGTGCTTATTCTCTTGGGACAAACATGCCTATGGCTTTACTAAGATCGAAGGCAACAGCAAGCTTGACCATGTTCAACTCACAAAGAAAGTCAGATGCAAAACAGCCTTTAAGAATATGAGTTTTTGCCCTTCCTTTATAGAAAATAATCAGAAAACTTTCCTTTCCTTTTGGTAAATATAAAAATGCATTTTGAGAAATTCGTTTCCTCTTTAAGATATTGTATATCAAATGGTGAGGGGATGGAAATTGGGGGAAATGTAAAACAAATGAATGGTAACCATATTAATAGAGAGAAAAAACAAAATAAAGAATATTATAATGAATAGTGTATTTTTTTATTGTTTTTCTAAAACAGTAATGTTTAAATTGATTGCAAATTGGCTCCTATTTCCTACTTCTCCCTGGATCCATATCCTCTGCAGTGTGACTTTGTAATTCCTTCCATCATGAGGAGTCCATTTGCTCATCCCTTGTATCTGGGATATTCTCGTAACGTGACCTGACCCATAGAATGTGGCAAAAGTGACTTGTGAGTTCCAGAGTCTAGGTCTCAGGAAACCTGGCATGCTTCTTTTCTCTCTTTTGTTCCTCTACCTTTTCCATACAGAATGCTCAGACTAGCCTGCTCAAGGGTGCAACCTGTGGGGCAGAGCAGAGTCAGTGTGCTGGTCCCAGCCAAGACCCCAGATATGTGAGAGAGAGCCCAAGACTAACAAAACTGCCCAGGTCATCCACAGATGACTGCAGATACATGAGTAAGTTCAGCTCACGTCCTCAGAACCACTCAGATGTCCTGTAGATGCATGAGAAATATTAAATGATTGTTGTTTTAAGCCACTAACTTCAGAGTAGTTTGTTATATAACAAAACCACTGATGCAAATGGCATCAAAAATTGTTGAAAGAGAGAGAGGGGGTTCAGGGTGAGAGATGTAGGTGACTGTATCTGTGCTAATACCACATAGCCCTTTTTGGGGGATTGCCCTGAATAATACATTAGCTTTGCTATGAGTAAAATACTATATCCTCTGAATTGTCATGAATTATGTGGAGACATACGTGTTTTGGAAGTGTGAAAGTCCTTGGGCTCAGATAAAAGGTGTTACCATCTAGAAAGTACAGGTAGTTTATTTCAATTCTACTCCAATAACTAGCATGTCATTCCATTCGTGTAGAAATAAGCTACCTGACTATCTCACTATTTGAAATAGAAGTATGAACTGTGGGTAAGTGTGTGAGGACAATGTCTGGGCAACCAAATTGGAGCTCAAATCCACAAACAGTACATTAAACAGTGGCGAAGTCGGTCAGAAATTCACTCAGAGTTGTTGTGTACTTGCCATAACCAGCTTAGTCATCTTGGTCCCAAAGTCATAGTTGATGAGAAGTGTCAACTTAAGAGAGAAGGACTTCTAGAGATAGGTACATACACAATGATACAGGTGACATCTGAGAACCTAAGGAAGGGCAAAGAAAGAAACACGGCAAAGCAGATTCAAAAACACTTAAAAGCATAGCAGCTCGGGGCCCGTTAGTGTAAGAGAAAAGGAGCTCCATATGCCTCAGTAAAACCTAAGAGCATCACTGTACTGCATTTATTCATTTATTCACTTCACATGTTTATTCAACAAATGCTATGTATACTGAGATTTTTCTCTGGTCATTGTACTGGCTAGAACCTAAAGGAGTGAGACTATTAATTAGAGTTTACAATCTGGCAATGATATTGTTAGCAGTCCATTCACAAAAGGGTTAATTCAAGTTAAGCCAGCCTAAATGTTTATGCAAAATCGGATTTTTGCCTAAGTTTAAAGGGTATCAGAAAAGTGTAACCATTGAGAATGACTCATTTCATGGTGTTCTCAGATGACTGACGTATTATTAGTATGTTTCCATTTCTAGTGCAGGAACCTCCACGTTTTAGAGGAAAGGAGGAAAGAATTTGTGTAGACTGTGCCTAAAAAACATAGAAATTTGTTTACAATTTATTTAAAGATAAAAATAAAGAACTAGGTTGCTTTAAAAAAGGGAGGGAAAGAAAATCAAAACACATCTTATTTGAGGTGTTAAAACTTTTTAAAGAAAAATAATAAAACTTAGTAAAATAAAGTTGTATTCTTCTAAAAATAATTTTTTAAATCTTCAGCTGAAAATGAAAAATACAGATTATACTAAGAAGCAACTGTTTTACATTCTGCTTTCTCAATAGTATTTAAAAACTCAGTTATTTTCAGAAATGAGGAAGTCTTGATCTGCTAGATGAAGGTCGGCTGCAGGTGGTGTTTATTGCTTTGAGATGGCAACGAACCATAAACCCTTCACTTGGTAAATATTAAACCGGCTGAATGAATCTAAAGCATGTCTGACATATAGGAAAAATACAGCCCTGATAAGCAGTCTTGAAACCCACAAGCTACATGGAAAACACAGATTCAACTACATCATAAAAATTCAGACAATTCCAGTTCAGGATGATGAATTGATCCTAAGCAATTTTCTTTCTCTCTCTCTCTGTCTCTGAAGACTCTTAAATGGCATTTTAAAAATAATAATAGGGCCGGGCGCAGTGGCTCACACCTGTAATCCCAACACTTTGGGAGGCCGAGGTGGGGAGATCACGAGGTCAGGAGTTCAAGACCAGCCAGACCAACATGGTGAAACTCCAGCTCTACCAAAAATACAAAAAAGTAGACGGGCGTGGTGGCTCACGCCTGTAATCCCAGCTACTCAGGAGGCTGGGGCAGGAGAATCGCTTGAACCCGGGAGGTGGAGGTTGCAGTGAGCTGAGATCGTGCCACTGCACTCCAGCCTAGGTGACAGAGTGAGACTCTGTCTCAAATAATAATAATAATATAATAATAATAATAATTGTATATATAAAGTATATATATAATAATATATATATTTACATTTATTATTATTATGATGATGATGATGATGGTTGCCGGGTGCAGTGGTTCACGCCGGCAATCCCAGCACTTTGGGAGGCTGAGGCAGACATATCACCTGAGGCCAGGAGTTCAAGACCTGCCTGCCCAATATGGTGAAATGTCGTCTCTACTAAAAATACAAAAATTAGTTGGGCATGGTGGTGGGCAAATGTAATCCCAGTTACTCAGGAGACTGAGGCAGGAATAATCGCTTGAACCCAGGAGGCGGAGGTTGCAGTGAACTGAGATCGCGCCACTGTACTCCAGCCTGGGTGACAGAGTGAGACTCGGTCTCAAAGAATAAAAATAAAATAAAAATAATAATGAGATAACCTGTGTGAAGAGAATAGAAGAGGACTATCAAGGAATAAAAATTTTTACCATGTTCCTAGAAGCTGGATAATTGATAGAGAAGTGGTAAATTATGAATTAAGTTGAAAGAAATCAAACTTAGAAGTATGTGAGGAAGGGACAAGGCTTAGGAAGATGCCTACCTACCCTGAAGAATTCCAGAGAAATTAGAGGCATGGAAATACCAGATACAAAGAAGGGGAAGAGTGAAACATGGAAACGAAGAGTCAAATCTGTCATCCAACTGACGGAAATTTCAGAAAGAGAGTATAGAAATAGCACATGAGAGAAAAGCGTCAGAAATTATAAGATACTTTATCTGAGCTAAATAATACAAGTCATCATATGGATAGAGTCCACAGAGTAGCCAGCACATTGAAAATAATTTCTTATGTCTAGACATATTATTACAAAATTTTAGAACATCGAGGTTCAAGTAAATTTGCAACGGCCTCCAGAAATGAAATATTAAAGCAAAACAAAACAAATCAAAACACAGCTAACCCATAAAGTAGCAAGAATCAAATTTGTTTCAGCAACACTGGAAACTAGAAGTCTATGGACCAAAGCCCATGGACCAGGGACCACATCTGAGAGAAAAAGGATATGCCATCTGTTTATGTACATATGTCCATGGGAAGTTCCATAGAAATTCAAAGTTCTGCTGGAAATTATATTCAACCTAGAATTCTTCTTTTTTTTTAAGATGGAGTCTTGCCCTTTTGCCCAGGCTGGAGTGCAATGGTACAATCTCAGCTCACTGCAACCTCCACTTCCCAGGTTCAAACGATTCTCCTGCCTCAGCCTCCCGAGTAGCTGTAATTACAGGTGCCCGTCATCATGCCTAGCTAATTTTTGTGTTTTTTCTGTAGAGACGGGTTTCACCATGTTGGTCAGGCTGGTCTCAAACTCCTGACCTCATGATCTGCCCACCTTGGCCTCCCAGAGTGCTGAGATTACAGGCGTGAGCCACTGCGCCCAGCCTCAACCTAGAATTCTATACTTGGCTAGCTTAGCCTAGGTGCTCTGCTAAAAAGCAAAGTTTGAGGCAGGGATTAAAATACTGATACTTTGCTTGGGAGGTATAACCCTAAGGTGATGAGCATGAGAAACCCAGCAAGTGAGGCAAGGGAGGATGTGAAGCATCACTGCACAGCCATCAATTCACAATGAGCCCCAAAGAACCATACTCAGCATGTGTGTGTGCTCAGTTCAAGGGTCTTTTCTGAAAGAGCTTCAAAAGCCTATTAGGAATGTGAGCTAATCCATTAAAGGAGCATGGTGCCATCTCTTGTTTTTTTTTTTTTGTTTGTTTTTGTTTTTTTTTTTTTTTTGGAGACAGAGTTTTGCTCTGTCATCCAGGCTGGAGTGCAGTGGCGCAATCTTGGCTCACTGCAACCTCCACCTCCCGGGTTCAAGCTTGGCTGGTTTCGAACTCCTGACCTCAAGTGATCCACCTGCCTTGGCCTCCCAAAGTGCTGGGATTATAAGAGTGAACCACCACACCCGGCCGCATGGCACCATCTCTAACAAATAGTACATCTAACAAATAACAGATAAAGGTTACGGAGAGTTGTGAGGTTCTATAAAGTCAAAATGATGAGGCAGGGCAAACGGATGTAACCTGTAATTTTTCCTGGTGAGCAAGTTAGAGCAAGCTTACATTCTGGGGGATGTTTAAAGCTTCTGCTTTACAACTTTGAGAAATTTCAACCCTTTGAATTCCTGAGGTAGCACCCTACAGTAGGAGCAACGCTACCACAGGGAGAGGCCAACTGACTTGGCCATCAACTTAATTAATAATTACTAACATGATTGGGCAGATTTGTTACTTGAAGTTGGTTAAAACAAAATGATATTTTAACGAGATGATATGCTGGATAATTTTTGATGCTTATGGAATAATACGACTGGTCTGCTCTGGAATTAGAACTTCTTAAAGTCAGGTACAGTGGTTCACGCTTGCAATCCCAACACGGGGAGGCTGAGGAGGGAGGATAGCTTGAGCCCAGGACTTTGAGACCAGCCTGGGCAACATAATGAAACTGAGACTCCATAATATATATATATATATTTACACAAAACTCAGCCACGAGTGGTGGCATGTGCCTGTGGTCCCAGCTACTTGGGATGCTGAGGTGGGAGAAGCCTGGGAGGTCGAGGCTGCAGTGAGCAGAGATCGTGCCACTGCACTCCAGCCTGGGCGACAGAATGGCTCTGTCGGAAAAAAAAGAAAAAAGAACTTCTAGTAATAGAGGAGTCCATGCCCTTGGCTCTAGGAGAACCTTTGGGGCCTCATTGCCATGCGCCCTGCTGGAACGTGCTCTCAGATTTTAACAATTGGGCTAAGGGTCTGAGCAAAGCCTGGTTTGAAAGGGCTGCAGAAACATGACGCTTTGACTCTGGAGGCCTTATGGGGGGCCCGGAAGTCTCCCCAAAGCAAAAGGGACCCTTTTCCTTTTTTCCAGGACCAGTAGGCCAATCTCATTGGTCAGGGTCGAGGTTTTGGCTCCGTGGGCCATGGGTCGTTCGTCCCCATGGGTCCCTGTGCAGTGCTGCCCCTAGTACCCATGTCCCTCCCATCTCTGAATTTCCATGTTTGATGGGCTCAGAACTCAACAAAATACTGTGGGGAGACACAATGACATGCTGGCAGAGGACAGACAAGGTTTCGAGAGAGGACAGGTGCCCAAAGTGAGGGAGGCCTGTGAGCCTCATCTGCCGCCCCCAGGGCATCACGGACCCAGGTTGCAATGATTACATAATGTAGCAATAAATAAGCTCTAGTTGCTTTAAGCCATTGAGATTTTGGGGGTTGTTACTTCAGCAGAACCAGATGCTGACTAAGTAAAACAGAAATTGATACAGTGGGTAGGGCATACAGTAACAAAATCTAAAACGAGTGAGTTTGACAGAATGGTAGGTTGGTGGGTGGCAAAGAAACATATTGAAGGCTGAAAAGATGAAGATCCCTGTTAAACAGAAGCAAAGCATTTGTTATAAATGTTGCCGGTAGTCACTCGGGAAGAAAATCATGTGCCTATTGAATGTGTAGATTTGGAGGGAAAGGTGGAAAACATAATGCTGGTAGTCTGTTGTTTGCTGTTAACTGAGAATTGACTGGCTTGACAGTAGAAACGGTGGAAACTTCTCAGTATCAACTAAAGTTTATGGACTTTGCACATAATGCTGTGACAGGTTGGAAGAGCTTTGAGATTGCCCCCTTGACAGCAGGTATACTATCAAGAAATGAAGAAGTAAAGCAAAAGGAGTAAACACAAGCCAAATCATGAAATCTCTTTTAAGCCACTAATTAAGGAGTTAAGTCTCTTTCTTGAAGCAGCAGGAAGCCTTCAAGGGTTTTTGAAAAAGGGATGACATGAGTGGCCTGGAAATGAATTTCTTATAAAAATTTAGAAGAAGCTAACATCTTGTAAACAATATATGTGCACAAATCAGATCATACATAATCTGAATTAAAATATTCGGAAACAACATAGCATACATAATATAAAGTAAAAATTAAAATTCCCTTTCACATAACACAAATTTCCTCTTATTTCCCCAGATTATCATATTGATACCTTGATGTGTGTCTTTCCAGAACTTTGATATACACCCAAACACACGCATGTGCATGTGTGTCCCATTCCCCCCCCCCCCCACATACTCTTAAACGTAGAGTGTTGGTTTGTAACATGGGTAGAGTCACACATATAGATGTAACTATATGACTATTTAACATGTATTCCAGTGTGTGGATGCACTATAATTTCTTTTGTTAAAACTTTACTTTAAGTTCTGGGATACATGTGCACAGTGTGCAGGTATGTTACATAGGTATACATGTGCCATGGTGGTTTGCTGCACCCATCAACCCATCATCTAGGTTTTAAGCCCTGAATGCATTAGGTATTTGTCCTAATGCTCTCCCTCCCCTTGACAGGCCCCGGTTTGTAATGTTTCTCTCCCTATGTCCATGTGTTCTCATTGTTCAACTCCCACTTATGAGTGAGAACATGCAGTATTTGGTTTTCTGTTCCTGTGTTAGTTTGCTGAGAATGATGGCTTCCAGGTTCATCCACGTCCCTGCAAAGGACATGAACTCATCCTTTTTTATGGCTGCAGAGTATTCCATTGTGTATGTGTGCCACATTTTCTTTATCCAGTCTGTCACTGATGAGCATTTGGATTGGTTCCAAGTCTTTGCTATTGTAAACGGTGCTGCAGTAAACATACATTGCACTAGAACTTCTTATTGATGAACAATTAGAATGTTTCCAATGTTGCATTAAATAACTGCACACATCTAGAGTAGTTGTAAAGCTGTCTCCAAAGTCAGGTGTGCACGATGTATGACTCTATTTTTCTCTAACAAAGTGTAATTTCTCTTTTAAGCACCTTCTATCACGTAGCAGGAAAACTAATCCCAGTCTTTTTAGGATTATGGCCTTACTGCCACTCATGGAATTTGAGTCATGGTTCCAGAATCTTACACAAGTCAAGAGGGTTGGTTGGGGCCCTTGGACATAGTGTCATCTGTTCATTTTCCCTCTCAGATCCAGGGTCTTTCAGCTACTTCTGTGACACATCTGGGCATGTGAAATTATTTCTATGAAGCTTCCCATTGTCATATCTATATGGCTTATGTTTACTCCTTTTGTTTTACTTCTTCATTTCTTGATAATATACCTACTGTCAAGGGGGCAATCTCAAAGCTCTTCCAACCTGTCACAGCATTATGTGCAAAGTCCATAAACTTTAGTTGATACTGAGAAGTTTCCACCGTTTCTACTGTCAAGCCAGTCAATTCTCAGTTAACAGCAAACAACAGACTACCAGCATTATGTTTTCCACCTTTCCCTCCAAATCTACACATTCAATAGGCACATGATTTTCTTCCCGAGTGACTACCGGCAACATTTATAACAAATGCTTTGCTTCTGTTTAACAGGGATCTTCATCTTTTCAGCCTTCAATATGTTTCTTTGCCACCCACCAACCTACCATTCTGTCAAACTCACTCGTTTTAGATTTTGTTACTGTATGCCCTACCCACTGTATCAATTTCTGTTTTACTTAGTCAGCATCTGGTTCTGCTGAAGTAACAACCCCCAAAATCTCAATGGCTTAAAGCAACTAGAGCTTATTTATTGCTACATTATGTGATCATTGCGTGTTGACTGGGGCCAACATTTTTCTTTCTTATGGACCCATGCTAAGATGGGCTCTATCTTCTTACTTCTACAATGTGCCTGGAACTTTACATACTTCATCTTGTTTAATCTTCACAACAATTATTATCTGTGCTTTCTAGGAGAGAAAACTGAGTCATAGAGATATTAAGCAATTTTCCCAATGTCATGCATCTAAGAAACAAATCAGTTAGGACTTGAATCTGGACAACATGTTTCCCCCCAAGCTTACCCTATACCTTCGTAGGATATTTGTGAAGAGTCATGGTAAATGAATGGTGATAATAAAATTCACTGGGATGGGAGGAAGGGGTAAGGGTTTTTCTCAAAAACTGATCTGGGAAGAGAATGATAATTTCAGACTTAAAATTTTAATTAGTGACAGTATATAAAAGCAAAATTATGTTTTGATGTTAAATAAACAGCTAAAAATTGGGTGAGAATAACATGTCTCTATTTTAGTAATTCCATTTACTCAACAAAATGCTTAAGGCATGATTCTTTAATTTAGTGCAGTACAGTTTGTATGTCTAGGGCCACTGTGAGTCCTGGAGTGCCTGGGATTATCTGAGTAGATTGGACACGAAGGTTTAATGGCCGTGAAGTAGGCAGTATTGCTTGATGCCCTAGGATTTGTATGGGAGAGCTGAGGTAGACGCTCAACCTCAGGCAGCATTCTAGGTGGAAAAGAACCACTATAAATGGAAAAAGCTGGAGTCCTCTCGCAGACTTTGCTCCGGAAGCTGAACAGAGTCTGGTGAGAGGAGCCTTTTGAATGTAGCACTGAGTAGTGTGCCCCTTTGTCCCCTGATGCAGGATGAGAGTTCAGTTGTCTGTCATCTAATCGAGCTCCAGGAAACTGGGAACCGAGAACAGAATATAGAGGACCATCGTGTTTTGAGGTTATGTGGAATTGTCTCTAACACTTGAGGACCATTTCCCAATCCAGCAAGTATCTGACGTGGCAGAAAAGCACACCAATGTCAGTGAGACTGTGAGGCAGGTAGCGACAGCTACAGCCAGAAGGGATTCCATCCACCTCATTAGTGTAGGACACAGATGATAACTCTCTCTTCCTTGCAAAACTTTCTTCACCTGGCTTTCAGGACGGCACACACACTCTTCTAGTTTTCTTTTTTACTTCACTGCCTGTGCCCCAGTTTTTCCTGTCCCGGTAAATAGAAACTCCATTTGCTTAGGCCAAATATTTAGCCTATGCCTGACTCTTCTTTCTTACACTTACCACACACAATTCATTATTAAATGCTGTCAACTTTCCCTTCAAGCCATTTCCAGAATATGATCCCTTCTCCCACACTTCTTACTACAGCCACAGTGACCATGTCAATCTTCTGCTCAAAATTGTCAGAGCTGCATCATCTCACGGAGATGGTCCTACAAGATCAGATTCCTTGTCACCTATTTGATCTTATTTCCCATCATTCTCTCCATTTCTCACTGAGCTTCAGCTACACTGGCCACCTTGCTGCCCCTCAGACATACTGAGACTAGTGCCACCTTAAGATCTTTACATTTGTGCCCCCCCCCCCCAACTTCCTGGAATATGTGGCTTGCTCTCTCACCTCCTTCAGGTCACAGCTGAAATGCCATCTTTATTAGAGAAATATGCTCTGACAGTACCATCTAAAATATCAGCCCTGCCACCATCCCCTCCTTCAATAACTCCCAATATCCCTCTCCTGCGTTATTTCTTACTATTACTTCTCTACAGCACTTAATATCATCTGAACATATTTGTTTATTGTCTGCCTTTTCACTAGAATGTAAGCTCTAGGACAGAAAAGTTTTATTTGTTTCCTGAGAGTCTGGGATTGTTTTGGCACACAGTGAATACAAAGTAAATATTTACTGCATGAATTACTGACTTAACCCCATGTTGCGTGTGGAAAGAGACCAGCGAAGGAGAATGAGTCTTGGGAAGTTAGGCAAAAGAGGCCTTGGAAGGGCCACTGAGGAATCCAAATGGGACACAGCTGAGAGAACTTAAAAAAAAGCAGGAGGAATTGGAATTCTGGTGATTTCTCTGAAAAAGAGTTCCTACAAACCAGAGACTGCTGCTGTTTTTCAGGGGCCTGGGAAATGTGGCTCCAGTGTGATGAGTTTAAAATTTGACATATTTTAAATAGTTTAGCAAAGGCATTCGTTTTATAGAACAAGCTGGATATATGTGACTGTATATCTTGGGTAGGGGGTCAAAATGGGCAGAGAGCCATCATTTTGAATCTCAGGGAGAGCACAGACTTCGAGGCTTACCCTTCACAATACAATCAATGGCATCCTTCTACCCCCTGGTGGCCGCACAGCTAAACTGCATGAAGAGATAAAGTCTTTGAAGATGAGAAAACAAAACAATAATTTCAAGGTAATATCTTTCAAAGCCTATACCAACCATACATGTGTGTGCAATGTATGTGTGTGTGTGCGTTTTCACATAAATATCTCCCAAGGTTTCTTTTTCATGAAACATGCCCTTGCTGCCTTACTGTGAGTTCAGCATCAAAGGGGACCAGTTGAATGGAAGAAAGACATTACTACCCTGACAGCTATGTTTTGCTGTAAAACACACGCCCCAGTCCAGACCACAAACAAGCTCCTTTCATAGCTATCTGCAAGGTGTGTTTGTAGAACTGATGTCTGTTGAAGCTGGAAGGTTTGTATAGGCAAGCTTAAAGTCTGGGATTCTACAACTTTATGATGATTCTTTCTCATTCTACCTCCTTCCAGTCTATGAGTCTGGGCATCCCAAACTTTCCCACTTCAGGCTTTCACTTGTTGGAAACATCTACATCCTCTTTGGATTCACTTCTATTTGCCCCATTTTAGTTCTGCAAAGCCCTATAACAAGTATTGCTGAAGAAAAAATACCAGAATAGATCCTGGACAAATGAAAAGAATTAATTTAGCATTGTATATCCGTTAGATGCAAGCTTGTACAGATTTATAATGTGTATTATAATATTGTACACATTTATAATGTGTATTATAATATTATGTGTAACAGATATCCAAATGTCTGTTCAACCCTTGGTTTGGAATTTTTAGTCCATGATATTAAAGGTGAAAAAAGTCCTATTCATTTTATAGATGAATTACGTGCAGTGAAATGATTACTTCAAGATCACATAGCGAATTCGAGGTAGAGCCAGGACTAGAATGTAGGCCTTCTTACACCTTACCAAATGCTGCTGTTAGCAGCAGAGAGACAAAGCTATGAGCATCGACAAAGCTGACCCCAGTGAACAGTGCTCTCGGTGGTTTTGGATAGTTCAGCAAACCTCTTTCAGCTCAGCAAACAAGAAACTAAACTTTATGACATCCTTAGTTTTGCTCTCTGCCTGGCTGCCTAGACCTACCAGTCATGATTTCCAGGGGATTCCAACTCCATGATATCTCTTACATTCATCAATTTTCTTCCTACTTCCACAGAAATTGCTGTGGTTCAGAAGAGTCATCTAGAAGAAACCCTGTTGCAAGTTCTATGCAGCACACGTGTGCCAGCACACACACACACACACACACACACACGCTCACATGCCCAGAAACACACACACACACTACTCGTAAGTATATGTAAAGAGCACGGCTGGTATTATATCCCAAGCATACCAAAAACAGTAGGCCCAGTGTGTATGACTGTTGTGCTTTTCTGGGGGGTAAGCTGTGATTCACAATGAATTCTATTTTACAATGATAATTTTAAGGGCTGGCACATGATCTCTTTAGCTATATATGTGTATACATTGTACATCTGTACATGAGAGAGCCACTTGCTATTTTTAAGAATATTGTTTTCTCTCTTCTTAAAACAAAGTATTATTTTTAAATTACAGAAGAAATACTATTCATTAAGATTTAAAAGGTATACATCCTATAACCCAGTAATCCTACTTCTAAAGTGGATACACGGACCCAAGGAAGTTTGTACAAAGATATTCATAGCAGCATTGTCTTATAAGAGTAGAATGGTAGAAACTACCTAAATGTTCATCAATAGGAAAATGAATAAACTATGTCCTATCCATACCATAGATACAATATGGCAGCTAAACTTAACAAGATGAGTCTGTATATACTGACATGAAAAAAAAAAAAATCCCCAAGGCATACTGTTCCATAAAAGGAGCAATCTGCAGAATCATATATATTATTTACAATTAAAAATTATACATTGATGTATACATGTAAATGTGCAGAAAAGCCTGGAATCTTATACATGAAAATGACAGTAGATTTTACCTCATGGGAGTACATGGGAAGGTGGGGGACAGAGAGAAGACAAGATGAAGGGCAAGGGGCATTTTAGGCTTTTGTTATACCATAATGCTTTGGGTGAAAAACAATATCATGTATTGTGCAATTTAAATTAAGTATTAAAAAGTATTATATAATTGTTTATTTCAAATCATATAATACATAAAGTAAAAAGTGATATTTCATCTTTACTTTTCCATAATTTATTTATCCCTTCCCCTTTTGGTGGACACTTTAAAGTTGTTTTCATTTTTTAAATTTGTTATTACAAAGAAAATTCTTGTTTGCTTTTTTCTTTTTTTCACTCATGTTATTATTTCTGTAGTATAGATCTCTAATACTCTGGTCATGGAACATAAGCACTTAAAAATTTGACAGATGCTGCCAAATTGCCCTCTAGAAAGAGTACACTAATGATTCATAGAACATTAGTTTTGTCCATGTAAACTCCCTGGTTTACATTACCAAGCTTGCTACAATAGCAGTTGCACCCAGACGTTCTGATGGGGCCTCAAGTCCAGATGACAGCTGGCTTCATTTCCTTCCCTCTGTCTGTTGACCATTGGTGGAACAAGTGCAATGTCTGACCAGATGACCCAATCAATAGAGGAAGCTGGGGTAGAGTGATAGGGGCTACTAGAAGACTAAATCTGCAGGAGCTATGAAACTCTGACAAATTAATGACCCATGGGCTACATGTGACCCACAGACACGTTTTCTTTGGCCTGTATAATGTTGGGCTACACAGTGTATAAAAAAATATGACTCGGTGGTAAGCATTAAAGAAACAGTGCTTAATCCCCAACTTGTGATGTTTTCTTTCATGTCGTTCTCTGTGTACAGATTTATCAATTCATATAAAACCCCTGGTATTTCTTTATTTCCTCACTCCTTCCCTGAGAGGTAAAATGGCTCCCTTTTCCCTTTTTCTTTGTAGCTATTTCACCAGAAGAGCATGTTTCTGCCTTCAACTGGGCAATAATTCGAATTCTGGAGTTTAACATTGGAAAGACTAGCTGTCCTGAGATAAGTTACATTCTGGAACAGAAAGGTAATATTTTTATTTGAAGCTATCTTTATCTTCATCTCCCAATAGATTCAGAACTAAACTAGGAAAGAGATGTACTATTTATTGGACTTCCTTAAACCCAAACACCATGTTCTAAAATATGGAAATGTTGAAATTGAGAGATTGTGCATCATAATTGATATTTATGGATTTTTTGAAAAAACTGGAAGATTAACCCTGAACCCTTGTTTCTAAATTGTGTGCTATACAATTCATCACAGTCCTTACTATTCCCTATTATCTGATACCTAGAATGAGAGACCATTGACATTGAGCCTCATGTGATAATAAAATTGTAGTAGACAGAATAATACACCCCCCACCATCACAAAGATGTCCACATTCTAATCCTCAGAACCTGTCAATATGTTCATGGCAAAAGGGATTTTGCAGGTGTGATTAAGTATAGGGACAATATCTGGGGTGGGCCCAATATAATCACGAGGTTCCTAATAAGGGAAATATGAAAACAAGAGGCTCAGAGTCAGAAATGATGGAAGCAGAGGTCAGAAAGGAAGGGGATTTGAAGACACTATCCTGCTAGCTTTGAGGGTGCTGAAAGGAATCACTAGCCAAGGAATTTAAGTAGCCTTTAGAAAGTAGAAAAGGCAAGAAAAAGGATTCTCTCCTAGAAGTTCCAGAAAGGACACATCTCTGCTTATACCTTGATTTTAGATCAGTAAGACCATTTTGAACTTCTGGCTTCCAGAAATGTAAGTGAATAAATTTGTGTTGTTTTAGACCACCAAGTTTAAGTGGTGATCAGAAACTAATACAAAAAGTAAGGAGAAAGTCAAACACTTCTTACACTGGTATATCTATCACAAGAGGGAAAACAAATTAGATCAAGATGGCTATAAATTTCAGTAATAATGTGAGAGTATTTCCTTGTGAAAGGATAGTGAACATTGTTTTGTTTTGTTTTAAGAGACAGTGTGTCACTCTGTCACCCAGGTTGCAGTGCAGTAGTGGCATTCACTGTAACTTCATACTCCTGACTCAAGAAATCTTATTGCCTCAGCCTACCTAGTAACTGCGACTACACGTGCACACCACCACAGCCAGCTAATTTTTAAATTTTTTTGTAGAAAACGTGTCTCACTATGTGGCCTAGACTGGTCTTGAGCTCCTGGCCCCAAGTGATCCTCCAGCTCAGCCTCCCAAAGGGCTGGGATTACAGGCATGAGCTACCACGCCCAGCCTACATCGTTGATTATTTAGCCAGCATCCAATACTCCCCTTACCTTTCATTAAAAGTACCCTGATTTTTGTTTAAGTATTTAATGCTCTCCTATGTCTTTGATATGCTTTAGGGAAAACTAACGCTTTTTTGGTCTAAATGTGACTCTATCCTTGCTACAATGAATCATTCAGGAGCCCAAATTTAAGAAAGTCAATGAATAGAATTTCCAGATTAAGAGATTGGCTTGATATTGGGCATGTGGCTTAATTTTGTTTTTTTCTTCCTGTATTCTTTCTAGCCAGTGACCTAATTTTTACCAGTGCAAGTCTGTGAAATTGTTTTCTGTTTCTATATTACAAACAACCTCAAAACAGAGTTACTAATGTGGCTACATTTAGCTAGGAGTTTGGCAGGAGGTAGAAATTCCAAAGGTGGCTTTTTATTCTTTGGAGTCCATCTTCACATGACTTTTCCTCATTCAGTAGTCTAACCTGAGCTTCTTTACAGTGTGGTGAATAGATTCCAAGGAGGACCATTCCAAGAGACAAGGATGCAAGAACACAAAGAGAAAAATACAATGTGTAAATAAACTTTTGCTTTTTCATCATATGTCCCATTGGCCAAAGCAAGTCATATGTCCAAGTTCAGAGTCAATGAAGAAAGTAACTGCACAAGGGCATGAATACCAGGAGAAGAGATTTATTGCAGGCCACAATCCACCACAGGAATGCTTAGGGGAAGTTTAAGGGAAAGAAATTTTCTCATTTGTAACTATTCAAATAGATTTTCTTTCTTTCTCTACTCAATATGGTATACTAATGGGAAGCCTGGATCTGCTCTATCCATTTTTGTGCAATGATGAAAGTCAGGCTAAGGATAAAGTCAACAAACAGTGGGACACAAATGAAGCAATCACAGAGAAACAGACCTTAGGCCACAGGATTAAGTCAACCCTGAAATACGTTTTATTTCTGGACTTCCAAATAAGTTAATTAAAAGCATTCTAACTATATGGCAAGTGAATTCCATTACTGCATATTTAACACTCAAAAGATGTCTGTTGACACAGTGTAACTTAAAGTACCATTATGAAACAAATTATAATAAGAACTATGATAGAAATATGGAAGTGTTTTAATAATAAAAATAATAAACTGAAAAAAAGAACTGAAATGTCAACAGTGTTTGCTTTGGAAAGCACATTGGTGATGCTATTAGGAAGTACAGTTATTTATAAAGTAAAAAAAATTGCTTGGGTGGAAAGCCCTTTTAGATACAGCATATATTTAGTTTGAGGTGGAGTCAGGTGGCCATTTAGAAGCCTCCATCAGGCCGGGCTTGATGACTCACACCTGTAATCCCAGCACTTTGGGAGGCTGAGGTGGGCAGATCACTCGAGGTCCGAAATTTGAGACCAGCCTGGCCAACATGGTGAAACACTGTCTCTACTAAAAATACAAAAATTCGCCCGGTGTGGTGGTGCGTGCCTGTAATCCCAGCTACTCAGGAGGCTGAGGCAGGAGAATTATTGCTTGAACCTAGGAGGTAGAGGTTGCAGTGAGCCGAGATCGCGCCACTGCACTCCAGCCTGGGCAACAGAGCAAGACTCCATCTCAAATAATAATAATCATCATCATCATCATCATAGTGGCCAGGTGTGGTGGCTCTCACCTGTAATCCCAGCACTTTGGGAGGCCAAGACAGGTGGATCACGTGAGGTCAGAAGTTCAAGACCAGTCTGGCCAACATGGTGAAACCCCATCTCTACTAAAAATACAAAAATTAGCTAGGCATGGTGGCAGGCGCCTGTAATCACAGCTACTCGGGAGGCTGAGGCCAAACACCACATGTTCTCACTCATAAGTGGGAGTTGAACAATGAGAACATGTGGGCACATGGAGGGGAACATCACGCACCAGGGCCTGTCAGGAGGTAGGGGCCTAGGGGAGGGATAGCATTAGGAGAAATACCTAATGTAGATGACGGGTTGATGGGTGCAGCAAACCAACGTGGCAAATGTATACCTACGTAACAAACCTGCACATTCTGCACATGTATCCCAGAACTTAAAGTACAATAAAAAATAAAATAAATTTTTAAAAAATCTCTGGATACATGCTTCTCTTCTAACATTAAAGACTCTGAAGTAAGAACCACAGTGGTCATACAAACCTGGGGAGTGTTGCTCAGGCAGTTCCTTCCTACTCGTGGCTGTGCCGTTACTGCATTATTAATCAAAGCTTGTTCAATCAACACTCTCTCCTGCCAACCTGTTCAACACAATCTGACACTTACTAAATGTGTTTCAAAGAAAAAAAAGAAAACACATGGCAAGATACATGAAAAATATTTAACTTCACTAGTAACAGTAGTAATCAGAGAAATGCAACTATAACAAGATACCTATCAAATTGGCAACAATGAAAAAGTCTAGCAATACCATTTTGGTAAATATATGGAGAAAGAGTACATTCTAGAGGGAATGTAAAACGATGCAATAACTTTAGAGGGCACCTTGGCATTACATTGCATTTAATAAAGAATGAGATAGCTATACATGTTGATTTAGCAATATAGCTACGTACTCTAGAGAAATCCGTATATGTGCACAAGAAGACTTGTCCAAAAATGACTAGTGCAGCATGGTCAATAATAATAAGCAACATAAATGTTCCTCTGCAGGAGAATGGATGAACGGATGCACTGGAATATTATACCTCAGTTAAAATGAATGACATAGAGTATAGGTATCAACATGACTAAATCTTTAAATTATAATGTGCAGTAAGAAAAACAAATTGCAGAATAATATACAATGCATAGTAATACATAAAAATCAAACTCTTTTTGTGAAGTATGGCAACATACAAAACAATAACATACAATTTTTTCTTGGTACATACAAAATTGTAACAGTAAAATAACATGCAAAGGAATGCTAGGCATCATCACATTCATGGCAGTGAACACCTCTGGAAAAGAGCAGCTAGAAATGAAAATTAATGCATGAAGAGATCTTCATCTCGATCTGTAATGTTTATCTTATATTTTAGAAAGAGAAACTAATAAAAATAAATAGGGCAAAATGTTAACGTTTGGTGAAACTGGCTGGAGGATTTTGTTTTAGAAAGAACAAAACAAAACCTCAAGGAATAATCTGGCCTAGAAACTCCTTCTAGGATTGACAGTGATACGTTGATCTACGTTCCTCAAATGGTGGATAGTTGAAAACTGAATTTGAAAATATGCTTTCCAATTATTTTAGATACATCATACTCTATCATCAATGATAGAGTGAATAAAGAGCAACAGATAAAATTCATGAAATGCAGTGTTGAAAATTAAAGATGATGACATCAAGCAATCAGAATGCTAGAAGTGCCTCAGAAGAAGTTATCCTGGGCTATTTTGCAAAATTTTTATTCATGTTTGGAAGTAACTACATTTGTGAACAGCTGTTTCTTCAGTACAAAACTAAGAACTGAATAGAACTATATATGCTCCCAGTTAAAGAAATCTAGACTAAATTCTTTACTGCACATCAAAAAGAGAAATAAAAGACCTTTACATTGACATCTTGGGCCTGAAGAAAAATGTTAGACTCACATGAAAGGATTAGAATAGTACAAAAGCAAAACTAAAATTTTCCTGTTTCTATTTGTTTTTAAATTTCAAATTTAAAACATAATTTCTAATGTATGAATTATTAATACCGACATCAAAGCTTAAAAAATAAAGCTTAATTCTATTCATGACAGCTAATTTTTCTAATACCATATATATTACCTACCTGCTCCCTATGGTCACACCCTTCACCCTGCAGTATGACTTGGCTGTTCTGGCATCTCACTTTATCTTTCATTATGTCTCTACCCAGTGCTGTATCAAGGAGAGTAGTCAGAATGGTCCTCTCTGGGTATAAACAATAAGAGGGTGCATTGTCTGAAGGGAATTTAAAGACAATAATAAAACTGATCAAGAGTTGCTCTGCTTGTAAAATGTTTTTGGTATGAAATTATCTTATTTCACCTTCATTTTTAATTGAGATTTGTATTGATAAATAGACTTTATGCAATTGTAAGAAATAATAGGGAGAGATCCTATGTATTTGTTTCCCAGTTCCCCCAGTGGTAACATTTTGCAAAACTGGAGCACAATGTCACAGCCAGGATATTGGCATTGATAAAATTTGATTTCTTCAGATTTCCCCATTTTACTTGTACTCATTTGTGTGTATATTTAGTTCTACACAATTTTATGACGTCTAGGTTTGTGTATCCACCACCACAGCCAAGATACCGAACAGCTCCAACACAAGGATTCCTTGTGTTGCCCTTTTATAACCATACCAAATTCTCTCCTGCCTCCTGGTGGAGGAGGCTCCTCTCCCTTCATCATCTCTGTCCTCTGACATCCACTAATCTTTTCTCCATTTTTAACTATTGGTTAAAAAATTTTATATAGATTAAATCATACAGTATGTATTATTCTGAGATTGGCTTTTTTTTTTTTTTTTTTTTTTAAACAAGTTCTCACTCTATCTCCCAGGCTAGGGTGCAATGTCATGATCATAGCTCACTGCAGCCTGGACCTGCTGGTCTCAGGTGATCCTCCTGCCTCAGCCTTCGAGGTATCTGGAACCACAAGTTCACACCACCACACTGGCCACTTTTTAAATTTATCTTTTGGTAGAGATGGGGGTCGCCCTATGTTGCGCAGGCTGGTCTCAAACTCCTGGGTTCAAGTGATCCTCCTGCCTTGGCTTCCCAAAGTGCTGGAATTACAGGCCTGAGTCGCTGCACCTGGCTGAGATTGACTTTTATACTTAATATAATTCCCTGGAGATTCATGCTATTTGTTGCACATATCAAGTGTTTTTGTTTTTGTTTTTGGTAGTATTATATGTATGTACCACAGTTTGTTAAGCCATTCACCCATTGAAGGATATCTGAGTGGCTTCTAGATTATTGCTATTACTTATAAAGCTGTTATGAACACTCATGTCTAGGTTACTGGTCTATTTTTTTATCACCACGTGCTGGAAATTCTGTCATCTACTGGAGTAGATTCTTCCCATCAATCTGTTTCCTGCCTAGTACATCATGCTCTCTGCCACAATTGCTGCCGATACCATTATCAATACTGCTGCCGGTGTTAGTAGTATTGAAGCTTGGACAGTCTTCCCTGGATTGGAGAGTGGTGGAGAGACGAGAGGACATCTGTAGCCACAGCTCTGCCATTAAGACAACGTGGGCTAATCCTTAACCAGACTCAAGTGTTTCTGCTTCTCTCTTCATCTGCACTCTTCTCCGCCTGTTGACTAATACTCTCCTTATTTTCTAATCCAAAATTCAGAGGGAACTAGTTTGCTTGGCTTAGCTAATATACCTGCCACCTTAGGGGTTTAAAATCCATCTATGGATGATCCATCACTGGGTCAGGTGCTCACGCCTAATGCAATATGTAGTCACTCCTAAGTAGAGCATCTGTTTCCCCAAGCTGAAGGGCAGGATTATTTGATCTGTGGGCTACGCAATATCTGCTAACAGGAGGTATTGAGTGGGCCGTGATTGAAATGTCCAGTATGCATGGAAAATTCTCTAGGTAAACTAGATGCCCATCTTAATCATAAAGTAAGCAAAAAATAATAAAACACTCACAAAGTGTTGAATTTTTATAATAATGTTCTTCAAAAAATATGGTTGTAAAATAAACTTCAAGATAAGAAGATACAAAATAATCTGTAATCTAGTGAAAAGTTAGGTGATGTGTATCAAAAAGGAATAATCTAGTTTTGGAAAAATTGATGTATAGCCCTGCTTTCTTATAATAAAGAGATCACAAGTTTGGTTTACTGATAAGGATCCTCTGAGTCCAAGATGATAAAATCATAATAGGTAAATGTGTTTTGTGTTCGATTGTTTATAACAGTAAAAAAAAAAAAAAAGGCTCAAATCATTAAGGTACAATTTTTAAAGTGACCACAAAATATTACTTACTCTAATGTAGGGGTTGGTAAACTGTAACCAGCCTGCTACTTATTTTTATATGTAAAGTTTTATTGGAACACAGTCATATCCATCCATTTACTTGTCAACAGCTGCTTTTACACTACAGTGGCATACTTGAGTAGTTGCAAAAACCTTCAAAGCCTCAAATATTTACTAGCTGGCCCTTTACAAAAAAAGTTTGCTTTGTTTAATTACCAAGAACCCATTACACCAATCCTGACAATTTTTGGTGGTATTCTGTATGAGCATTAGCTGCAAAAGCCCATGTTAATTCATGCAACTTAACCCATATCAAATTCCTAGCCTACAAAATTAGAGGTTATAGAAAGCTCAGTACATGCCACAATCTAATCATTTTCAAAGAGATTTTCTCCATAAGGCCTTATAAGAAATAAAAATAAATTGACAGAATTTTCATTAAATAATACTTCCTCATATAAAACCCTGCCCTGAGAAATCTAGATTGAAATATCTCAAGTTAAAGCTGGTTGCTACAGTCTGAATGTTTGTGTCTCATCCAAATTCATGTTGAAGCCTAAATACCAATGTGATGGAGTTGGGAGGTGGGACCTTTGGTAGGTGATTAAGTTATGAGTATGGAGCCCTCATGATTGGGATTACTGCCCTTACAAAAGAGACCCCAGAGAGCTGCCTTGCTCCTTCCACCTTGTGAGGACACAGCTAGAGGCTGTCGTCTATGAGCCAGGAAGCAGGCTCTCACTAGACACTGAATCTGTCAGTGCCTTGATCTTGGACTTCTCAACCTCCAGAACTGTGAGAAATAAATTCCTATTGTTTATAAGTCACCCAGTTTATGGTATTTTGTTATAGAAGCCCAAACCGACTAAGACAATGGCATTCATGAAAAATGTATCTAAAAAGATAAAGCATTCAATAAAATTAAAAGGTATGCATTTGCCATAAAGTTGAATATTTATTACTAGATAAGCCCAGGCAACAAATTCCCTGACCCAGTTGGGGGTAGCTGTGAAGGAACTTTCTGATATGGTTCTCATCTTTTAAGGATCCCAGAATGGGGGTGGTTGCCCACATTTTGTCTTCCATAGGGACGAGATATATCATACTAGCAGTCCTGCAAGTGTCTGTACAGGATACTAGCTTTAACCATGAGATCCTCAGAAGCCATTTGGGGAGAAGACATTCTTCATGAAGCAATTGGGGCTATTTCTATCTAGACCTGAATTGTCAATACATCATATATATCCAAGAATGATGTGGAACGATATTCAGTGGGACCACAAGGAGAATTACAGTTTGCAACTAGACAAAGTGGGCTAGAGTCTCCTAAACTACTGATGTTAAGGCATATTGATGATAGTCATCTAAATCTTGTAAGAGATGAATGTTTAAGATCTTTTTGGATGGGCAGGGTGGCTCATGCTTGTAATCCCAGCATTTTGAGGCCGAGGCGGGTGGATCACTTGAGGTCAGGAGTTCGAGACCCTCCTGGCCAACACGGCAAAACCCCATCTCTACTAAAAATAGAAAAATTAGCCAGGTGTCGTGGCACGTGCCTGTAGTTCCAGCTACTCGGGAGGCTGAGTCAGGAGAATCACTTGAACCTGGCAGGCGGAGCTTGCAGTGAGCCGAAATCGCACCACTGCACTCCAGCCTGGGCGACAGAGCGAGACTCCACCTACAAAAACAAAAAATAAAAAAATAAAAAAATAAAAAAAATTTCATAAATGTGCAAAGGTTAACTTTACAGAATTACTTGACATTGAATCCTCTTTAACCACAAATGTAGCTCCACCTTCTAGGTTATAAAACAAATGCCCCTTGGGTAGATTCTAGCACATGAGGTAAAATTTATTTACCTCTTAATCTTTTATTTTTTTAAATTAATTAATTTATTTTTTTTGAGATGCAGTCTGGCTCTGTTGCCCAGACTGGAGTGCAATGGCACGATCTTGGCTCACTGCAACCTCCACCTCTGATTTCAAGCGATTCTCTTGCCTCCGTCTGCCGAGTAGCTTGGACTACAGGCATGCGCCACCATGCCAAGGTAATTTTTGTATTTTTAGTAGAGACAGGGTTTTGCCATGTAGGCCAGGCTGGTCTCAAACTCCTGCCCTCAGGTGATCCACCTGCCTCAGTCTCCCAAAGTGCTGGGATTACAGGCATGAGCCACCACACCCAGCCTTAATCTTTGCTTTGGTATCTGCTATAAGAATGACTTCTGCCACAAAAAGTCACACACTTTTCTCCCACTTTAAAAAAAAAAAACTCTTATCAAAAATAGAGAACTATTTTTACTCAAACTTTGAAAATATAATCCTGGACATCCTAAGATTAAAGAAATGTGATGATGAAAGCAGGTAGCAATAATATATTCAATGACTCATAATTAGGTAACACTCAACTTGGAAAGAAGAGCAGAAAGTACTTTCACTAGAGAAATCGTAATGAGAGGTTGCCATCATTTAGGCAGCTTATGGGTACTTTAAAAACACAAAATTAGAATGTTACAAAAATCCTTTGAATACTCTAATTTTACAAACTTAAAGTCCTTAATTAAAAACAACAACACAATTGCAAGTTGACAAATAAGACAAAATCCCTTGCAAAACATAATCATTAAAAATTAGTAGTTACAGAATATATTTTTACACTAACGAAAATGAAATTTTGTGTTAAAATCATAAAGTAAAAGGCATAAAATAGAAGCTATTAATTACGTTGTAATGTACTGGATTTTAGCTGCTATTTTAATGATATTTATTCTGCATAATATTCTTTTTTTTTTTTTTTTTTTTTTGAGACAGAGTCTCGCTCTGTCGCCCAGGCTGGACTGCAGTGGCCGGATCTCAGCTCACTGCAAGCTCTGCCTCCCGGGTTTTTTACGCCATTCTCCTGCCTCAGCCTCCCGAGTAGCTGGGACTACAGGCGCCCGCCACCTCGCCCGGCTAGTTTTTTGTATTTTTTAGTAGAGACGGGGTTTCACCCCCATGTTAGCCAGGATCGTCTCGATCTCCTGACCTTGTGATCCGCCCGTCTCGGCCTCCCAAAGTGCTGGGATTACAGGCTTGAGCCACCGCGCCCGGCT
>NC_045445.1:110284672-110397945 GCF_002776525.5 Piliocolobus tephrosceles | reverse complement strand
TTTTTTCTTCCCTCCCTCCCTCCCTCCCTCCCTCCCTCCCTCCCTCCCTCCCTCCTTCCCTCCTTCCCTCCTTCCCTCCTTCCTTCCTTCCTTCCTTCCTTCCTTCCTTCCTTCCTTCCTTCCTTCCTTCCTTCCTTCTTTCCTCTCTCTCTCTTTCTTTCTTTCATCTTGTTTTGTCGCCCAGGTTGGAGTACAGTGGTGTGATCTCGGCTCACTGCGATCTCTGCCACCCAGGTTCAAGCAATTCTCCTTCCTCAGCCTCCTGAGTACCTGGGATTAGAGATGTGTGCCACCATGCCTGGCTAATTTTTGTATTTTCAAGACAGACGGGGTCTCATCCTGTTGGCCAAGCTTGTCTCAAACTCCTGACCTCAAATGATCCACCTGCCTCCCAAAGCGCTGTGATTACACAGGTGTGAGCCACCACCCCCCGGCATTTCTTCTATTTAGAATTTCTAATAGCAAGCAGAATGCCATTTCTCTAAGTATTAAATGATTATCCAGAAGCAAAAGTACAGCACAGGAAGATAATATTTATTATATTTTAACTAGAAACAGAGCAGATAGCAAGTTCACGAGGTATGAATTTTTTTTCTTAAATTAGGCTTAAACAACAATAATAAAAAACAAGTCTGCATATATATTTTGGTCACTATTATAATCTTCCAGGGCACAAAAGCCAGCAGCATAAAGAAACATGAATAATGACTGAGAATTTTTGATGTGCCAAAAACAAAGATCACTGCATTAAACTCCTTTATTTTGTTATTACTATTCTTAAACATTGAACAATTATTAATTATTGTTATTCGGCAAAATATCAAACATGCACATAGTATTCCTACAAGAATATTGCCTTAATATTGTCAATATTAACACAAAGCTTATTCCTCTCCAAAATTCAATGAGTTATGGTTCCACTCTCTATATGTATTAGTGTTAGTGGTAATATGCAAAACTGATTTTGTTTTCAGGGTTAAGTAGCAAATTGACTTCGCATTTGGTGGCCAGCTGTGTACCCTAATTTTCATCTATTTTCTTAATAAATTTAATTACATTTCAGAAGCCCTGAGATAACGTGCTAATGATTGTATACTTTTAATCTATACTTTATTCCACTCAATTTGAACCCCATATAATAAGTCTTTTAAATTATTTACAGATGGTTGTAACTAAAGCAATGACAAAATTTACTACTTGTATAGATAAGACTGATAATAAGGCCTTTAACTAAGAGTTGCATATTTTATACGCACTTTTAACTTGCTAGGAGCAACTCTTAAAATTACATCTATAATTCTGTCAGAAAACAGTAAGTGCTTTTCATTTTGTTTACTTCTATATGTGTAACCAGATTCACTTTTTTCCTCCCTTGTAAAACCACTATTTTCTTTTCCTTCCCCAAATATTAATACTTGTCTTCCAACTGAGCAATTGCTAAAGAAACTTAGCATTTGCACAGCACATTGACAACTATAGTGCTTAGCAGAGACATATGCCCATAATAGGCATCTGATAAATGTTTGTTCCACATGGAATGAGTGAATTGTAAGGCAGCTGTTTGAGTCATATACTGTTCATCATATACTGCAACTAATTTTATTTAACTAGGAAATTCAGTTTACCAGATTTAATTTACCCTCAAGTGTAAATCCAAAATTTTGAAATATTAAAAAAATTGATTTACTAAACCTCATAAAAAGTAAACAAGTTAATCATAGCTGTTACTATACTATCCGTTAATAGAAAAGTAAAAAAAATTATTACTTTCCACTAAATATTAAGTACAACTAAGTGAGGGGAAGAAAGTTTTAAAAAACTAAAAGATGTTAGCTAATTCTTTTTTTTTTTTTTTTTTGAGATGGAGTCTCGCTCTGTCGCCCAGGCTGGAGTGCAGTGGCCGGATCTCTGCTCACTGCAAGCTCCGCCTCCCGGGTTTACGCCATTCTCCTGCCTCAGCCTCCCGAGTAGCTGGGACTACAGGCGCCCGCCACCTCGCCCGGCTAGTTTTTTGTATTTTTTTAGTAGAGACGGGGTTTCACCGTGTTAGCCAGGATGGTCTTGATCTCCTGACCTCGTGATCTGCCCGTCTCGGCCTCCCAAAGTGCTGGGATTACAGACTTGAGCCACCGCACCCGGCCGATGTTAGCTAAATCTTATCATTTTCTCCACATTTATCCTTGCAGCTTTTTTGTTCATGTATTTATTCCTGTTAACTTCTCTAGCTGCAAGAGAACTTTATTATCTGAATGTAGTTCCCCATCACCTTAGGTACAAAATATTAGTGAAAAGCTGGTGTAAATGTAAGATTGTATTTTCATGTCATGCCATATTTCTAAATTTATTTTTTGCTAGCATTACATTTTTCCTATTTAAATGATGCTGTATAGAATATGAGCTAATCTGCCAATTACTATGATATTGCTTGCTGATAATATCAGTTTTTGTTGATAGCTTTAAAGCATATTGCACGCTTGTCATCTAGCACACTAGTAAACAACTATTACTCTTTTTGGAAAGGATACACTGACAAATTCTTAAGTTAACGGCTTTAGCCCAACATTTTTAGTCAGTTAAAGAACAATAGCAATGGCAAAAACATTGACAATACAGTTCATGGTCCGGTTTTCCCATCTTACGGTACAGGTTCCTGAAACACACACAAAAAAAGATTTTGAAATACCAGCAAAACATAAAAATTATCAGAGTATATATATACACATATACATTTTTTTCATGTTTTATTATCTTATTTCCTTCAACCTGTTAAGTTTTCACATTTCATATGGGTCTGAAGGTATACTTGTTACTAGGTACAAAGCAATACTGTTGATAGTCTTTTCAGAATTTAATTAGAATTAAATAAGTATTTTGATTAAAAAGTGTAGTTTGACTTTGCTAAAAGTTGGATTTTGTGTAAATCAGCTTAAGATCTCTTACCATCAGATGTGGTATCCCAAAAGCAGGAGCTGGCTGTGTGAAAGCCATATGCGCTCTTCTGGACCACTGCACAGGTCACTGCAAATAAAGTCACAGAATGAGGACACTTACAGACAAAGGGAAAGAGAACCAAGGTCAAAGTGTGTGAGTTCAGAGCTCTACAAGCCTTAAAAAAATAAAAATAAAAATAAAAAATAACAGAAAACAAAGCATTCAGCAAACAGATTGAAAAAAAAAATAAAAACCGGCCGGGCGCGGTGGCTCAAGCCTGTAATCCCAGCACTTTGGGAGGCCGAGACGGGCGGATCACGAGGTCAGGAGATCGAGACCATCCTGGCTAACACAGTGAAACCCCGTCTCTACTAAAAAATACAAAAAACTAGCCGGGCGAGGTGGCGGGCGCCTGTAGTCCCAGCTACTCCGGAGGCTGAGGCAGGAGAATGGCATAAACCCGGGAGGCGGAGCTTGCAGTGAGCTGAGATCCGGCCACTGCACTCCAGCCCGGGCGACAGAGCGAGACTCCGTCTCAAAAAAATAAAAATAAAAATAAATAAAAAAATAATAAAAACCTCTCATCTTTATTTAGCATCATGATTTTGACCCCACTGGATTCAGTTGGTTTTCTCACCATTGCCATTACCACTGGTGATTGTATTAGTGGAAAAATATCAGCCAAATCCTGTGCTTTGTACCATGGGCAGAATTCAGACACAGAAATGCAGGAAACATTCCACTTTATAAACAGCTGCTGTGTGGAATCACAGATAAAGAGGCATGGGACTACTGAAAGAAACACAGTTGAGCTAAGAGGGGGGTCTCAGTGGAAAGAAAGAAGTGATGGAAATGCAAAGGGTGATGCTACCAAAGACAAGTAGCTCAAACTGCCTTTGAGTAGTGAAAGATCTTCATCTTTTAAGTATTATTATAGATTATCTTTGAATGAGTAAATCAGAAGTCCTTTATGCCCTGTTAGTGTCCAACTTAAAGGTCTATTGTTTATATACCTTCTCAAAATTCAAAGAAAATCACAATGACAAAGGCAAGTGAACTAGTGAGGAAGGATACTGATACTTACCAATATATTTATAAGCTTTTCCCAACTTAACCAAATGTGTTAAGGATTGTTCCACTATGCTTGCGGTCCACTGGTTGATGTTGTTATGATCATAATCTTCACCACCTAAAACCCCATCTACACACTAAAAGGGCACAGAGGGCAGTTAATTTAGTCAGTAAAATTGTTCAAAAAGAACAAGTTTTACACAAATTGCAGTGAAAAAATTATTGAAAACATAAAATATACTTACAGCTCAGTAAGGCATCTTAGAAAATATACACTTGGTAAATATTGATTACGCACTGTCTCTAATTGCTTAAGAGTTTTGAAAGGGTTTCCACATGCATTATCTCACTCTATGAGATACTATGGGCCGTATAAAGATAAATATGTCATGGTTTCTGTGTAAATAACTTAATCTAGCATAGAAGCTAATAAAAAATTCTAATATCTATAACACAAGGAAGACTAATGATAAATTATGTAATAAAACTGTGGTGGATAAATTAAAAGGTGATATCAATTGGTTAACAAGTAGCTTTGAAATAGCTGGGATTTGAACTAGGGCTCACATGCTAGAAACAGGATTGGACTAATTAAAAAATGTAATTCTTATGCATAATAATTATATTCTCATTCATACTATGTGACTGTTTAGCTATGAAACAACTAGCATACCTGCCACTGAAAGTAAATAAAGATGTTCTAGAAAGATAAAGTCAAATATCATAATTTCCCATAGAGCTTAATTTCATCCACTTCTGACGCCTGATTAAAAGCACTGGCTCTAGTACCACAATCCTAGGTTTTAAGGCCTACTTTGACACCTATCTGCTGTGTGACCTTTAGCAAGTGACTTAACCCCTTCAAATCCCTATTTTCCTAATCCTTATAGAAAGGATAACAGCATCATCTTATCAGGTTGCTGTTAGGATGAAATGAGACAATGAATACCAAGTGCTCAGGGACTAGCATAGAGTTAGCATATAAATAATGTTAACTATTATCATATTGCTGCTGTTATATTTTACATTTGAGTGATGAAAACTGGATAATAAAGCACTCATTTAATTCATTTTTAGAATCTAACATACACATGCAGTTTCATTTACTATAATTAGACTCATTTAATTCATTTTTAGAATCTAGCTTAATAATACACACATACACACACATGCAGCTTTATTTACTATGATTAGACCACAGTAAATATTTATAAAGGCATTAATACAAAATCTTAAGTTGGATAGTATAAAATCTTCACTAATGATAAAATATAAAAAGAGAAATTAAATATTTTAGCAGGGTTGACAAAAGTAATGTGGCTCAAATTTTTCTCCTAGAAAGCTCAATAACATGAGAAAGTAGGAAGAGTAGTGGCTTAAGGATCAGGGGAATAGAATTTTAATTCTGGCTTTACCACTCCTAAGCTGGTGACCTTTGGACAAACCTACTCCTCTCTTGAGATCACCTTTCCTTAAGAATAAAGTAAGAGCACTCATTTATCTTTCAGATTATTTAGTAGGACCACTCCAAGTTTTGCTCTAAACAGCAGAAAACACCATGGGGTGTGGGTGCCACTGTAAATAGCCCTGCTAATTACTATTAATTAACATTTAGCCTAATTAATTACATTAACAAGGAGGCCCATGAGACAATGAGGTCCTTAAACAGTTCTGTATTCTCAGCGCTAAACTTAGCACTTAGCAGGTATTCAACAAATGTTGTTGAAGCAATATTGATTTTGATATACTCGCTGGGTATCTTAAATACACTTTAGACTAAGTTGTAAGTTAATTTCATTTGTAGCTCATTTTTTCTTTGATGATTTTATTGGGAAGCAATTTCTATTACTAACAATAAAGAAAACGTATGCATATTACTGATAAATGGGTGTCTCTGAGTTCAGAAGGAAAAACATATCAGCATAGGGGCTCAGAATAAGAAATCAAAGGAAAGAGAATAAGATTAATAAGACAATAAGATCAGTAAGGAAATCAGAAATAACTGCTGAAATTATGTAATCATCTAGGAAGTGCTGAACTGTTTTAAAATGTTGCTCATTCTCAGGCATTTCCAATGCCTCAATGGAAATGTTTCAATGGCAAAAGAGGGTTGGTTCATGGGAAGAGGAAAGATAGACATTTAGCTGCAAGTAACCTGTGGCAAAGCTGAGTTTCTTTGTAGTCTCATATTTCATATAAAAATTCAAGAGAAGCTTGCTTTTGACTACATAATGCATCAGAGCTTGTTTTTATTTAAAAATGTTTTCAGTTAAATTACTTATATTACTTAACTCCCTCTCACAAATATTCAAAAAATATTGATGTTCCAAAATGCATCCAGTGACTTCTAGCACCACCTAGCCACTGCCGAGTATGCATTTCCAGTTGAAAAAGCATGACTCTTTTAATTTGACATAATATTAAAGTAACAGGCATATGGTTTGAAAAATCCAGTGGAACAGAAAAGCTTAGAATGAAAAGAGTCTCCTTCCCACCCTTTCGTTTCCCATCCCCGGTCCCATTCCCCAGAGGAAACTCATCAGTGTACAACTGTTTTTATTTCTTCTGAGGGTTACTTACGTATCTCCAAATAATGTTTATGTCACTATTTCCTGATTTATGAATTACAGGCAACATCCATATAACTCCTACTATGATAGATGAGAATTTGGTTCCCTCAGACCACCCGCCCCCTTCTCTCAATATAGTGAAATCACAATTTTTTAACTTAAGTCTATTTACACTGTTAGAATCATGTTTCTTTTTCACTCTAGATGTTTTCTTCCACACAGAGGATTGTTCTTTGACATTCCTGGCCTCTTTTCCTGTCAGTTATTCCTCCCCATGGAGGTGGAACGAGCTACCTGGTTGGTGGGTGATAACCATTGTTCTAACATCTCATCTGGGAGAGCCAGTCTCCCAAATGTGTTGAACTTGGGCTTTAGTTTCTCCTTCCCTCTCCACCCAAACAAATGAAAGGCACCAGCCGGAACAAGTGTTTCTCTCTGCTGACTCAAACTTTCTCTTGGATGACTCTTCCCAGGGCTGAACTGAATGGGAGTTAGCAAAACAAGCTACAATCACCAAACTAGTTTTTATCAGTAATAAAGGTGGTATTTTGTTCTCTTTCTATTGGCTCTTTTTTCTTTTCATTTGGTTCAGAACTTAAGGAAGAAGGCACTATTTAAATGGAATCCCAAATAACGCAGCATTCTTTCTTCTATGTTCCATCAACCAAAGACAGTCTTTCCTGACTTTCCACTTTGCAAACTAAGATCACTCCCTTCTCATTACCTCCACTCCCTCTTCCACCTCCCAGTTTCCCTCATTTGTGCTTTTACATTGTAGAGGTATTAAAAACCTTTGCTTTCTACTTTTAATAATTAAATACTCCCAGGCTACACAGAGAGAATGCATAATTCTGAAGTATTGAAATATGGCAGGATTTTCAGGTGCCTGTCTAGTCCTCTCAGACCTTGAGTTAATTCTCACTGTGTAAGGCCAGACCTGGGTGTTAAAAATACCTTTCCCATACTGTAGTCTGTATGTGATACCTCTAAAATAATGAAAGTTCCCCTGCAGAATTAACTCCCAAAGACAATTTCTTTTCTATTTGCCTAAAAGGAGTTTCAAATATTTTTCTTAAAATTTTGATTTACTATCATATCAATGTTTAAAAGATGTTAAGTGATCATTTCTCCAATTATATTGGGCAAAAAAGTGTACATGCCCAAAGGCCGATATTTCTAGGGCTTTTGTTATCTATTTTACATAATATACATATATATTATACATATACTTTACATTATAAAAGTTGACATGTGTGCACATATATATACACATACATACACTTTTATAGCATTAACATTTAAAATAATGTTTGCCTTCTGGAATAAAAGTTATTTTATCCAAAAGACAGGGCATCAATTTTAAACCAGTTTTCTAGACTAAGAAAATCCTTAAGCATCTCTTTCAGAATAAGCCCCAAGATGCAGATAGTACACAACAAAACATAGAAGGACCCCTATAAAGAATTAGTGGATAAATATTTAAAATCTTGTTCTTGGCCTGGTGTGGTGGTTCACGCCTGTAATCCCAGCACTTTGGGAAGCCAAGGCAGGTGGATCACCTGAGGTCAGGAATTTGAACCCAGCCTGACCACCATGATGAAACCCCGTCTCTGCTAAAAATACAAAAATTGGCCGGGTGTATTGGCGGGCGCCTGTAGTCCCAGCTACTCGGGAGGCTGAGACAGGAGAATTGCTTGAACCCAGGAGGTGGAGGTTGCAGTGAGCCGAGATCGTGCCACTGTTCTCCAGCAAGGGCGATAGAGCAAGACTCTGTCTCAAAAAACAATAAAATAAATAACATAAAATAAAATAAAATAAAATAAAGCAAAATCTTGTTCTTTTAACAGTAAGGTTTCTAAGTTTGTACTGAAACTCAAAATATAGCTTTTCAAAGTCTCCACCAATGCAGCAAGCTTCAAGAGAAGCAAAATGTATGACTCACCTCTTTGACAATATTGTGGGCTTCCTCAGCATTGAAGCCAACCTAAAGGGGAAACAAAAGGTAAAGCTGCTTTCAACACAGGCTTGCAAATATGACGCTACACAGAATATCATAGGCTGGCCTAGACAGGTGTTAGTGACAGGAGACCACAGTGATACAGGGCATTGGGTCTACAGAAGGGGCCAATCTTGCCCCTAAACAGTTAAAAATACTGAATGCTTTCCCTACCTACCTCCCTGGAGATTGACTCATGAGGTCTGGGGCAGAGCCTGCAAGTCTATATATTTTTTTTTAAAGTGCTTTATACTGGTGATTCTAATGAACATCCTAGATTAAGAATCATTGTATTGTAACACATAGGAAATAAGCAAGAGGTGGCTATGAAGATGTGTTGTAAGAATACAGATATGGTTTCAGCTAAGTGAGAGAATGAAGTGGTTCATAAGAAGAGAATGCTTAATAGACTATTTTCAATTTTGTTTTTAACTTATGCTAGGCAAAAATTTATAGGCAAAAATTCCTTTCCCAAATTAAAGACTATGAAAATACTTGGTAACTCAGGATTAATATCACTTTAGTACTATACAGTGGTCTGACAACTTAAGTCTTTTCTTTGGAGTCCCCATCAATAACAGGAAGATGACAACTGACATCACGGGGTTCTGGTGAGGGCTGGGAAAGCCTGAGTCAGTAAGCAAGGGCTCGTAATCCATAAAGCACCTCCTTCCAGCCCACCCAGGCAAGCATTACCGGGAGCGGGAGTGGCAGTGCCACCAGGACCCCGAGACCCCGAGCCATGGGGGCTGCAGCACCTGCACTGAGGAAGCCAAGGGACAGAGGAAGCAGCGGGAAGACCCGTTTTCGAGGCCCGCCCGGTAGGAGGGCGGCGCCCGTCACCCCATGCCCACTCCTCGCACCCGAGTCAGGCCTCGTCCTCCCAACCCTGCCCCGACCCCACCGTCTGATCCGCGCGCTCCTGGCCACCCCTGCCACCCCGAATCTCAGGACTTCGGGGTGGGGAGAACAGGTCGGGCGGGGCGGATCCCCGGCCCAGCAGAGAGGACCTGGGCTTGGAGGACGCCGCACCCCAACTCTTTGGGCCGCTCTCGCTGGGAGACCACTCGGCAAGAGCCCAGCGCAGAGGAAGGCAGGAGTGGGGGGCGCTCCCAGGTAGCCAAGGGGCGGTACCTCGTCGCAGTGGCGATGGTACTCCTCCATGGTAGCGCCGGCTCTCCCTGGGGGCGGAGCGACGCGCCGGTGAAGCACAGCGGCCGCGCACTGGCCTCCGGGGAGGCCCCACCCCCGTTTATGGCCTAGGGCCTTTCCCTACGCATTCCCTGCCTTTGTGTCGCAGTGGCGTCACCTGGCAGCGCTGGGCGGGCTCTGGGCAACGCCAGGCGTCACTTCAGGCCACGCACTTCTTCCTTGCTTCCTCTGCCCTTTCTGGAAAAGTTAATTTCGGGGTAAATCAGTCACTTTGATTTGTCCACTTACTAGCTATGTTACTTGGAAAAATTCACCTCCCACAGCTTCAGTTTTCTCATATGGAAACTTACCATCATACCTATTTCACTACTGGTTGTAAGGATCAGATGAGATGCTGTATACACGGCTCCTAAAGTAGATGCTTCTCAACAAGGGAACAATGGCTACATTTTAAAATAAATGTAGCAATTTTAAATTAGTAATTTAAAAATAAATTACTAATTTCCAGATAATCCTAGACACTTCCTCAAAACCTCACAATAAGTCAGAAGAGTTAATTCTTCCATCACTGCTTTTATCAAGATGAAACTGAGGTATAGAGAATTTAATTTGCCCAAGGTCATACATACAGCAGGGTGTAGAAAAGGGACTTGAGCTCAAGTAGTCTGATAGCAGAGCCCGAGCTCTTAACCACGGTATTACTTTCCTATTGCTACTGTAACAAATTACCATAAATGTAGTGCCTTAAGGCAGCACAGACCTGTTCTCTTACAGTTCTGTTACCAGTGGAGGGTGTCCAGGTTCTTGGCGCTTTGGACAAAGAATTGGACAAAACGCACAAACAAAGCAAGGAAAGAATGAAGCAACAAAAGCAGTGATGTATTGGAAACGAAAGTACACTCCACAGGGTGGGAGTGGGCAGAGAAGCCGCTCAAGGGCCGGTATCCAGAATCTTCTCTGGTTCAAATATCCCCTAGAGGTTTCCCATTGGCCACTTGGTGTGCACCCCATGTAAATGAAGTAGTGGCTCACAATCAGAGGCTGAAGTGAAGTTACAAAGCCCACACTCTAATGCAGACATCTGATTGGTTGCAAGAAAGCAACCATCAGAGGCTAAAATGAAATTACAAAGTTGCACTTCTATTCAAAGACTTGGCCCATAATCAGTTTGATTGGTTGCAGACAGCAACCAATCAGAGGCTGAAGTTACAAAGTTACACTCCTATGCAAATGTCTCATTGGTTGCAAAAAGCCATTTGCAAATGTCTAATTGGTTGCAAAAAGCAACCAATCAGAGGTAGTTTAAATTTCCCATCTGCTCCGAAGAAAAGGTGGGGGTTTGCAAAGGGAATAGCCTCTGGTCCTTTTGTTACTTAGGCATGGAAGGTTAGGGTTTTCCTTTTATTTTTATTTTTATTTTTTTGGGGACGGAGCTTCTCTCTTGTTGCCCAGGTTGGAGTGCAATGACGTAATCTCGGCTCACCCACCGCAACCTCCGCCTCCCAGTTTCAAGCAATTCTCCTGCCTCAGCCTTCTGAGTAGCTGAGATTACAGGGATGCACCACCACGCCCAGCTAATTTTGTATTTTTAGTAGAGACGGGGTTTCTCCATGTTGGTCAGGTTGGTCTCAAACTCCCGACTTCATCAACCTCAGGTGATCTGCCTGCCTCAGCCTCCCAAAGTTCTGAGATTACAGGCATGAGTCACTGCGCCCGGCCAGGGTTTTCCTTTCAATTTAGTTCTAGGAAGTCAGCGTGAAACAGTTTTAAGTTCCCTGCCTCCTGACCCTATTCTCCTGCCTCAGTTCTGGAGGTCAGAAGTCTAAAATGGGCCCATAGAGCTGCATGCCTTCTGGAGGCTCCAGGACAGACTCTGTTTCTTTGCCTTTTCCAGCTTCTAGAGACTGCCTGCATTCCTTGGCTCATGACCCCTTACTCCAAATTCAAAGCCAGCAGTATCTTTTCTCCTGTCTTGCCTCTGCTTCAAAGGAGATGTGAGGCATCTCTACAAAGGAGAGATGTATAACTCTTGCCCTCCTGTTTCCCTCTGAAGACCCTTAACTCAATCACAGATGCCATGTGTCTTTTGCACTCTGTATCATATTCACAGATGCTCAGAATTCAGATGTGGACAACTTTGAGGGGGAGCATTATTCAGCCAACCACAACACTTTTCTATTTTGCTCCCCAGAATGAAAGTTGGAAGCCATTAGTCTTCTAGTCCAACTCCCTTATTTTACAAATAAAACTGAAGGTGAAAAGGTAAAGTAACTTCTATAGGACACATAGGTGTTACCTGGACTCTTGGGCTTCTGAATCTCAGGCTCTTATTTTATGAACTTAGAACCAAACAGGGCTGTTTACTTGACAATATGGTGTTTGTTATTGGTTCTCCTAAGTTGTGGATCATGCAGGGTTACGGCAGAAAAGTGACTGTAATCATAGAGGAAGTGCATCCTCTTTACTCGGGAGGCTGAGGCAGGAGAATGGCATAAACCCGGGAGGTGGAGCTTGCAGTGAGCTGAGATCTGGCCACTGCACTCCAGCCTGGGTGACAGAGCGAGACACCGTCTCAAAAAGAAAAGAAAAAGAATTTCTTTTTACCAAAGTTTTCATCCTATGAGCAACTCCAGCAGTCTATTCATGAGAAGGATTTGTAGTGTCTTTGTGAACATCATCAGTTTTATTTCCCTAAAGAACTGTTTCTATGCCTGGGTGGGTTAAATCCTTAAGTTACCTAATCTTAATACTGCAAGGGCTGCACCAGCACATCTTAAGTTTGTGTTAATGTGATCATTCATGATGCATATAAAGTGAGATGAAGAACTGTTGTTCCAGTTATCATTCCTGTGTAATAAATTACCCCAGAATTTAGCAGTTTATTTACTGTATTATGCTCATGGATTCTTTTGATCAGAAATTTGAACAAGGCACAGCAGAAATAATTTGCCTCTGCTCTGTGATGTCTGGGGCCTCAGGTGGGGAGACTCAAAGACTGGAGGAAATTCAATAGTGGGGACCAGAATCATCTGAAGACTTGTTCATTCACATGTCTGATATCTGGGCTTGGATGAATCAAATATTAGCACTGCCAACTGGAGCAACAATACATGGCCCCAACGAGTGGATTGGCTTCTTACCATCATGGCAGTCTTAGGGTAGCCAGATATCTTACATAGCAACTCAAGGCTCCAAGCATGAGTGTTCCATGGAGCATGGCAGAAGATATGTCACCTTTTATCACCTAGTGTCACAAGTTACACAGCGGCCCTTCTACCATACCCTAATCATTGAAACATTCACTCAGATTCAAGGGGAGGGGACACAGAATCCACTTCTCAATGGGAGAAGTGTCAAATAATTTGGGGGTCATGCTTTAAAACTACAAGTGGGTTTATTAACTAACATCCTGTGGTTGTAAGTAACAGAAGACCCAAATAGGATGAGCTGAAATAATGACATTTATTTTCTTATATAACCAGACTGATATGGTTTGGATCTGTGTCCCCAGCAAATCTCATGTTGAATTGTAATCCCTAGTGTTGGAGGTGGAGCCTGGTGGGAGGTGATTGGATCATGGGGCAGATTTCTCATGAATAGGGTAGCACCATCCCCTCAGTGCTGTTCTTGTGATAGTGAGTGAGTGAGTTATTATGAGATCTGGCTGCTTAAAAGTGTGTAGCACCTCCCCCCTCTCTCTCTTCTTCCTGCTCCAGCCATGTTATATGTGTCTGCTTTCCCTTCACCTTCCACCGTGATTGTAAGGTTCCTGAGGCCTCCCCAGAAGCAGGAGTCACTCTGCTTCCTGTGCAGCTTGCAGAACCACAAGCCAATTAAACCTCTTTTCTTTATATATTATCCAGTCTTAGGTATTTCTCATTGCTGTAAAGCAATGAGAGAACAGACTAATACATATACAGAGGCAGAGATATTCCAGGTTCATTTAGTTGCTCAACAAATTTTGGGGGCTTCTGTGCTTTTCATCTTTCCATGCCAATATCCTCAGCATATCAGCAACATTTAGCCTCATGGTCATACATGGCCGCATTAGTTCTGGTATCACTAGGAACAAAGATATCACGTTCAGTGAATAAGATGAGCATTTTCTGGGGTTGATTGGATTTTCTAAGGAAAGCAAATCTTTATTTCAAGCCCTCAGGAATTTTCTCCACAGGTTCCATTGGCCAAGATTGGGCCACGTGACTCCCCACTAGGCAAAACATATGGGACAACAAATGTTGATTTTTTCATTCTGTATGGTGAAAAGTGAGTTCTGCCAGCAAGAAAAAGAAATTGATGCAAAACAAATGTTGGTAGGTCAGTCCTTTCCAAACTTTTCCATGCTATGGCCCACATAGAGGATAATATTTATATGGCACATTGAGGTAAACTGGAGGGGCTTTGTGGGCATCTGTATGGGGCTTGGTGAAAAAATATTTTCTTTACATTATGTAATTATATATAAAAAAAATAGAAAGGGTGTTAAAATTGAATTTGTAAAAGCTTCCAAATAAAATCTCTTTCAATGCTTTAGTGAGACCCTCAATCTTGCTTTCACCCATATAGTATTTTATATCTGGCTCTATGCATTGAATAGCCATAAGCAATTCCTGTGAATGAATTTTTAATAATGATTTTTCCCTAAATCTGAATAAATTATATTGTTGGGAAAGATTCCCCATAGAAGTAGCTGATAAAAAACATTTGGACCCACTTTACAAACCATTAAAATTATATTTAAAGGCTTCTGTAATGGTACACTATGTAATTAGGACCATCTCTTTCACTGATAATTACAAAGGTTGGACAAAATGTAATAGACATTTGCTCAAGGGAATTGGATTTTTAACAAGATGGGGAAGAATTATGGATCTAAGACATAGAATAATGAAACCCAGAAAGATGAGCATGGCATTTGGGATGAGCATGGCATTTATCTCAAGGTGAGAAGATGCTAAGCCTTTTGCTTATGGGCCAAGGGGTAAAATAATCAGACTGCATGGCCTTCCAAGGAAGATGATTCTGGTAAACAGTCTTGCTTTGGGTTGAAACCCCATGGATTAAACCCTGGGAGTGAAACATTCAAACTTGATCTTGCAGACTGAATCTCAGTTTTAAATTACCTAAACCCCTTAAATTGAATTAAGGTGATCTGGAATTGCTAATGCCTCTAGCCAACTTCTAGAAGCAAATGTAAATTCACTCTGAAGGAAGAAAACATTATCTTAGGTCTCAAATCAGACATATGATTTTTTGCATACATCAAGTGGACAATAAAACATAACTAGACATGTAACGAGACAAGATAACATTATCTTAAATCAACAGACAATGGAAACAGCCTAACCAGGGATGAAGATGATGGAGTTATCAGAAATAGACTTTAAAATAACTATGCTTACTATATTAAAAGACATAAAAGACAAGGTTGAGAATTTCATCCAAGAACTTGAAATTATAAAAAGTATACAAATGGAATTTCTAGAAGTGGAAAGTACAATAACCAATTTTTAAAAAAGAACAAAGAATCGGTTCTATAGTGGTTCCGACAAAGCTGAAGATTTAGTGAAGCTTAAAAAATTGGACAGAATAGACCGGGTGCAGTGGCTCATGCCTGTAATCCCAGCACTTTGGGAGGCCGAGGTGGGCAGATCACAAAGTTAAGAGATCGAGACCATCCTGGCTAACACGATGAAACCCCGTCTCTACTAAAAATACAAAAAAAAAAAACAAAAAAATTAGCCAGGCATGGTGGCAGGTGCCTGTAGTCCCAGCTACTCAGGAGGCTGAGGCAGGAGAATGGCATGAACCCAGGAGGTGGAGCTTGCAGTGAGCTGAGATCAGGCCACTGCACTCCAACCTGGGTGACACAGCGAGACTCTGTCTCAGAAAAAAAAAAAAAAAAATTGGACTGAATAAAATAGCCAAAGTGAAGCACAGAGACATAAATTAATCTAAAATACAGAAGAAAGCATACAGAGAAAGTTTAACATACATAATGAGATTTCCAGAAGGAGATGAGACAGAATGGACAGAAACAATATTTGATGAAATATTAGCTGAAGGTCTTCCAAAACTGATGGAAGAACATATTAGTCAGAGTCTCTGTAGGAAGCAGATTAAACTCCCAAAATAATAATTCAGGGAGGATTTATTTACAACGCTGTGTGCTGGGATGGTGGATATAGTAGATCTATAAGGAATAGTTTCAGGAACCCAGTATAGCCTATCACTTTTCTCCATCAATATCCATCCACTTGCTCAGCTACAGAGGCAAGGACTATAGCAACTATTCTGTGTTACCTCATCCCCTCCCCCTTTTACTTCCACTGATCATTGCTAGTGTTTTTGATTGCAGGTGGTTGTGTGACCAACTTAAATGCTATAATAGATGATGGACCTCCTCTATATGTCAAGCAGCACATTTTATGCTCTATATCTACTATATTTCCAGGGACTCTGTGATTACAGTTCCAATTAATGTCAACTATGTCATGGATCAATGTGATGTGGTATAGCTCTAAGATATGAGGGACTGTCTTAAGTCTGACATGGAGGTCTTCTAGTTTAAATATAAATATATATTTTAGATCTAGTCCTGAATCCAGACTTTCTAGTGTTAAATTCATGTTCTTCATTTCATATTTATAACTCTTATATTTTCCCTATCTGTGCGTTCTAAAGCTATAATAAAACACCAGGTGACTCCACAATCTTTATAAGAAACTTTGTTGCTATAGAGATTCAGTGCTATAGCCACTTGACCTCCAGTGCCTTGCCCTCTACCAGCATTACATCCTCTGGTGATCAAGTGATTAATCATAATGCCTCATCATGGTCATGAATTACATATGCCCTATTTCTTCCCAGTAAGAAGATTATCCATGTGCTCCTTTAAGTATATGAACAACCAATTCTCAGAATTTTGTTTTGAGTATGTGTGTATATAAAGAGATTTATTTTAAGATATTTAAGAGTCCCTTATATTTTCCTTTTTTTGAACTGTTTCTTCCTATCCCTTTCCCATTTTCGAACTGTGCTCTTAATCTTTTATCTTGTTGATTTTTGAGAACTTTTTATAAATAACAAATTATCCTTGTGTTTGTGATAGGTTGCACATTCTTTCTCCCAGTTTTTCCTCTTTTTATTTTGCTTAAGATAATTTTTGCCATACACACTTTAAAAATATTAATATCATTAATTGTATCAAAAAATACTTCTTCTAAGTAATTGGCTGACACAATTGTAGAAGCTTGACAAGTCCAAAATCTCATGAGGTAGACCAAGCAGGCTGGAGGCTCAGGAAAAGGTTACAGTTAGACTCCAGAAGCAGCCCGATACAGAACCAGGAAGCACCAATGTTACAGATAAAGCCTGAAGACTATCTGCTGGAGAATTCCCTTTTGCTCTGGGGAGGTCAGCTTTCCGTTCTAGTCAGGCCTTCAACTGATTAAATAAGGCTCACCCACATTATGGAAGGCAATCTGCTTTACTGAAAGTCTAGCGATTTAAATGTAAAATCAACCAAAACATCCTCACAGAAACATCCACAATAATGTTTGACCAAATATCTGGGCATTGTGGCTCAGCCAAGTTGACACATAAAATTAGCCATCACAGGCTACTTCTGGTACCAGTTACTGTATCAATCAAGTTGTCAAGAAGAAGCAGATGGCACACTAAAGTTGGCATAAATTGAAGAGTGCTCATTTACAAAGATGTGGGCAGGTGAACTAACGGCAAGTGCATGGGGCTAACAATAGTGAAGCTGTCGCTACTCCTAAGCTGTGAAGTTTGAGGGAAAAGAGGATTAAACAGTCATGTTGACAAGTCCACTTTCAGAGGAAAAATGATCTTTTGTCAAGGGGTATAACAAGCCCGAGGTGGCCTCCACAAAGGGAACCCAGGGAATAATTATCCTGACCCTTTCTCCTTCCCTCTGATCACTTATTGCTGTTTCTCATTAGCTGAACCCAACTGTAAACTAGAGGGCATGGGAATGACTGTAATCCATATAGTCAGTTTCCCAAAGCATGAAGGAGTGTGGACTGTGTATGTGGAGAGACAGAGAGTATTTAGCACAGATCTTAAGCCACAGGTCCAAGAATCCCTATGATCCCCAAGCAAAATGAATAAAAAACTGTATTTTGGCACCTCACAATAAAATGGCTGAAAACCAAAGGAAAGAGAAAAATTGTAAAGTATCACTGCCTCACCCCAAAAAGACAAATTACCTTCAAAAGTGAAACAAGAATATTCAAATCTGACTTCTCATAGAAACAGTGGAAACTCAAAGGCAATGTATTTTTAAATTGACACCCCATAATTTTACATATTTATGGGGTACACAATGACATTTTGATAAATGTATAAAGTGTGTCACGATCAAATCAGGATATTTAGGATGTCCATCACCTTGCACATTTATCATCTCATTGTGTTGGTGTTTTGGGCTGTTCTTGCATTGCTATAAAAAATACCTGACCAGGCGCAGTGGCTCATGCATATAATCCCAGCACTTTGGGAGGCCAAGGTGGGCTGATCACCTGAGGTTGGGAGTTTGAGACCAGCTTGACCAACATGGAGAAACTCCGTCTCTACTAAAAAATACAAAATTAGCTGGGCATGGTGGTGCATGCCTGTAATCCCAGCTACTTGGGAGGCTGAGGCAGGAGAATCACTTGAACCTGGGAGGCGGAGGTTGCAGTGAGCCAAGATTGCGCCATTGCACTCCAGCCTGAGCAACAACAGCAAAACTCAGTCTCGGAAAAAAAAAAAAAAAAAAAAAAAAAAAGAAAGAAAGAAAGAAAGAAAAAAGAAAAGAAATACCTGAGGCTGAGGCTGGATAATTTATAAACAAAAGAGGTTTTAATTGGCTTGTAGTTTCAGAGGCTGTACAAGCATGAGGCTGGCATCTGCTTGGTTTCTGGGGAAGCCTCAGGAAACTTTTACTCATGGTGGAAGGTGAAGCAGGAGCAGGCACATCACATGGCCAGAGTAGAGAAAAATGGGGGAGAGGTGGCACACACTTTTAAACAAACAGATCTCATGTGAATTCACACACTATCCTGAGGACAGCACCAAGCCATGAGAGATCTGCCTCCATGATGCAAACATTTTCCACCAGGCCCCATATACAACATTGGGGATTACATTTCAACATGAGATTTAGAGTGGACAACATCCAAACTGTATCATTTTACCCTTGGCCCCTCAAATCTCATGTTTTTCTCACATTGCAAAATACAGTTATCCCCTGCCAGTAGTCCCCCAAAAGTATCAACTCCTTTCAGCCTCACTCAAAAAAGTCCCAAGTTCAAAGTCTCATCTGAGATAAGGCAAGTATCTTCCATCTATGAGCCTGTAAAATCAAAAACTAGTTGTTTACTTCCAAGATACAATGGAAGTACAGGCATAGGGTAAACATTCCTGTTCCAAAAGGGAGAAATCAACCAAAAGAAAGATGAGCCCCATTCAAGTCTGAAACAAAGCAGGACACTCATTAAATTTTAAAACTCCAGAATAATCTCCTTTGACTCCATGTCCCACAATCCAGAGAACGCTGATGCAAGGGGTGGGTTCCCAAGACCTTGGGCAGCTCTGCCCCCGTGGATTTTCCATGCTGAAATTGCAAGCTGTTAGTGGGTCTTCCATTCTGGGGTCTGGAGGATGGTGGTCCCCTTTCCACAGCTTCACAAGCCAGTTCCCCAGTGTGGACTCTGTGTGGGGTCTCCAACCCCACATTTCCCCTCCTCACTTTCCTAGTACAGGTTCTCTGTAGGGTCTCTGCCCATGCAGCAGGCTTCTGCCTGGATTCCTAGGCTTTTCCATACATCCTCTGAAAGCTGGGTGCAGGCTGCCAAACCTCCTTAACTATTGCACTCTGCATGCCTGCAGGCTTAGCACCATATGGCAGCTGCCTGGGTTATGGCTTGCACCCTCTGGAGCTTGTGGTCCAAGTTGTTCTTAAAACTCTTTGAGCCAAAGCAGGAGTTTGGGCAGTTGGGATACGGGGAGCAGTGTCCTGAAGCTGTGCAGGGTAATGAGGCCATGGGCCTCATTTTTCCCTCCTGGGTCTCTGAACCTGTGATGGGAGAGGTTGCCTCAAAGATCTCTGAAATGCCTTTTTTTTCCCCCATTGTCTTGACTATTAGCACCTGTTTTTTTTGTCATGCAAATATCTCTAGAAAGTGATTGCTCCCTTGCTGGCTTGGATTCTTCTCCTGAATCTTTAGGGCTTTCTAAATAGAAGATCATGTCATCTTCAAAGAGGAACAATTTGACTTCTTCTTTTCCAATTTGGATGCCTTTTGTTCCTTTATCTTGCATAATTGCTCTGGCTAGGACTTTCAGTAATAGAGTGGTGAAAGTGGGCATCCTAGACAATGTATTTTGACACCTTCAAAACACTGAAAGAAAATACTCTGAATTGGAGGGGGGAGGGATTGCATTGAGAGTTATACCTGATATAAATGATGAATTGATGGGTGCTGATGAGTTGATGGGTGCAGCACACCAACATGGCACAAGTATACATATGTAACAAACCTGCACGCTATGTACATGTACCCTAGAACTTAAAGTATAATAAAAAAAAAAAGAAAATACTCTGAATTTAGAATGTTTATACAGCAAAAAATCCTTCAAAAATAAAGATGAAATAACAAAAATTTAGGCCAATAAAAATGAAATTAGTTGCCAGCAGTACATTTCAAGAAATTCAAAAATTTATACTTTTGGCAAAATACAAACTAATTTTAGTAGAAATTTGGATGATGTAGGAAGAAATGAAGAGTAATTACAGGGCTACATTTAATGATTATGAACTCTATAAAACAATGATAATAATATCTGTGGAATTTAAATTATATGCCAAATTCAAATACAGGATAACAGTAGCATATAAATTGAGAGGAGGATAAATTGAGTTAAAGTGTTCAAGTGTCCTTGTATTGTTCAAGAAATGGGTAAGGTATCAAGTAATATTATACTTTGATAAATCAAGGATGCATTTTTGTATAGAGTAAAATGCACTAAATGAAAAGTTTTTTTAAATATGTAATTACCATGCTAACAGAGTAGAGAAATAGAATGTTAACAATACTCAGTTAACCCAAAAGAAGGCAAAGGAGAGAAAAAAAGAACATAGTAAAAGCGAGATAAATATGTAAAAATAATAAAATGATAGATTCAACTCCAAATATATCTTATTTATAATAAATGTAAGTAGATCATACATTCCACTTAAATAACCAAGGACAGAACAAAACACACTCCACTTATATGCTGACTATAAAAGTCACATAAAAATATCAAGGATACAGAAAAATTTGAAGTAAAAGGATGCAAAATGCAACATTATTTACTGCTGACATATATGTTTATTTTATTTTATTTTATTTTATTTTATTTTATTTTATTTTATTTTTTGAGACGGAGTCTCGCTCTGTCGCCCAGGCTGGAGTGCAGTGGCCGGATCTCGGCTCACTGCAAGCTCCGCCTTCCGGGTTTACGCCATTCTCCTGCCTCAGCCTCCCGAGTAGCTAGGACTACAGGTGCCCACCACCTCGCCCGGCTAGTTTTTTGTATTTTTTAGTAGAGACGGGGTTTCACTGTGTTAGCCAGGATGGTCTCGATCTCCTGACCTCGTGATCCACCCGTCTCGGCCTCCCAAAGTGCTGGGATTACAGGCTTGAGCCACCGCGCCCGGCCGACATATATGTTTTCATCTCAAATAAAGTAAGTTTTAAGGCAAAAGACGTTACTAGAGGGAAAGAGACGTGTTTTATAATGGTAAGAATCAATTCACTGAGTGGACATAAGAGTCCAAAATGTTATGCACTTAAATATGTGAAATAAAAATGAATACAGTTAAAAGATGAAAAAGATAGATTCACAGTTGTGTGGAAGATTTTAATGCTCCTCTCAATAGATGACAGAATAAGCTAGAAAAAAGTACATTAGAAAAGATAAAGGAAATTTGTTCAATATGATTAACACATTTTATAATTGATGTGTGTAGAACTCTGAATACAACAACTGCAGAACACATATTCTTTTGAAGTACAAGAAGTACTTTATGTGAACTAGATTATCTTGCTTGAGGAATTTAATCATTACTTTTATGAACAATGATTGTAATATGGTGATAGATAATTTGTCTATTTGCTTTGTAGCTGGCAGTCCTTCAATTTCAAACCATAGAGAAACACATACTCTCATAAGAAAACGTTCCGGGAATTGGAAAGTATTTATTTTGCTTCAAAACGATTCATCTTTGAGAACCAGAGTTTATTGATCGAGTCGCAATGTACCACTTTGGGAGTGAAAAACTTTGTGGATTTGAATAAGATACTTAAAGTCAGTTATTAATGTTGTCACTAGTAGGCCATGATATAAGTATTCATAGAACTCTCTAATTTAAAATGCTAACTCTACTTCCCTGCAGGCTCTGCTGTAGGTATCTTCTTCTATCATTCTTTTGTTTCTAGGATGTAAGCCACTGTAGTCAAGACTCTCACATAGTACTATTTCAAGGCCTTTGTAACATCTGGTCCCAGTATGACAAAATGAATTTTCTTCCATAGCACAAGCCATTATTACAAAAGAAAATTGCAAGGTAATACTTTTTTTAATTACTAGAACTAATTATCAAAAATAGAATACTAATTTTTAAATTACCTTACTTGCGATGAACATAGATCTACAATGGGGCAGGGAATAGAAGATATAAATGGAGCAGGAAGTTACTGTGCTGAGGTATCCTTTCTTTCATTTCCAAGGAATTGATCACTAATGTAGATGTGTAAGGAGAAATGTACTGACAATGAGGATTGCTATGCTGTAATACTAGTCTTTGGAGAATTGAAAGGAATAGGATTTTAACACTGGCTGCAAATCAGAAGCACAGGATGAGGTGTTAAAAAATTTCTTTGCTAGACCCCACCCCCCTGAGATTCTGATTTAATTGTTCTGGAATCAAAACTGGCACCAGTAGTTTTTCAGAAGCTTCCCCAGTTGGGTGATTATAACATGAAGTCAGTCAGGGTTGAGAAACCTTGGTGCAAAATCTTTTTTTCCCCTTCAGATGTCATTACAACAAGGTAAATTCACTTTTGCTGGATAGGCTTAAACATAGTTCTGCTGGACATTAGAACAATACATTTGCTACTTCTTGGGAATGTTTTTGTGTGCTATGGGTTTGTCATTTATTCATCCATTCATTCAACAAAGGATTACTTAGCACCCTCTATTGCCAAACATTGTATTAGAGAAGCAGTCCTTAACCAGGGCAGATTTTTACTCTCGCCCCCACCTCCACCCCAGGGAGATTTGGCAATGCCTGGAGACATTTTTGATTATCATAAGTAGGGTGAGACCTACTGGCTTATAGTAGTTAGAGGCCATGGATGCTGCCAAACTTCTTACAATGCACATGACCGTCCCCGGCAGTAAGTTATTTGCCATAAAATGTCAATAATGCTGAGGTTAAGAAATTCTGTATTAGAAGATGGGAATGAACAAGAAAGATTGCCCATCTCTATGGAGTTTATGATCTATTTGGAAAGGCAGACAATACACAAGCACTATATATATATCATATATATATGTAGATATATATATGATATGTATATAATCTGTATTATATGACAGAGCAGGAACATCACCATCTTGGGCAAGCCCCTCATTCTAAAGTCCACTTAAGGCCGGGCGCGGTGGCTCAAGCCTGTAATCCCAGCACTTTGGGAGGCCGAGACGGGCGGATCATGAGGTCAGGAGATCGAGACCATCCTGGCTAACACGGTGAAACTCCGTCTCTACTAAAAAACACAAAAAACTAGCCGGGCGAGGTGGCGGGCGCCTGTAGTCCTAGCTACTCGGGAGGCTGAGACAGGAGAATGGTGGGAACCCAGGAGGCGGAGCTTGCAGTGAGCTGAGATCCGGCCATTGCACTCCAGCCTGGGCAACAGAGCAAGACTCCGTCTCAAATAAAATAAAATAAAATAAAATAAAATCCATTTAATAAAAAACTGCCTAAATCCAAAGGGCATCAGCCTAATGGCTAAGGTCAGCATGACCATAAGCCACAAATAACATCTCCAACCAGAAACATTCCAAACTCCTCCCCGACCATAGACACATGCTAGCACCGAGATCATCTCACTTTGGCCGGGAAGATGCCAGCTTCAAGATAATCCCCCTTCAGCTGGAAAGATGTCTGTCCCAAAGTAAACTCCCTTCCTCCTAAAGACATTCCAACTCTGCCATAAAACCTCTCCCTCACACTGAAACATTCCAAGCTAGTGATAAGCCCCCTCACCCTAAAACAAATATATTCTCAGTCTGTAAGAGAAAGTGCTCCTGACCAAAAAAATTTGGTCAGAAGCCCATTTCAGGTTTTATCTAAAGTAAACGTGTCTTTAACTGTCAAGCTGTGTTTCATGTTTCTTTCCTCTTTCTTTAACTCTTACATTATATGTGTGTGTATGTATATATATACACACACATGACATGAAGTAGCTGTAAGTGTTATAAAGAAGACATAAGAAAAGTAAGGAAATAGAGAGTGACTAGGGTGAGGCTACTATAGATAAGATGAAGAGGGAAGAGTTCTCTGAGAAAATGACATTTAGACAATCACTCAATGTAAAGAAGTTAGACAAGAATATGAAAGTTACATTAGAAGTTAGATTTGAAGTTTGACGTTAGATGAGAGAGGACAATGGATTTTCTCAGAGTGTGGAGAAGGAAATAAATTAGAAAAATACGGCAAAATCTCAGGCAACTCAATTGGGTTTTGTGGTCATAATTTTATTTTTATTTTTATTTTTTTGAGACAAAGTCTTGCTCTGTCGCCCGGGCTGGAGTGCAGTGGCCGGATCTCAGCTCACTGCAAGCTCCGCCTCCCGGGTTCACGCCATTCTCCTGCCTCAGCCTCCGGAGTAGCTGGGACTATAGGCGCCCGCCACCTCGCCCGGCTAGTTTTTTGTATTTTTTAGTAGAGACGGGGTTTCACCGTGTTAGCCAGGATGGTCTGGATCTCCTGACCTCGTGATCCCCCCGTCTCGGCCTCCCAAAGTGCTGGGATTACAGGCTTGAGCCACCGTGCCCGGCCTGTGGTCATAATTTTAAAATGAAATCAATCATAGATGTTGCAGCCTCTGGCCATGTTCAGCTCTTGGAAGCATATGCAGAAGAGTAGGGTTAACCCGGATTGGGGCTTTTCCAAGTGATTTTGATAGAGGAAGAGAGAATCATGGTCTTTGTAGGCATTTTCAGGGGAGTGATTGGTCTGATAGATTGTGGATTCTAAGCTTGGTAAGTAGTGATGGACAGCAAAAAAGTGATAGGATCATTGAACACTAGGTCCAAACGGTGTCAGATAATTACTGTGGTGAAGGTTCTAGAAAAAGTGAGATGGAAGGAAAGAGAGTTGGGGTCAGAAAGTCGGATGACTAAACATGAAGTATGTATATATATTTTTTTTTCTTTTTTTTTTTTTTTTTTGAGACAAGATCTCTCTCTATCAGGCTGGAGTGCAGTGGTGTGATCTTGGCTCACTGCAACCTCTGCCTCCCAGGTTCAAGTGATTCTCCTGCCTCATCCTCCCAAGTAGCTGGGACTACAGGTGTGCACCACCACTCCTGGCTAATTTTTGTATTTTTAGTAGAGATGGGATTTTGCCATGCTAGCCAGGCTGGTCTTGAACTCATGACCTCAAGTGATCTGCCCACTTCGCCCTCCCAAAGTGCTGAGATTTCAGGTGTGAGCCACTGCATCTGGATGAACATAAAATATTTTTGAAGCCAACATCTAAGCAGGAGTGAGGATTTCTCTTCTTCTTGGTGCCTCTTTTACATCCTACTGCGGACATTGTAGCCAGGAGAGTGGTACAAGAAGCTTTGTATTATCAGCTAGGGGACAACATTTATATCAGGTTCTGTGATTTTGGCTTGATATTTTTCCCTGGCTTTTTCATACATGGGGTTGTGAGTATGAGTGAATAGGGACAACTGAGTACAAATCCTAGAGTACAGTGCCATGATAAACATACTGGGCAGGGGGAGATAAGCAGGCACCAAGGAAAAACAGGAAATAAGACTTTTCCATATAGGTTGATCCCTTTTCTCCAGACATTCATCATTCATAGATTCTATATGAGACATCTTCTATCCCTTCTTTTTTTTTTTCTCCTGCCCTTGTCTCTGCCGTACAATTTTATTATGCTTTAGTATTTGTTCATGTAAAGATGAAACTACATTTATGTCTCAGGCATGCTCTGCCTGCATAATCACAATAAGAATGTTTTTGGCTAAGGTTTGGAAAACTTAGTTTTTTTGTGTTTTGGTCCCTCTTGTGCCTACCATTTCTAGTGAAGGTTGTGATTTTTTTTTTTTTTTTTTTTTTTTTTTTTGAGACGGAGTCTCGCTCTGTCACCCAGGCTGGAGTGCTGTGGCCGGATCTCAGCTCACTGCAAGCTCCGCCTCCCAGGTTCACGCCATTCTCCTGCCTCAGCCTCCCTGGTAGCTGGGACTACAGGCGCCGCCACCTCACCCGGCTAGTTTTTTTTTTTTTTTTTTGTAAGTTTTAGTAGAGACGGGGTTTCACCGTGTTAGCCAGGATGGTCTCGATCTCCTGACCTCGTGATCCGCCTGTCTCGGCCTCCCAAAGTGCTGGGATTACAGGCTTGAGCCACCGCGCCCGGCCAAGGTTGTGATTTTTTAACCATTTATTTAACTAAAACTTCTACTAGTGTTGTGGCTAATTCATGCTCCACCTCATCTTCATATTACAAACTTTAAACAAATATCAAACTGAGAATATTTCCTTCCCTCACAGAGAAAAAAATCTGTTTTTTATTTAGTGTCTGTCTTTTAGTGGAAAGAATGATGGCTTTTTGATACAGGGTACATAAACTGATCCTGTTGTTTATTATAATGCTTTATTGCACTGAAGGGGAATATAAACTGGATAAGAAAAACACTTTGTGCTGCATGAATTGGTTCGGTACTGTTTCAGGGAAAGAACGCATGAAGGAGATTCATTTAGTTATACTCAGCTCTTAATTTCTGTAATTCTTCTAAACCATGTCTCGCAAAAGATGTTTCTTGGTGTTTTTGAAGAGCTGGAGTAATGTATTTACAAGCATAAAATGGCTTCATTAGGTATAGTCATTTTGCTCATCAAAAATCTGCAGCTTTATCACAGGGAATCATTCATTGTCAAAGTGCATACGCTAATGACCTTCTTCATAGTCAAAGCACATTTTAAATATTTATTCATAAGCCAGATGAGGACTTTTAAAGTAGTTAATTTTAAAACAAAGTGACCTTTGTACAGGGAGGAAAAAAACACTGAATATGAACAAAATGAGCATTTGTATCATGGTTTTACACATAATAGAGCATTTGCCAAGCACCAGCACCAATCATGTATACTTATTAAACCCATGATGCAGCCCTGGTTTTCAAATGCATAATCAAATGTAAACATATATAGATTGACCTCAGTTGACATTAAGGGACTGTGTATAATTTTCTCCTTATAACAATCATAATTCCATTCTCCTTAGGTAAAGACATGGATGATGTTGATGTTGAACAAGGTGCTGAAGTAACATGATTATACACATTTCTCATTCCTAGTGGGGCTGTTTCAAGGTGTAAAAATCAGAAATAGGCACTGATTGAAACATTCAAGTCTCAGTTTTCTCCTTCTAAACAGAGACAAAGACTTGGAGAACAACAAAAACTGTGTACAAAGGGTTTTCTGTCCACATGGTCCTATCTCCGTTTTACTCTGAGTTAATGTTTGATAGAATGGGGGTATTTGGAGCCAAGAGATTGCCAGTCATTATAGTGAGGACATCAGGTCAGTGTGGTGGAATCGTATCTAAATTTGTATGAGGCCCTCACTGAGGGCTTTTCACTAGGATAATCTCTCCTGGAGTCATTTTGGTATTTGGTTTTTGGCTATTTCTTTTAGGAATTGTCAAATAGTGAAGAAAACTGTAATTTTTCTCTGATTCTTTGTTGGTTAAAAAATTAACCCAGCTAAACTCTTGAATTGATCCAATTCATTGACTTTTCTCCACCTAAATCTAGGCTGGTTGAAAATGTCTCTCAATGAACAGACTCTGTAACTCTGTGGTCTGCATCCACAATGGGGTTCTCAGAGCAGGAGGGGAAACCTCTGATGATTCTCTGATCTATTCAGCTTTGGTTCTCCACCACAGCCATCTCAAACATTTTCCCACTCTCCAACTCTCTGACCCCAGAACATTCCTGTCACTATCAACATATTGCTTCCCACTTTAGCAAGAAACTGGATCCATCATTTGAGGGCTCCTTTAACTTCTTGCCATTGAATGAAAGAACACACTTGCATGCCTAGCTATTATTTGCTTCCCTTATAACAGAGTGGTAATTCTTCCACAGGTTCTTTGACAATTTGTTCCTTCTATCTTATTCACAGACCATGGAACAATATTTTTCTTCTTTCTCCTTTGTTTTTAATCCCACTCCTTCCAGTGTTTATTGTAACTGCCAAACTGCTTATCTTGTATCTCTTACTCAAATGTAAACCCCATAAGAAGCAGGGAACTGGTCTATCCTGCTCCCCATTGTATTTCTAGTGCAAAGATCTATGCGTGATTCAATAAATGTTTTGGTTTTTAAATTAATGAATGAGAGCTAAGAGGGGTGTGTGGTGAGGCAATGTGGTGTTGTAGAACACAGAGTGTTTTAAAGTTCAACTGCAGTGGGGTGTGATTTGTTCCGGGTGTAATCTCAGCACTTTGGGAGGCTGAGGCAGGTGGGTCACTTGAGGCCAGGAGTTACAGACCAGCCTGGCCAACATGGCAAAACTCCATCTCTACTAAAAATACAAAAATTACATGGGTGTAGTGGCACACACCTGTAATCCCAGCTACTCAGGAGGCTGAGGCATGAGAATTGCTTCAACCCGGGAGGTGGAGATCGCAGTGAGCCAAGATCATGCCACTGTACTCCAACCTGGGCAACACAGCAAGACTCTTAAAAAAATGTTAAAAAATTTAAAAAATAAATTTCAATTGCTATAATTTTGGTTTTATTGAGGTCCCTTATGATGGTCTATACTGATAGGTAGTCTTTGATCAACAAATCAGTGGCACTATTAGAAGATTTTTCTGTAGTTGCTTGTTTATTTCTAACTCAACACGGAGTCTATGTCCTCATCCAGTTGTCCAGTTTATGGCATTCATACTATGCCCTGTTACGCAGGGACTGCTAATGTGTAAATTTCACAGTAAATTACTTATCGGAAAGGTAGGCATTAACACTCAGCTTGATGAGGGTAAGCTGCATAAGAAAATGTTTTGATAGAATTATGTTTATTCTATCAAATTTAATGGAGCATTGCATAATATATGTTAAATACCAATGACATGGTTGAACAATGTGTGCTTTCCCCACTGTATTAGTCCATTCTCACGCTGCTACAAAGAACTGCCTGAGACTGGGTAATTTATAAAGAAAAGAGGCTTAATTGATTCACAGTTCAACATAGCTGGGGAGGCCTCAGGAAACTTATAATGATGGTGGAAGGCACCTCCTCACAGGGTGGCAGGAGAGAGAATGAGTACAAGCGGGAGAAATGCCAGACACTTATAAAACAATCAGATCTCCTGAGAACCCACTCACTGTCATGAGAACAGCATGGGGGAAACTACCCCCATGATCCAATCACTTCCTACCTGGTCCCTCCCATGACAAGTGGGGATTATGGGAACTAAAATTCAAGATGAGATTTGGGTGGGGACACAACCAAACAATATCATTCCACCCTAGCCCCTCCCAAATCTCATGTCCTCACATATCAAAACACAGTCATGCCTTCCCAACAGTCCCCCAAAGTCTTAACTCACTCCAGCGTTAACTCAAAAGTGCAAGTCCAAAGTCTCTTCTGAGACAAGACAAGTTCCTTCCACCTATGAGTCTGCAAAATCAAAAGCAAATTAGTCACTTCCTAGATACAGTGGAGGTACAGGCATTGGGCAAATAAATAAACCTGTTCCAAATGGGAGAAGTTGGCCAAAACAAAGGGGTTACAGGGCCCATGCAAGTCCAAAATCCAATAGGGCAGTCATTAAACCTTAAAGTTCCAAAATGATCTCCTTCAACTTGTATAGGGAGACCCCCTGAAACTATTGCTATGGAATAAAAGATTAAACGCTCCTGATTATTGTAAATACAGAATTACATGCAGGATTGTGTAAAGTCAAAGCCAGGTTGGACTGCCAGAATGAGCCAACAGCACGTGATGTGCTTCTCCCTGCAGAGAGCCTATGAACAGACGTGCAGTCAGGGAGGTTTCACATCACCAAGATTCCTATCCCAGAAAAACAGATGTTCATAGCTCTGGGAATGGAATGCAACCCTTGTGGAGAGCCTATAAATGGATGAATGAGGGGCGCCTGTTCATATGGATAAGATAGGGCTATAAACGCCCTCATCTTGCCACAGCTCTTCTAGGCCTCTTTAGGGTTAAGGCATACTCCTTTCTGAGAATTTCTGGTCTAACTGGTTGTCTAGCTTCACGTCCTATTTCTATTGATTGTTTGTAACCAGCTTTTGTTGCAACTGTTACTGCTGATTAATATCTTGCTAATCATAGGTTATGGAAAGACTGTGTTTCTGTTTTAAGGCTCTGTTAGAAATTACTGATGCACACACTATATTGTAAATTCTTATCTCTGTATACTGTACTTCTGCATACAGTTGTTATGTTAAAGAATTACTTCATCCCCATGTGACCATCTCACCTCATATCAAATGACCCTAAATCCCTCACTAACCTACTCCTGCCCTCACTAAACTTAATAATAAATGCTAGTATATCCAGTGCATTGGTGGCATCACAGGACCAGAAGACGGTGAACCCCCGGACCCAGCTTTCACTATCTTGGTGTGTCTATTATTTCTTGACCTGCTGATCCACCTGGGAACAAAGAGAGAGCCCTGTTGCATTGCGGGCTGCTGGCCAGATCCCGCAATAGACTCATATCTAGATCATGCTGATGCAAGAGGCGGACTCCCATGGCCTTGGGCAAATCCGCCCCTGTGGCTTTGCAGGGTACTAAGCCTCAAACCCCCAACCCCCGGCTGCTTTCACAGGCTGGCATTGAAAGTCTGTGACTTTTCCAGGTGCATGGCACAAGCTGTCGGTGGATCTACCCTGCTGGGGTCTGGAGGATGCTGGCTTTCTTCTCACAGCTCCACTAGGCAGTGCCCCAGTGGGGACTCTGTGTGGGGGCTCTGACCCCACATTTCCCTTCTGCACTGCTCTAGCAGAAACTCTCCATGAGGTCTCTGCCCATGCAGCAGACTTCTGCCTGGACATGTAGGTGTTTCATACAACCTCTGAAATCTAGGTGGAGGTTCCCAAATCTCAATTCTTTTCTTCTGTGCACCCACAAGACCAACACCACATGGAAGCTGCAAAGGCTTGGGGCTTGCACCCTCTGAAGCAATGGCATGAGCTATACCTTAGCCCCTTTTAGCCATGGTTGGAGCAGCTGAGACACAGGGCACCTAGTACCAAGGGTGCACAGCACAGGGGGGTCCTGGACCTGGCCCAGAAAATGACTTTTCCAGGCCTGTGATGGGAGGGCCTGCCATGAAGGTCTCTGACACGCCCTGGAGACATTTTCCTCATTGTCTTGATGATCAACATTGGGCTCCTTATCACTTATGCAAATTTCTGCAACCAGCTTGAATTTCTCCTCAGAAAATGGGGTTTTCTTTTCTATTGCATCAGCAGGCTGCAAATTTTTAAAACTTTTATGCTTTGCTTCCTGTTCAATGCTTTGCTGCTTACAAATTTCTTCCACCAGATACCCTACATTATCTCTCTCTAGTTCAAAGTTCCACAGATCTCTAGGGCAGAGGCAAAATGCTGCCTGTCTCTTTACTAGAGCATAGCAAGAGTTACCTTTGCTCCAGTTCTCAAGAAGTTCCTCTTCTCCATCTCAGACCACCTCAGCCTGGACTTCATTGTCCATATCACTATCAGTATTTTGGTCAAAACCATTCAAAAAGTCTCCAAGAAGTTCCAAACTTTCTCACATCTTCCTGTCTTCTGAGCCCTCCAAAATCACTTCCACATTTTTGGGTATACTTAATGCAGCACTACACTCCCTGCAGTACTAATTTACTTTATTAGTCCATTCTCATGCCACTATAAAGAAATGCCCAAGACTGGGTAATTAATAAAGAAAAGAAGTTTAATTGACTCGCAGTTCCATATAGCTGGGGAGGCCTCAGGAAACTTGCAATTCTGGCAGAGGGCACCTCTTCCCTGGGTGGAAGGAGAGAGAATGAGTGCAAGCAGGGGAAATGACAGACAGCATGGTGCAAGCTGCTGGTGGATCTACCATATATAATGCTTATATACCATATGACGCTTATAAAACCATCAGATCTTGTGAGAACTCACTCACTATCATGAGAACAGCATGGGGGAAACTACCCCTACGATCAAATCACTTCCCACTGAGTCCCTCCCATGACACATAGGGATTATGGGAACTACCATTCAAGATGATATTTGGGTGGGGACACAGCCAAGCCATATCACCCACCAAAAATACATTCAGCCATTTACACATAAAATGAAAGTGAAAGTACAAAAGGTCAACTCCAGGAAGCAATGCCATCCACTAAGTGGGAAAACAACCATTTAAGGTCTATCATTTAGAGGTTATATTTCAGGTTCAAATAAAATGAATCATTCACTCCCAGCCAGTATGTATCATGTTGTGAATCTTTCTTGAAGAGGAGTAGGAGGAAAAGAGCAGTATAAAATCTGGTTGTGTGTCACCTTTCATCTTAGTAGTCTAAAACAAATTTTGGTGTTATGTCTTTGCCGAACAGACTATGACTTGTTTAAAATTTTGGAACAAAATGAAATGCATGCTACTTTTATTTTAAATAATTATTTCAATAAAAGTTTGTCAATAGTCTGTTATGTTCTAACACTCGCCTGGTCTTCGAAGTAAGAGGAAAAAAAGAGAAACTGATGCTTCAGCTGATCTGATTCTTGGAGAAGCTGTAGATGTGAATGAAGCTAAGAAAGGTGGAACTGCCGGGAAAAAGTAATAGAATGTACGAAGGCATAGAGGCATGAAAAAGCACGTGTGGAAAATTACAAATGCTTCAATTTATCTAAAGAAGGGTACGTGTGGAGATATAAGTTTGAGAATCCTTAATATATAGGGGGTAGTTAGATCACCCAGGAGGAGTACGCAGAGAGAAAAACAAGCACAGAGGCTGACATACTAGGAAACAGTCACATCCCAGGGATGGCATGGGCAGTAGAAGAGTCCATAAAAGATAGATAATAACAATTATAGAAGAAGTGATCACACACACACACAGAAACAAAAAAGGTAATAGAGTAGGTAAATTGCATTAATGACTAATTTTTACCCCTCCCTATATTCATTCCCATTATCCTGTACATTTTCAGTGCTCTTCTACTCTAACTCTAGGCTCAATCATATGGCATACTTTAGCCAATGAAATGCCAGAAAATATGACAAAAACAGAGGTTTGAAAAGCAGCTTGCACAATTGGTCCTGTACTGTTATGTCTCTGCTGTGAGAAGGACAAACCTAGGTAGCTTACTGCCCACAGCAGAATAAGTTATTCTCAGCTGAGCCCAGCCTAGACCAACCAACCCCCACCTAACTCGCAGACTTGTTTTGTAATAATAAATGATTGCTTTTCTTTAGTCACTGGGTTTTGGGGTGGTTTGTTATGCAGCAATAGTTGACTAATACACAGAGTTTTCAAAAAGAGAGTGAATGACAAATAAAGAAAATGAGATAAAGATTGAAAAGACCACATTTGGGCAATTAGAAGGATTCTGCTTACATTAATTAGAGCAAATTTAATGGAGTAGTGGGTTCGAAACCACAACTGCAGAAGATTTGCAGAGTGTAAAAATAGAATAATCTACTGTTTTGTGGAGACAGACTAAATGCAGACTGAAGACTAAACGCAATGTGGAGAGGTAGAGGGCCATAGGTAGATGGGTATGAATAAAGAGAAAGTGTGCTGTTTGAAGATAGTGGAGATACAAGTACATTTATATGCTTAGGAGACAAAACCAGCAAAGACAGAGTAGTTGAACAAACAGAAGAGGGAATGACTTAGGCAGAGTGATCTCTGAGCAGGTAGAAGGCAATGACCACTAGGGCACAGTAAAAGGAATTAGCTTTGGTTAGAAGAAGGGGTATTTCTCCACTGAACTGGGAATATAAAAATAAGGATGGGAATAGATAAAGATAAGTTTTCAGGAAAGAAGGGAGGGGAGAAGAAAAGTGAAATGGAGTTCCCATATTATGGTCTCTATATAAAGTACAGAATGATATTGGGTAGGGCACTCTGCAAAGTCACATTGCAAAGAGTAAAAAGAATAATAAACATTAATAGCTGTTACTAAGTGAAGACAGGGAAGATTTACTCTAGTATTGAGGACATACTAAAGCTGCAAATGATAAATTTTTAGTAGTAAAAATACATGCTTGTATGATTTCTCTAGAAGGACTTTATAATTCAAGTCTAACAGAAGATGGGCAGTTTCAGAGATTCTAATTTGAAATATTTCAGGATAGTATGATAGAAGGCAAGAGTTAATAAATACAGAAGGAATAGCTGGGCACGGTGGCTCACACCTGTAATCCCAGCACTTTGGGAGGCCGAGGTGGGTGGATCACGAGGTCAGGAGTTCGAGACCAGCCTGATCAACATGGTGAAACTTCATCTCTATTAAAAATACAAAAATTAGCCAGGTGTGGTGGCACACGCCTGTAATCCTAGCTACTCAGGAGGCTGAGGCAGGAGAATCGCTTGAACCCAGGAGGCAGAGGTTGCAGTGAGCCAAGATCAAGCCACTGGACTCCAGCCTGTGCGAGAGAGTGAGACTCCATCTCAAAAACAAAACAAAACAAAAATCCAGAAGGAACAAATAGGGAAGGACATTGTATCAGTATAACTTTACAGTACAGTCGTGAGCAACAGAAAACCTTACCATATGTAATAGATTAAATAAGTAAGAAATTATTTTTCTCATACAACAGAAGTCCTGAAGAAGGGGTTTTGGGTCATGTTTTAACTCCACAGTAACAACGATATATCATTCTTCTTCCTCATCCTTTTTGCATGGCTTTTATTTTTGTTGTTGCAATATAGCTACTGAACAAGGGCATCATCCCATATGAGTTCCAAGCAGAAAGGAGGAGGAAAGGATCAAAAGCTTTCTCTTAATGAAGTGTTACTTTGGGAGGGCAGTTTTCCATTGAGTCTCCCCTTAACCTCTTTGGACAAAAGTGTGTCACATTGCATCTCTTGTTGCAAAGAAGACCAGAACTTCAAAGCTTTAACATTCTAGCCACTATAATAGAGGGAGGACCAGGAAGAAGGGTTTGATGTTGGAGTTAAGTGAGCCAATGAATAGTGTCTGTCATATAAGTGAGAGCAACAGGAGCTGACAATTGCAAAAAATAAAGGAACCAAGGATAGAAACTAAATAAATTTGAAAATCAGATGTGATGAGACATGAGAGGAGACTAACAAACAGATGTTGGAGATTATAATTTCTGGGGTGAAGCAACTTAGGCAAGAAGAAATGGTTGTTGAAGAGTCATAAGGTTTAAGTTTCTTGGAATTCAGAAGGCCAAGAAAACATCAAACTAGAAAGGATCTTCCATATGGATATTGACATTTCTTAAGATGATGGAGGGACTTGGGGTTTTAGTAAAGTAAAAAGTCTATAATAAACAATATCCTCTTCTGAAGATTGCATCAGAATGAAAACATGTCCTGTTGCACATTCTTAAACCCAAAAAGAAATTAGAATGACTTAAATCGGGCAGCAGTTCCCAGAGAAAGTTAATATTCACTGACATATCACTTACCGATTTCTTTGTAATAAACCATTTCAAAATGTAATGACTTAAGGCAACAACCATCTATAATTTTTCAGAAGTCTGTTGGTTAACTGGGTGATCAGAGTCTTGCTAATTTGGGCTGCACTCAGCTGATTTCAGTTTGGCTCATTTACAGATCTATGTTCCGCTGGTGAGTCAGCTGGTGGCTGGCTGGTCTAGGTTAGCCTCAGCTGGGATGACTAAGCTCTGCTCCTCCTGCTCTGTCACCTTTCATCAGGCTAGCCTAGACTTATACAAAGGAAAGAATCCAAGAGGGAAAGCAGAAGTAAGCAAGATTTCTTGCCACCTAGGCTTAGAATTGGAACAATATCACTTCTTTCATATATTGGGCAAAGCGATTCATAAGGTGGTTAGATTCACTAGGTGGTTAGATTCCTCTTGGTGGGAGGAATCTACCACATTGTTTATTTTCTAAAGTCATTATTGTAATTCATGGCCATAGAAAGTCTGACTATTATATCTACTTCATGAAAATAAGCATAAATGTTTAGAGCTTGACTAAGTGGCTTCTTTTAGATTAGTCAGATTTGATTATTTGAAATGTCAGTGGATAGACATACCTCATTTAGAATTTTGTATAGTTTTTTTTTCTTTTTCAGGTTGAATTGCTAACCCAAGTAGCCACTACGCATATTGAGCTCTTGACACTTGTTTAATAATAATTTTTTTCATCATCTCCCAAGCCATGTAATAAAGTACAAACTCATCATTGCATTGCTTGACTACTATGTGCCTGATTTATTAGGCAACTTTTTAGAACACTGGTGAAGCCCGAGCACAGAGTAATCGCTTCCTACTATTTCCATGATAATGATAAAAGGAGAAAAAACTTTTTGTAAATCCAATGATCCTTCACATGTCTGAAACAAACAACATCAAGCCTGTTTTTCTCAAAGCTGTGCCTACCAAATGTTTCCCTGACTGTGTTTGCCCCAATCCAGAGCACACACACATCCAACTATGTCCACATGGCTCATCCTCTCCCTGCTTCTTTTTTTTTTTTTTTTTTTTGAGACGGAGTCTCACTCTGTCGCCCAGACTGGAGTGCAGTGGCCGGATCTCAGCTCACTGCAAGCTCCGCCTCCCGGGTTTAGGCCATTCTCCTGCCTCAGCCTCCCGAGTAGCTGGGACTACAGGCGCCCACCACCTCGCCTGGCTAGTTTTTTGTATTTTTTAGTAGAGACGGGGTTTCACAGTGTTAGCCAGGATGGTCTCGATCTCCTGACCTCGTGATCTGCCCGTCTCAGCCTCCCAAAGTGCTGGGATTACAGGCTTGAGCCACCGTGCCCGGCCTCTCCCTGCTTCTTTTTGCCTTTCCTCTTACCCACCCTCCAAGTTAGCTCTATATGAATGTGGGTTTGGAAGAGAAAGAAAGTAGAACACTCAGCCTGTTTTCTTTGGATGAATGAGTTTCTCAAACAATGACACTCCCCAATGCCAGAAAGAAGCTGTTACCAGGTGTGGGACCTGAGGAGAAATACAACTTCCTTACCAGTTGTTCTTTGATGCACCACTTCGGGAGCCATGAAACAGAGGAAATTTAAGATCAATCATAGCTCTTCACACAGTTCCATAAAACATTTTTTCCCTTGAAAGTCACTTTATTTCTAATGATACTTTCCATGCCAGTGTGTTAAAAATGTCACTGAATCAAGCTTTTTATTAGGTTGTCAGTGTATCCAGTGTTTCACAGAACCTCTGTGGGGGACTTTCTTGTCTTTTAAACCTACACATTGCCACATAGGCTTTCCTCCATAATTAGCACTGACAGGTTCTCTTTAGAGGAAATATCCCACTCTCAGAGTACAAGGGGGAGCAGGTGGGTGTAAGTAGATTTGAATCATTTGTGAGACAGGAAAAGGGAAACCAACAGTGCTCATGGCATATGGCTGTGAAGAGAATATTGCACGAATGGGTTCTGGACAAGTGAAGTCATACAAGTCAACAGTGGATTGAGGTAATAACACAGGCTACTTATTCCAAGAGAGATGCAAGATTTTGGAGTGAGATTTTCCCCAATTCAGGATCACACTGCTGAGTACATAACCTTAGTCTACATTTCTGTGGTCTGAGACTATTCTGGGAACCATAATATTACCCTGTGGCCACCTATCCGTGGAAGTCTTGGCAAGTCAGAGCCTCTTGGTGTCTAGGTGGTTTCTGTAGGATATCTTCTTCCTTGGCTCTACTGATTTTTATGGCACTAAACTCTGAACACCCATTCAGTTTCCTGTCCCTTTCCCCATCCTAATGGACTCAAATTTTTAGGAAACCATGAGTCCACCCTCATGTCACTAGAAATTCATTCACTTAGCTTAAGGTAAAATCCAAATTCACTGAATGTCCTTTGACATAAGCCAGGAAACTGTTTGGTGGTTTTAGTAGAGCCAGCCCAGAAGGTTCCCATCTATGTATTATGATCTGAGATGGTAAACTTAGCCTATAACATCCTGATATTTTTAATTTATATGAATAGCTTGCCAGGGAATCCAAAGATCCTCCTACTGGAGTAAATGATCCTTTTCACCAGATCTAAGTTTCTTTTGTTTTTTTTTTTTTGAGATGGAGTTTCACTCTTGTCACCCAGGCTGTTGTGCAATGGTGCTATCTCAGCTCACTGCAACCTCCGCCTCCCAGGTTCCAGTGATTCTCCTGTCTCAGCCTCCTGAGTAGCTAGGATTACAGACTTCCACCACCACGCTCAGCTAATTTTTGTATTTTTAGTAGAGACGGGATTTTGCCATGTTGAACAGGCTGGTCTCCAAACTCCTGACCTCAGGTTATCCACCCACCTCAGCCTCCCAAAGTGCTGGGATTACAGGCATGAGCCACCGCACCCGACCCTAAGTAGCAAATTAAAAAATTCGTTTATAATTTCCATTTAAATTCAATATGGTATACAAACATATTACAAGTTAAGATAGCATGTCGTTGGACTTCTTATTTCAGCTCTAACATGTAAAGAGCTCGGAAAGTTGTCACTCCCATCCTTATGACAGGAAAAGGCGAACTAAAAGGCAATTATTCTTTTCTTGGACCCATCAGAGAACTGAAGTACAGGGCAAACCATCACCCTGAAATCTGGAGAGATGGGTGAATTAAAGGAGTCACAGATGAGGTCTGTTAACCAGGAGCAGAAGCAGCTAGAGCCATAAACTGGTAGGACTACTTAAATGGCAATAATAAGAAGTTGCTAGAGGTAGAGTGTGGACTAAAATGAGAGGAAGAAACTTCTGGAATGCAGTCTTATGGTGGGGGGAATCCATATTTTCTTGGGATTTACCTCCAGGATCCCCACCACATACTTATGGGAAAAAAATTGAGCATGATCTCCTGGTGGCTCTGACAGGGTAAAAGGAAGAGCAACCATCTTGAAATATGCCCAGGGTACTCTATACGACAAAGGCCTAATCTCCAGTGGAAAAGATTTTAACCAGGATCTTATTCCAAGTTAAGGAAGGGCATTTTTCCTACTCCATTCCCTTCTAGCATTTCTCTCTCACAAGAGGGGAACAATAAAGCCAGGAAACACTGGTGATGGTTACAGCCGAAAGATACAGGCCTATTAAAGATTAAGATTTCATCATAAGTTTGTAGAATGCTTTCCCTCCCCAGTACCTTACCACCACACCAATAGGGGTCTAGTAAAATGGCAGTGAATTTTAGCTGAAATAGCAGCAAGATGCAGACTCTTCGAGGAGTACTAGGGAAGCCCAAAGTCAACAGGTGAGGCAAAAACAAAAACACTAGAGGAATCTGAAGCCTCAGATACCTACAGCTATAGCAAACATTAAACACAGCCCAACTTCTAGCCAGGTTAACATGAACATTTACATTAAAGGCCATAATTTCTGTTTTCTGATACATTATGTCTGGCTTTTAACAAAAAATTCAAGCCATTCTAAAAGGCAATAAAAATCACAGAATGTAGAAACAAAACAAACATCAGATCCAGATCTGGTTCTGACAAAGATCTTAGAATTATCAGACAGTGGATTTAAAATAATTATAATTAATATGTTATGGGTTCTAACAGATTAAAAAAATAGATAAAAACAGATAACACTCAAGAACAGTTGGATAATTTAAGTAGAGAAGTGGGGACTCTTAGAAAGAATTTAAAAAATGCTAGAGATCAAAACCACTGTAATAGAAATTTAAAAATGCCTTTGATGGTCTCATTAGTATACTGGACATGGCTGAGAAAAGAATCAGTGAGCTGGAAGATATTGAAACTTCCCAAAATGAAATGCAGAGATATAATACTATCTGAAAACCTTCAATAACATATCAAATAGTAATTTTATCATAATTATACCCATCAAACAATTAAAACATGCTTTAGGAAGAAATATGAGATTGCATAGGGGCCATGTCTTTCAACAGAAAAACTATATTGGTCCATAAAATGTTTCAATAAGTTGATTACTTATAATCAATTATTTCTGAAATAGGAGGAGGGTTCTTAGCAAAAGCATTAGATAGTGTCTTATTTCAGAGAACTGGAATTATTGTTATCAGCTTCTATATATTGCTTTAGCTGTATATTTAGCAGAGAATAAATAACAATGGCTTTAACGGGAAGGAAGATTTGTTTCTTTTTTTGTTTTTGGAGATGGGAGTCTCACTCTGTTGTCCAGGCTGGACTGTAGTGGCATGATCTTGGCTCACTGCAACCTCCACCTCCTGACTTCAAGCGTTTCTCCTGCCTCAGCCCCCAGAGTAGCTGGGACTACAGGCATGTGCCACCACGCCCAGCTAATGTTTTGTATTTTTAGTAGAGATGGGGTTTCACCATGTTAGCCAGGATGGTCTCGATCTCCTGATCTCATGATCCACCCGCCTTGGCCTCCCAAATTGCTGGGATTACAGGCATGAGTGACACCCGGCCCAATTTGTTTCTCTTTTATATGAATGTCCAAGCTGCTAAGTAGGACAAAAGGATAAAGAAGCTCTGGTCCATAAAGTCATTAAGAGATTTTCATTTCATTCTTCTTGTTGCTCTGCCATCCTCTACGATGTTTTTCTTATCCTCAAAGTCACAGGTGACTCAGCATCATCATATCTGTTTTAACCCACGTAGAAAAAAGGAGAAAAATAAGTAGAGGTCACTCATCTTCCTTTTAAGAATGTGACCCAAGAGTTGCACAGATCACTTCTGTTCACATTGCTTTGACCAGAATGTGGTTGTCACACTTAACTGCAAGAGGTCTGGAAAAAGTGGCCTTTAGCTGGGCGCCTAGCTACCCGGTTTTAAAATGGAGATTTCTCGTACAAAAGAAGGAAGGAAGGAAGGAAGGAAAGAAGGAAGGAAGGAAGGAAGGAAGGAAGGAAGGAAGGAAGGAAGGAAGGAAGGAAGGAATGGAGGGAGGGAGGAAGGAGAAAGAAAAGAAAAAAAAGAGAAAAAGAAAAGAAAGAAAAAGTGAATATTAGGGACAATTAGCAGTCTGTGCCACAGTGTACCTTCTGACCACCCAAGTATCCATGAATACCACTTTCCTCCAGAATACAATCGAAACAGCAAAGCGGTTACTTTTTCCAGCTCAAAACATGGCATCTAATATGCCACTGGAGGGGTAAGACACAGATTGCATTCACAGGTGTACCAGAGTTGACTTGCACCAGCTTGTGCCAGTTCACAAGAAGCATTTGTTAAAAAGTTTCAATTTTGTGAGCCAGTTGTTAAACACAGTCATTACTAAAAATTAAATTGTATACAACATATCATTAAACAAATTATATTAAAAATAAGGTAAATATTCAAAACTCATCTTTTGAAAATTATTTTACTACGTTCTACTATTACCAGGCAGATCTGTGCTTCACTTTGTTGAACTTTGCAGATACGTTTTTCACAAATTGAAGGTTTATGACAATCCTGTGTTGACCAAGTCTACTAGCACCATTTCTCCAACAGCTTGTGCTCACTTTATGTCTTTGTGTCACATTTTGGCAATTCTGACAATATTTCAAACTTTTCATTATTATTATATTCATTATGGTGATCTGTAATCAGTGATCTTTGATGTTACTATTGTAATTTTTTAGGGGTGACATGAACCATGCTCATATAAAATAGTGAACATAATTAATAAATGTGCATGTGTTCTGACTGCTCCACCAACTGAACATTCCCCTGTCTCTCTTCCTGTCCTTGGGGCCTCCCTCCTCCCTGAGACTCAACAATATTGAAATTAGGCCAATTAACAACCCTACAATGGCCTCTAAATTTTCAAATGAAAGAAAGAGTCACATGTCCCTCACTTAAAATCAAAAGCTTAAAATGATTAAGCTTAGTAAGGAAGTCATGTCAAAAACCGAGACAGGCTAAAAGCGAGGCCTCTTGTGTCAGTTAGTCAAGTTGTGAATGCAAAAGAAAAATTATTGAAAGAAATTAAAAGTGCTACTCCTGTGAACATGCAAATGATAGGAATATACGGAGAAAGTTTTAGTGGACAATCAAACCAGCCATAACATTTCCATAAGTCAAAGCCTGATTCAGAACAAAGTTCTAACTCAAATTCTATGAAGACTGAGAGAGGAAAGGAAGCTGCAGAAGAAAAGTTTGAAGTTGGTTGGCTCATGAGGTTTAAGGAAAGAAGCTGTCTCCATAACATAAAAGTGCAAGGTGAAGCAGCAAGTGACGATGTAGAAGCTGCAGCAAGTTATCCAGAAGACCCAGCTAAGATCGTTGATAAAAGTCACTACACTAAACAGTAGATTTTCAATGTAGGTAAAACAGCCTTCTATTGGAGAAACATGTCATCTGGGACTTTCATAGCTAGAGAGGAGAAATGAATCCTGGCTTCAAAGCTTCAAAGTACAGACTGTCTTGTTAGGGACTTAACGCAGCTGCTGACTTTAAGTAGAAGCCAAAGTTCTTTTACCATTCCGACAATCCCAGGGCCCATAAGAATTATGCAAAATTGACTCTGCCTGTGCTGTATAAATGGAACAACAAAGTCTGGATGACAGGACATCTGTTTACAGTTATTTTACTAATATTTACTAATCTTTCTTTACTAATTATTTTAAGCCCACTATTGAGGCCTCCTGCTTAGGAAAAAAAAATACCTTTCAAAATATTACTGCTCATTCCTCATAGACAATCCATCTGGTCACCCAAGAGCTCTGATGGAGATGTACAAGAAGATTAATGTTGTTTTCATGCCTGCTAACACACCATCCATTCTGCAGCCCATGAATTGACTTTCAGGTCTTATTATTTAAAAAAATATATTTCAATAAGGCTATAGCCGCCATACACAGTGAGTCCTCTGATCTGGGCAAAGTAAATCAAAAACTTTCTGGAAAAGATTTACCATTTAAATGCTATTAAGGACATTCACGATTTATTGGAGGAGGTCAGAACATCAACACTGACAGAAGTTTGAGAGAAGTTGATTCCAACCCTCATGGATGACTTTGATGGGCTTGTGACTTCAACTGAGGAAACAGATGTGGTGGAAATAGCAAGAGAACTAGATTTATAAGTGAAACCTGAGAATATTACTGAATTGTTGCAATCTCATGATAAAAAATTTAACAGATCACAGTTGCTTCTTATGGATGAGCAAAAAGTGTGGTTTCTTGAGATGGATTCTAGTCCCAGTGAAGATGTTGTGAGCATTGTTGAAATAATAACAAAGTATTTAAAACATTACATAAACTTAGTTGATAGAGCAGCAGCAGAGTTTTGGAGGATTGACTCCAATTTTGAAAGCAGTTCTGCTGCGAGTAAAATGTTATCAAATAGCATCACATACTACAGAGAAATCTTTCATGAAAGGAAGAGTCAGTCAAAGCAACAAGCTCTATTGTTGTCTTATTTAAAGAAATTGACACAGCCACTCCAGCCTTCAGCAACCACCACCCTGATCAGTCAGTAGCTACTGGTAGAGGCAAAAGTCTCTATCAGTAAAAAGATTATGACCTGCTAAAGGCTCAGATGATTGTAAGCATTTTTAGCAATAAAGTATTTTAAATTACAGTACGTGCATTGTTTTTTAAAGACATGACACCATTGAACACTCACTAGACTACAATATAGTGTAAACATAGCTTTTATGTGAACTTGGAAACAAACTTATTTGTATGACTCACTTTATTGTGATAACCATTTTATTGCGGTTGTCTGGAATTGAACATGCAATATTTTTGAGGTATGCTTGTATCTAGGCTATTGAGGTTATTTGCATCTATGTCATCTGTATGATGGGAATACCATCTAATGGTGTGGAAATCTCTTCCCAACTTTGCATTGAGGGACATTGTAGCTAGAAATTATCCATGATGGGAGTATTTACACCACAGAGATCAACACTTGCTAGAAATTAGCTCCCACTTCCCCGGCTGAAAGCTAGTTGCTAAACATTTAACAGCACAGCACTGTTTCCATTATATCTCTTTGACTAGAATTTACCCACATGGCCACACTTATCTCCAAGGGAGGCTAAGACATGTAGACTCAAGCTGAGTGGCCATCGAAAATTTGGGAATTCTGTTAGCAGGAAGAGAGAGACAATATATGTTGGCAGATGATTAGCACTCATATTTTAATGTAGAAAAGCAAGTTCCAGACAAATTTCTATACCTGGGATCCACTCTGTCACTAGTTCATCTTTCTGGGGAGGGCAGGTATCTAGTCAGCCATCTTGAACCAAAATTTTGTCACAGGTTCATTAGCAGAGATTATAATAAACTCAAAATAGAGATTTTAGTACCTGTCTGGTCCATCATCACAGGGTTAGTGAAAATTCAAGATTTCAATTTATGATAGTAGATTAATCCCATAAAGCAAGCTTTTTTGTCTTATGCCCAGTTTCCAGAAAATGTAAAAGATAATTATAAATATATAAATAAATCTATAAACATGCTGGAAAACAGGAAAATGAGCCCATTATAACCCAGAAACTATGAAGAATCACTGAGGGGAAGAAAGGTGAGATAGGATTCAATTATGTACCTAAAACCCAAAATGTGCCTAGGTGAATGGGGGCTTTGAAAAGTGGAAGCCGGCCGGGCGCGGTGGCTTAAGCCTGTAATCCCAGCACTTTGGGAGGCCGAGACGGGCCGATCACAAGGTCAGGAGATCGAGACCATCCTGGCTAACCCAGTGAAACCCCGTCTCTACTAAAAAATACAAAAAAATTGCCGGGCGAGGTGGCGGGTGCCTGTAGTCCCAGCTACTCAGGAGGCTGAGGCAGGAGAATGGCGTAAACTCGGGAGGCGGAGCTTGCAGTGAGCTGAGATCCGGCCACTGCACTCCAGCCTGGGCGACAGAGCGAGACTCCGTCTCAAAAAAAAAAAAAAAAAAAGAAAAGAAAAGAAAAGAAAAGAAAAGAAAAGAAAAGAAAAGAAAAGTGGAAGCCACTCACAGAGAGCTCCATACCTGGCTCTGCTTTCAGGAAGATTCAAATGAAGACATTGGATATATACAGGTATAAAAGAAAGTCTGTACTTCTGATTTGCTAAGGAACTAGAATGTGGGGATACCTAGCCCCTAGCTCCTCCTTCCTTCCTTAGTGAAGTTCCTATAAAGGTTCATCTTGTTTTAAACTTTTAAACCTGTGAGTATTTTTTTTCAAATGATATACCAAGCTCTACAATTTAGTCCTCAATAGAGGCTCCTAGGTTAGAAGAGATATGATCAGTGACTGAATGCAGTGTTTGCATCTTTGTTTACAAAGCAAACATCCTCACAAGCTGTTTGCTTTTTCTACACTAAAGTATAATAAGGATATTTAGACCATATAATATGGTCAGAGACTTGTCTTATGCATATACGACTTATATTAAATGAGCGTTGTACCCAAATATTTTATCTTTCAAAATCATGTTAGAAGTGAGAACAAAAATCCAAGAGTAAAACTATTAATATTCCTAGGATGATGGATGTTGAAGTACATACTTCTTCCTCACCAAAAAAAAAAAAAAAAAAAAAAAAAGAATGGTGAATATTTATTTTTAGCAGTATTTTCCCTCAGGAGATCAGAAGAGCCATTACAGGGTTATGGATGAATTCTTGGTTCAATAATAAGAATGACTAATGTTTCTATGGATTTAACAGAGTTGGAAAAGGCTCTTCAGATAAACAACATATTTTAGAATGCTGGACATTTGCATTTTGGAAGGAAGGAAAATAAAATTACAATTTTATTTTTAAATGATTTATTTGTTTCTCATTTTTGGATCATTAGACACATATCTTGAAATAATAGTAATTGAGCAGTTACTATAAGTAAAGTGCCACAAAGCCCTAAAGTAACACAATGATGCCCTTTGGGGGCTTGCAATTTAGAGAGAAATAAGAAAAAGATATCTTAGCTCAACTTTTTAAAAAAATGTTGAGGCCAAGTACATATCGACTGTTTCATCTTTAAAGCAGGTTCTGTCTTTCTCAACAAGTTGGGAATGCCCATGCTGTGAGATTTGTAATATTAGGCAGGATATCTGTAATTCCTCAATTTCTTCAGTAGAGTATAGCCTGTGTATCTTAGTTTAGAGAGGAATATAAATCCTTTATCACAAGTCCACCTTTACCCTAAAGGGGATGAATTAGGAGAAGAGGAAGAGAGGACAGGACTGAGCTGATAAATTTTCACCACAAGTGCCTTGAAACTCTGTTTTTAGCTATAACAATAATCGATTTTAGTAATGTGTATACATTCCCAGCCTTTTGCCCTCTTTCACCTTTTGAGAATCCTTGGTTGTTGGATTACTGATGCTAGGGTATTAAGTGAAGAGAAGAATTAGAGAAAGTGAAAACACTAAGTTGATTTACATATGAAAGAGTATAGAGCTACTCCCAGAATAGAAGAATCTAGAAAGGCTGGAGATCTATGTGAGAGAGTCATCTGGGAGATTAATGAGAGAAAGGAGAAAGATTGAGAGATGCTACTATAAATGAATGTGCAGAGTGATGCCTAAAAGAGTAATTTCTAGAAGCTTTACTCCCTGTTAAGTATAGATCTTCTTTACTGCTCTGTGAAAGACTTTAGGATATTCTGTCATTCCTTGGTATCTGAGAGAGATTGGTTCTGTTACTGGAAAGAGGTCCCAATCCAGACTTCAAGAGAGGGTTTTGGATCTTATGCAAGAAAGAATTCAGGGTGAGTCCACAGAGTAAAGTGAAAGAAAGTTTATTAAGAAAGTAAAGGAAGGCTGAGTGCAATGGCTCACACCTGTAATCTCAGCACTTTGGGAAGCCAAGGCAGGCAGATCACTTAAGGTCAGGAGTTCCAGACCAGCCTGGCCAATATGGTGAAACCCTGTTTCTACTAAAAATACAAAAATTAGCCTGGCATGGTGGTATGCACGCCTGTAATCCCAGCTACTTGGGAGGCTGAGGCACGAGAATCGCTTGAACCCAGGAGGCGGAGGCTGCAATGAGCCGAGATCACGACACTGGACTGCAGCCTGGGCAACACAACAAGACTCCATCTCAAAAAAAAAAAAAAAAAAAGAAAGAAAAGAGAAAAAGAAAAAGAAAAGAAAGAAAATAATGGAATTAAAGAATGGCTGCTCCACAGATGGAGCAGGGCATTCCCAAAAGCAAGAGGAGGAAAATGCCCACGTTAGGTACAATGCTTGATTATATACAAAATAAAGCAAAAAATCATGGTGGAGATGTGCTCTACTACAAGGGCCTGTAACAAAAGTTTGTTAATGTTTATGTAAATACTGTCTTCTGCAAGAATATACATTATTATCTTTAAAGTTAAACTTAAACTAAGAATGCTTTTGTTTTTAAGGTATCAGGACATCAGAACATTTCCAGGGTCTGTTATTTCCTGGGTCTATTAAATCCTGGCTCTGTTCAGTAAACAATATTAACTTGTTTCCTTAACTGTAAACATCCTCTGACTAAGAATGCCTAACCTCCTGGGAATGCAGCCCAGCTGGTCTCAATCTTATTTTACCCAACCTCTATTCAAGATGGGCTCGCTCTGGTTCAAACACCTCTGACGTATTTCCCCCTTCCTTTTACAAGGGGACCCTTAATTCTAAGGAGCTTTTTTTCAGGCTAAATAAGGGCAATGATATTGCTGCATTAACTATTAGGATCTCTTGTATTCATGGTAGAGAAGAATTCAGTTAGAAAGTGTCAGTAGGGTGAGGGTCATTTATATAACTCTGGGTCCCAACAAAAGGTGATATTTATTCATCTTGTTTCTTTGGAGTAGCAGCCAGAGATCACTGGTTGGTTCACAGGAATAAGCAGGGTCAGTCTAAATTCCAGAAAAAACTGAAATACAATGGATAATACTAGGATCTGAAAACAAGTGTTCCATAGTTATTTAAAAATATAATCTTTTTCTCTCCAGTCCCAATTTTTATTAAAAACAAATCATGGTAGGATTGATTTGTTTGCAAAATAAGCTTTAGTATTATTATATTCAGCCTGATTATTTGCATAAAGTACAACAAGAATGATTATTTGCCATGTAGGCTCTTTTTTAAAATTGGCTTTATTGGAATCTCAGGTTAAACTTTTTAAAGCCTTGAGCCCAGCCATGGGTTTATCTGTTCCTGAACATACTTGTACAAGTTGGGTAAATTCCTCTTCTTTCAAGGTCCCAAGATAACTTGGGCCTCCTGAGCCTGTTAGAAAGTGGCATTCTTTACTTATTGCAGTACAGGGACCTGTACAGGGACTGTGTAGACAAGGTATGATGCCAGTTTTTCCATGGGGCTTTTATCAGCCTATGAGTAAAATTTGATTCCTTAAAGCAGTCTACTTATATCTGAAAGCATACCATTTCAGTCAAAGCCTTGGTAAAATAACAAGTGTCTCCAATTGTGTCCTGCTATAAAATAAAGCAGATTCTTATTGCAATTATTATGCTAATAACTATATTGCCATAAATTAACAATGCTCACAGATAGTTTCTAAATTCTGGAGAAATTTGGTAGAGAGAAAGAAATATGCTCCAAATTTTGTTTATAGAAGTGTACTGTACTCAATTGTTAAAAGCTGTACATAGCTCAAAAGAAAAGTCTCCTTGATTCTGAAATGAAACAGAAAGTTTGTCAAATATCAAAGGTTTAAAACACTTGATATTATAAAATAGAATCTCAGGTCACTGTAAGTCATTATTAGCCAAAATAATAAAGATTTTAAAAATGCAAAAACCTTTACTTATTGATGCAGGGAAGACTTAGCTTTCCAAACAATCTTTTTTTTTTCTCTCTTAACAAAAATTTTTCATTATCTCTTTAATATTACATGAAAGTCTTGTTCAAGAGAGAAAGCCAAATTTCAACTTTGTATTAGTGTACTATTAATGTCAAACCTAATTCTTAATAAAACCTTATAGACAAATCTATCCAATCTTAATCTCTTTGGCAAAAAGGTAATATTTTCAGAAAACTTTTGTAACCCTTTACAACGTTCTGCAAAAGAGCACATCAGTGTGCTAAGAAAACTCTGCTGTGCTTTTATTCCAATGTTCAAGTTATGGGGAAACTAAATAATACCCCTTTAGCTTTAGCCAATATGTTCACACACAGAATTTTTATTACAAGGTTAACCTTTCAAAAATGTTCCACAACATACTCAAACCTTTCGTTTTATCCTATTGAAATTAAAACAATCCTTTAACCCTCTAAGCTAGGCAAAAATCATGCTCCTGTGCCTTCTTATAATCTTTTATCAAAAACACATTCTACTTTCCTTGCAAACATTGCACAGGAGACTGTTTCACCAGTAGTCTCAATTACATATGTTACAATGTTAACTTTTAGCAACTTTTACTTTTGGTAAAAAACCTGGTAAGTAGTCGATTTTAATTATGTACCGAGTGTGGAGCTTAGGACACCAGACAGAAATGCAGATAAGGTTTGATTCTTTCCAGCATAGCAAGGGGGCATGGCTAACTCTACATGTCCCAAGGCCTTGCCTAGAATCTAACAGCTCTAAAGCAGGTAAGTTGAACAATTATCAAAAGTGAAAGAACTAGATTGTGTAGTTTAGTAAACACAGTATCTGAGCAGCCTAATTTAGATCAAATGTCTAAATTTTCAAAACATTTTTATTTTACCAATAACCTTTAAAATTATCTTTATTTCCCAAAGATTACTAAAGCCATGTGAACTAAAAGGCATTAAAGTTTCTTTTTTTCTGGAAAGATATTTGACTTAAGTGCTTATTACATTTAAGTAATAATTAATAATTAATTAATAATCCATTAATCAGAGCTCTCATTTATTTTGGTAGCAAGATATCAGACACACACAGCGCATAAACACACAGATGGACAGACAGGGCAGATTTGATAGCTAAAGATTTTTCATTGGCTAGCTTTTAAGTTTTTCTTTCACATTTTCGTGCCAAATTCTGGGTCACTAAAAAGAGGGAAATGCTATAGGACCAGATAGTGCAATGCCTTTACCATGAATTTTACTGCAAGGACATTCCCCTGAAGCTGATGGGCAATCCAAAGCCAATCAGCCCATCTCCCATGAGAGTTTTAACTTTTGAGGGTGGGGATGGACATTTTCATATTTTGCAGGTGGCTGAAACCATGCTTCTCTGATTCAAACATGCAAGTAGTGGACTATTTCTCCCCTATAACTGCCATTAGCCATCCCCAAAAGTATATTTCTTACCTAGTTATTACATGCCAAGGCTAAAAGCTCTTTAATAATGCAAAGTAATTTTTAATACCCCCTAAAGTCAGAAAGTCAGGTAATGCAATGCAAAATGGAGGAGAGCCTTAGATTTTTACAGGTATCTATTCACTTACAATTCCCGGGGCTTTATGAGGAAAACAGAGGCTTCTCTCCAAAAAGGGTCTGTGGTGCCTTATCTGTATTTTTCCAAGGAGTGCCAGGCTGTCAAAAATCATTTTAGGCCCCCTCATTTGGGAATTGAGGGCAAGAAAATAGACTGGGGAGATAATTCAGTCAATTGATAAGAACAAAACAAAAAACTTTTTATCAAACAAACAAGACCCAAGAAGAGAAAAAGCGTAAAGGTCTTTTAAATAAGTTTATAGATTGGACATAAGCTTTTAATTAAGCTGATTTTTAGCCAAATCTCTTTTACCAGATTCTAGCCAGAACAAGCAGCCAATATTTCTGGGTTTTGAATTTTACCAAAGGTAACCAACCAGGTGAAACCAATAAGCCTTAACTAAGGGTATGACTTAACCATGGACACACAAGGTGTCTTCAAAGAAATGGCAAGCAGCTTTACAAGATTTAGAGTATCCAAAGGTAGCTTAGAGAAAAGAAAATTCAAGAGAGGAGGTCAGAAGTTGTTCGTGGAGGGGCAAATAATAAGTCAATGGCAAAGGTCACACAAACATAAAACCAGAAGGGACTCATTACCTAAGCTGGGAATTGAACAAGAGCCACCATTGTAGAGATAAAACCTTAGCTACTGAGCTATAGCATGGAGCAGTCTCTAGTGCTCTTCCCAGAAGGAGCCTAGAGCAGCCAATTTTGAGTTTGCAAATGCTTTTAACCACTCAAGATAAATTTATGGCTAAGTATGATATGAACTTTAAAATTCCCACACCCCAAATGGTGGATACCAAGAGAAGGTACCCCACATGGTCACAAGGTTAAGCTCCCAAGGACATAAAACAAGACAAGGGGTAAACCTCACCTAGTTCTTGCTTCAGGGATCTGTAGCAAAGTTTGTACCTGACCAGATTGTTAAGCCAGCTTGAATAGTGGGCTTAAAGGGGTCCTAGGCCCACATTTTATTCTGTTACCCCTTTTTATGACAGAGTGACACAGAAAGACTAATTCGTAGCACAAAATACACTCGATTCACTAGAGCCTAAGACTAGCCTCACAAATCCTTTTTCCAATTAATCAAAACCTTGCAGAGGAGACAAATAGTGATTTTTACCATTTATTCAACTGGTTTACACAGAAAGAGAGAGACCAGAATCCTGACTGCTAAGAAATTCTTACACTTTTGCTGGCATGCCAGGTTTCTGGGCTTCCTTTCTCTGGGCGTTTGATGGCCCTGCTTACTGTGCCATAGCTTTGTGCACCAAGACACATTACAAAAGAAAATCATGTTTTTTCATTTTTGCAAGATGCTGCATGGGGGAGCCAAATTAACATTTTGCACTCTGGCTGGGACAAAGTACATGTGACAAAACATAGACTTTAGCCATCCCACTTAGCACCTAATATCAACCTGGCCTGGCTCAAACTTGCCCTCATTGGCCCTTGTTGTCTTTGGTCTACTCAAAGTGGGGTGGAATGATCTCTGACCAGGAGTTTCTACACAGGGTCTCTAGGCACGATGGAAAAACAGTTGCTCTGAGTGATAGAAAAGATAGGAAAGGGAAAAGAGAGAAAGATAACAAGAAAAACATTGCTTACAGCAGAGTGGGGGAAAGTGAGGAGCTCAGGGAGGCCAGAAAAAGATCCACCCATTGCAGCGACCCTGAATCAAAAGTTCAGGCAGTTGCTTGTCAGTCACGAAGGGATCTTTTCCAGCAATCCCATCAGCTCTCAAGTTTCCCAGTTTGGGGGAGAAAGAAAAGCTCCCCATGTCCCATAATTTTGCATGTGCCTAATTGTGTCAACCACAACCATGAAATACCAAATTTCAATAGACAATCTTAGGGATTGAGACTTAAAATGAAACTAAATTCTTCAGTGCCTTATTATCCCCAGTGTTTCTCAGCTTTGTGACAGAGCCAACAAGCAAACAGATGGAAATCAGGTGGTGCATGGGGTAAGGGAAAGTTAAAATTCCCAGAACCAATTAAGCGAGGTCTCCTGAAAGTGGCATTGAGCCACCGCACCTGGCCACACTGGAGTAGATTTTGAAGTCTGAAACCTAGAACTTGTCAAATAAACTGCCCTAATAAAGCCCCCCTGTCAACAAAGGGCAGTTCTAAGGCTTGAAGTCAGGTCTGACCCTCTAAGTTGACACTCTAGCTTCTTTGATTCTCAGGTCTTTGAAAGAAAAGGGAAAGGTCCACCATGACTTAATTCCAGAGTGAATTTCTTTAGTTTTCAGAAGCCATTTTACCATAAATAGATATGCCTTGGGAAGTGAAATTCTCTAATCTGAAACTTTATTGCAAAAATTGTGGGCATCTAGGAGAACTGGAGTTGTGAGCAGGTCAGAAGAGAAACTTTGCTGCTTCCTTCGTCAATGCTGTATAGAGAGAAATTTGAGATGCTTTGGATATTAAAAGAAAGACAGGATGGCAGAAGATACTGAATTAACCATACCAATGAAGAGTGGTAAGCAGACCATGCGAGTTGCAAGACTATTTCTGCAGAGTTCATAATAGGAGCTGTAAGTGACCCAGAGAACACTCACTGTGGAACGTTGAGATATCATCAGGCTCTATGGGACTTCAGGTCGTAGCATTTTACTTGCTGCAAATTATGTAGTGGAATTATACTTCTTTATCATAAAAATCTCTTGCGTTGTGGTGTGGCCAGGGCTCTTTCATACATGGGAGTTGGTGTCAGTCTACTAAACAGTCCAGTGGCAACAGCTCTTTTTGTTTCCTGTTGAAGTCTCATACTAAAAAATAAAAGTTGACTATTTTACTACAAATATCATTAATCCTAAAGATAGTTTTAGATGGTACACAGGTTTTAATGTTTTCATAATAAGGTCAAATGAAACCAAATAACTCCTGGATGTGGGATGGGCTTGAGTGGGGGGATAATCATACAAAGAGTCTTTATTAGATACATTGAAAAGTAAAGTAAAATTTACCTAGTAATAGCCCACCCAGTGGAAAATAATTGCTTTAACTTCTCTTAATATTTTAATCTCAATTCTGACAAAATGAAGGCCTCAATTTAACAGTTCTTTGGCTTTTAGCTGAAAGAAAATTAAAAAAAAAAAAAAAAAGGAAGTGCTGCTAATGCTTGAGATAAATACTAAGTCTTGCAGGACTGGAGTTAAGTTGTTTTCCAAAGAGATAAAAACATATCACAATTATGCTTCATTTAGGTTTTATTCTCTGCATTATTTTATCTTCATTGTATCATACTAACGTGGCAGACCAGGACTCACTAACGCAGGCCCCCATAACAACTGTTCCTGCACTGACTGAGTGGTGAAGTTAAATATTAAAAGCTGATAGAGCCAGTGCCCTTACACAAAGGGTGGAAGGTAACAAAAGCCCACCAAGAGTTTTGCCCAGGCCTTTCCTGGGCCTTGAAGCATGGCAAGATAACGAAGGAATTCTTAACAGGACCCCTTTAGGATTAAACAAGTTTTACTGGGGGTCTGAAGAAACTCCCCAGGCCTCCCCACAAACAAGCTTTATTGGGGACTAAAGGAACTCCCCAGACCTCCATGACTTACCAGGAGACAAGATAAGGGTAAACACTCCAGGATCGGGACGTATTTAGATTAAACACATTTACCGAGGCTTCAGAGGAAGGTCTTCAGGACTCACATCTTAGTTATAGATTAAAAGAAGTTAATCACTTCTATCTTTAGATGAATGCACATTTATATCTAGACATATAGCTTAGAAGGCATATAAGCTCCGAAAAACTTTGTTAATTTTGGGTTGGTCTGGCAATAATTTCCAGGCCTTCTCCCTGTAACTGGTTACGGAAATAAAAACTCCCTTCTCTCCTAGTTCATCTGCATCTCATTATTGGGCCGCGAGGATCAGAAGCCCGACCCTCGGTTTGGTCCCGGAACACTAATACCTGATATTCCCAAATTATGTTGGCCTTGCCACTGTGAAGGAAAATTAAATGGGAGTCACATGTCCTCTTATGTTTTGCATTTGTGTTTTGCTCTGCGTAAGAATCATGCAAACACACTCCAGTTAAAAGTGGACACAGAATCTAAATAGACATTTCTCTGAAAAAGACATACAAATGGCCAATAAGCACATGAAAAGATGCTCAACATAACCAATTATTAGGAAAATGCAAATCAGTGTAACAGTTGAGATACCAACCCACTAGGATGGCTATAATAATAATTTTAAAAAATAGGCGAGGCATGGTGGCCTCTATCTGCAATCCCAGCACTTTGGGAGGCCAAGACAGGAGGATCACTTGAAACTAGGAATTCAAGACCAGCCTGGGCAATAAAGCAAGACCCTGTCTCTACAAAAAAATAAAATAAAAATGTAAAAAGCAGATAATAATGAATGTCGATGAGGAGGTGGAGAAATGGGACCCTTATAGTTTAAACATAGAGTACCATATGATCCATCAATTTCACTCCTCAGTGTATATCCAAGAAAAATGAAAACAAAGTCCACACAAAAGCTGATACATTAATGTTCATAGGAGCATTATTCAAAATAGTCAAAAGGTGGAAACAACTAAAATGTCCATCAATTCATCAATGTATAAATAAAATGTGCAATGTCCATACAATGAAATATTACTCAACAAAATAAATGAACTAAGTATGGATACATGCTACAACATACATGAACCTTGACAGCATGCTAAGTGAAGGAAGCCAATGACAAAAGATCACACATTGTGTGATTCCATATATGTAAAATGTCTAGAATAGGCAATTCAGTAGAGGTATAAAGTAGATTAGTGCTTGCCTAAGCCTGGAGGATTGGAAAAATGAGAGGCAACTGCTGATGGTTAAGGGTTTCTTTCTGGGATGATGAAAATATTGTAAAATTGATCGTGGTGATGGCTGTACAACTCTGTGAATATACTACTATTGAATTGTACACTTTAAATGGGTGAATTACGTGTTATGTAAATTATATCTCAATAAAGCTGATATACACACATATACATATATGTGTGTGTATGTGTGCGTGTGTGTGTATGAATTATCCAAAGGATTTCATGAGTGTTTGTGTTTTCAGGCAAATATCATAGGTATACTTATAAAGAAACAAACATGGTTCTCTTTATGTTCTGTAGGCAATGCTTTGCAACTCTCTTTTTCCAATAACCTTACATTCTCCGGGCATCTCTGATGTATGGAAAAGCAAATCTGGGAGCAAGGAATGCTTAGGGCAAAAAGCTTGCATGCTACCTCTGCCCCAAATTGTTCATCTCCTTGGAAAATTAGATGTGGATGAAATATGTAAAGCAACTTATTCTGTGGTTTAATTCAACAACTATATTGAAGTTCCTTAGTTGGCTTTGCACTGAGGCAGGAACTGTGGGAAAACAAAGACATATGAAACAGAGAGATTACTGTGTAACGGGCTGACAGTGCATGAATAAATAGGTCAACTACTAATCTGAGAGATAAATGTAATACAAGCCATAGGTACACCTGGGATAAGGAAGGCTTTTGAGTAGAGCAATAAATAATAGGTTGCCTTCTGACTAGACAGATAACAGTAAAGGGGCATAATTTTATCCAGTGAATGTAAAGCACACGACATTGGAGCCAAACAGATATTAAAGCAACTTCTCAGACAAATTGATTTCTAGTATATGTCAAAGGTTTTATTTATTTATTCATATATAATATATATAATACTTCAAGAAAGTTAAGAATAATCCTATTCAAGATTCTTTACCTTCATTTGCTGTAAGTTTGAATAACACCTTTGACATATACTATATCTATGTGTATATGTGTATATATGTATAGAAGGTATATAAGCTCTGAAAAACTTTGTAATTTTGGGTTCGTCTGGCAGTAATTTCCAGGCCTTCTCCCTGTAACCGATTATAGAAATAAAAACTCTCTTCTCTCCTAGTTCATATCTATGTATATACATAGCTATACATATATACTAATATATGCATATATAATTATACACATACACACTAATGTATGCATATATACAACTATATGCATATATGCTAATATATGCACACATGTATGTTAATGTATGTATATATTCATATATGCTAATATGTGTGCATGCATATATGCTGATATATGTGTATATGCATATACTATACTATATAAGATATGTGTATATATACTATACTATATACTATGTATGTATAGTATATATAAGTGAATAAAACCTTTGACATATATAGTATATATAATCTACATATTATATATAGATTAGTGTATATAATCTATAATTAAGTATGTTATGTTAATCTTAGTTGCTTGATAAATTTTTAAACCTGTGTAACCACAATTCACAATTCAGATTATGGTAGAGAACATTTCCACCCCCCCAGGTTGCTCCCTTGTGCCACTTCCCAATCAATACTACTTTATCTCACCCAGGTAACCATTTACAAGTTTTGCCTTTTCTTGAACTTCATATAAATGATATTACACTATATGTCCTCTTTTGTGCCTAGTCTTCTCTTGCCCTACAAAAAAATGTCTGTGAGCATCATCCATGCTTTTGTATGTAGCAGTAGTTCATTCAATTGCCATGTATGTATATTTTTATGACTATATCACAGTTTACTTGTCTATTTACCTGTTGTTGGACATTTAGAGTTGCTTCTAGTGTTTGGCTATTATAATTAAAACATCTGTGATCCTTATTGCTTAAAGCTTTTGGCAGAACGTGCACTAATTTCTTTTGCGTACATACTCAGGAGTAGAATTGTTGGGTCATTGAGTTTGCATAAGTTAGCATTTGGAAATACTGCCAAACAATTTTCCAAAGGAGTGGAAGTGTACATATTTACACTCCATCAAGCAATGCATTGGAGTGCCAGTAGAATATATTTTTTAAAAAACATGAAAGTATGGCTAGATACTGTCACGTGCGTCCGTGTGAAGAGACCACCAAACAGGCTTCGTGTGAGCAACATGGCTGTTTATTTCACCTGGGTGCAGGTGGGCTGAGTCTGAAAAGAGAGTCAGCGAAGGGAGATAAGAGTGGGGCCATTTTATAGGATTTGGGTAGGTAAAGGAAAATTACAGTCAAAGGGGGATTGTTCTCTGGCGGGCAGGAGTGGGGGTCACAAGGTGCTCAGTGGGGGAGCTTTTTGAGCCAAGATGAGCCAGGAAAAGGAATTTCACAAGATAATATCATCCCTTAAGGCAAGGACCGGCCATTTTCACTTCTTTTGTGGTGGAATGTCATCACTTAAGGCAAGGCAGGGCATTTGCATTTCTTTTGTGATTCTTCAGTTACTTCAGGCCATCTGGGCGTATACATGCAAGTCACAGGGGATGCGATGGCTTGGCTTGGGCTCAGAGGCCTGACAGATACTAATGTTAAACTGGATAATAGAAAGAAGGTCTGGTTCTGGAATCCAAACCAAAAAATGACTGACTGAGTAGTTAATGCATTGTGAGCATAGATTTGACTTCCCAGACAGGTCTTGTGATGGCTAATTTCATGTGTCCTTTTCACTGGGCCAAGGGATGACCAGATAATTGGTAAAACTTTATTTCTGCAAGTGTATGTGAGTTTCCTGGAAGAGATTAGCAATTTGAATTGGTAGAAGCTTGCTCTCACCAATGTGGGTGGGCATCAGTAAATCCACTGAAGGCCTGAATAGAACAAAAAGGTGGAGGAAGGGTGAATTTCCTCCCTGTTTGAGCTGACACATGCATCCATCTTCTCTTGCCCGTGGACATTAGTGACACTCCTGCTCGTGTCTGCATCACTACTCCCTCTTTACTGGTCCCATCCCCACTTGTTCTCAGTCCTTCGGATTCTGACTGAGTTATATCACCAGCTTTCCTGGTGCTTCAGCTTGCAAAGGGCAAATCATGAGACTTCTCAGCCTCTATAATTGTGTGAGCCAATTCCTGTAATAAATCAATCTCTCTTTACCTATGTTTACGTTGTTGTGCCCTGAGTTCCGAGACCCCCCTCAAAGACAACCACCAGAAACCGAAGTCAAAGCCAAGTGGCCGGGATCACTTTATTGCAGGTTCGAACCCGGACCTCTCTCCGTACAGGCGTAGTCAGGAGAGCAAGAGAGAGGTCCCAAGCACAGCTCAAGCCTACTTTTTATAGTAAGGCACAAACAGGTTACAGAAGATTAGGGGATTTTTACAGGTATAAGCTTGTGATAGGTTGACATTTGAAGTTGAATATTTGGCAATTTCTGATTGGCTCCCGCCCTTGTACTAAACCACAAACGTCTAGGGTTTTTTTTTTTTTTTTTAGACAAACTGCTTGCTTAACCATGGGTGGGAGGGGGGTGGTTTCAATTGAGCAAGCAGGGGGTACGTGACTGGGGGCTGCAAGCACCGGTAATCAGAACAGAACAGAACAGAACAGGACAGGGACTTTCACAACGCTTGTTCATACAACATCTGTAATCTATAGATAACATAACCGGTTAGGTCAGGGGTCGATCTTTAACCAGGCCCAGGGCGCCGCCCGGGCTGTCTGCCTGTGGATTTCATTTCTGCCTTTTAGTTTTTATTTCTTCTTTCTTTTTTTTTTCTTTGGTCTTTTAGCCCTTACAACGTCTACAACTATATCTGTCACCTTTGACTCTGTTTCTCTGGAGAATCCTGACAGAGCTGTAAATCTCAACATCTATTAGAAAAATGCTCAAACATTTTTATCAGAAATGCAAAATACTTTCCAGGAGTGGTTGTTAATTACATCCTCAAAAAGCTCTGCTCAAAGACTTAAGTTCAATGCTAGATATGCCATTTAATAATTGTATTATCTTTGGTAAATTATTTAACTTCTTTGTGCCTTTGTTTCCTTAGCTGTAACCTGGGAACAATAATATCTACCTTATAGGACTAGTTTAGGGTTTTAACGTCTGGCACAGAGCAAGTGTTCAATTAGTTTTCTTTCTTTTCCTTCCTTCCTTCCTTCCTTCCTTCCTTCCTTCCTTCCTTCCTTCCTTCCTTCCTTCCTTTTCCTTTCTTCTTTCTTTCTCTTTCTCTCTCTCTCCTCTTTCTCTCTCTCTCTCCTTCCTTCCTTCCTTCTTTCCTTCCTTCCTTCCTTCCTTCCTTCCTTCCTTCCTTCCTTCCTTCCTTCCTTCCTTCTTCTGAGGTCAAATGTAAATTGCTAAAGAGTAATGCCATTTTGAACTCTTAAAATTATCTTAACAAACAAAATTATAGGGCAACATTGAGAAAAGTGGGGTGGTGGAGGATGGTTGGGGAAAAGAAGAGAAAAAACGTAGGAAGGCAAGACATTATGTCCCCATCCTTAAAATAATGTTCTCTCTTGGAGGTGGTTAAGTAATGTGCAGAATAGAACACTTGATATTCTAAAAATTAAACCTCATTGTCTGTATCAATATTAAGCACATTAGAAAATAGACTGATTCAGCTTTAATGATATATTACAAGTGAATTTGCATTGAATTGAAGCTAGGTCCACGTGAAAGTGTATCAAATTAAAATCTCATTTGCATATATAACGTCAGTTAGCACAAATGTTCTTTGCATGATTATGCTCCCTCTAGGAGAGGCCATTAGGTTGATTTGCATTCATTTAAATGTTCATGTGGGATGTTGATTTTGTCTGTGCAATTACTAGGGTAGTTAATACATTGTTCTGTTAAAACAGCTAAAAGACTGCACAGATGCTGTTACATACAAATGTGGCAATTGATGGATTGATTGGAAGGAAACCTTCTCACATAAACAGTCACCTTTTTTTCAGTGTGAGCAAAATAACTGAAACTGATCCTTCTACACAAATCCCTCTCAACCAGTGTTATTCTTGTGCCCTGGATTCACAAAGGAATGGAGAGTCTTTTTCTCAATATCCAAAATAAATAAGTAAATTACATGTTATGCTAGAAGGTGTGGTAGATTGCAATATGGCCACAAATTATTCTTATCCCTTTTTGCACATCTCTTTACCATGTTTCCTTGCAGCATATCTTTGCAGCTCTTCTCACCAAGAATTGGAGTCTATTTTCTCAACTCATTAAATCTGAGCTGGCTATGTGACTTGCTTTGGCCAATAAGACTTTAGCAAATAAGACATAAGCACAAGCAGAGGTTTGAAAAGCGCTGGTTCACTGGGGCTTACTGTTTTACTGCTCTTGAAATGCTGAGATGATCATGTGAATGAATCCAAGGAAGCCTGCTGGAAGATGAGAAAGCTGCATAGAAGAAAACAGAGGTCTCCAGCTGACAGCCTGCCAAACACTAGAAATGTGAATGAGGCCATTCTGGATCATCTTGTCACCAGCTGACCTCCCAGCTGACCATCAATGCATGAGCAAACCCAGAAAAGATGAGCTGAGTCAGTCCAGTCTAGAAGAATTGCCCAGTCAACCCACAGTATCATGAGCTGAATCAAATGTTGTTTTAAGCCATTAAGTTTGTGATGTTTTATTACTCATAATAGCTAACTGGTACTGAACGTTATAATTACTGCAGAGAAAAATAGAACACAGAAGGAGGAAGTAGAAGTGTATATGTGTATGCATGTGTGTAGAGGAGGGGCTGTTGAAATTTTAAATAATTTTGCCAGTTCCGGAAGGCCTTGTTGAGAAGATAACATTTGAACAAACATTTGAAGGAGATAAGGAAGTAATTCATGTGGTTATTTAAGAGAAGAACATGGTAGGCAAAAAGAATGGCAAGTGGAAATTTTCCTGAGGCATAGCATGTCTGGCTCTTTTTGAAGAAAAGCAAAGAAGTCAGAGTGCTGGAGCACTATAAAAGATGAGGGCAGAGGGCCGGGCGTGGTGGCTCACGTCAATAATCCCAGAACTTTGTGAGGCTGTGGAGGGCAGATCACGAGGTCAGGAGTTCGAGACCAGCCTGGCCAATATGGTGAAATCCCATCTCTACTAAAAATACAAAAATCATCTGGGCATGGTGTCAGGTACCTGTAGTCCCAGATATTCAGGAGGCTGAGGCAGAAGGATTGCTTGAATCTGAGAAGCAGAGATTGCAGTGAGCCGAGATCACACCATTGCACTCCAGCCTGGACAACAGAGCAAGACTCCATCTCAAAAAAAAAAAAAAAAAAGATAAGGGCAGAGGACAGAGAGTTAACAAGGGGCCAAATACATGTCTCATGTGAGAGCATGACCACTAATCAACAAGAAAGTTAAAAACTGACATGAGCTGAACCGATCAGTTTCTCCCTCCTGAAACTGTGAAACTTAGGACACAGAGCCCCAGAGATTGGGAGATGTTGGAGCTGAAGTCACCTTACTGGTTGTCATAGTCTGCTTAGGCTGCTGTACCAAAAGTACTGTAAACTGGGTAGCTTATAAACAACAGGAATTTGCTGTTTACAGTTCTAGAGGCTGCAAAGTCAAGGTGCTGCCAAACTTGGTGTCTTGAGGCCAGGCACGGTGGCTCACATCTGTAATCCTAACACTTTGGGAGGTCAAGACAGGCAGATTGCCTGAGTTCAGGAGTTCAAGACCAGCCTGGGCAAGATGGTGAAACCCCATCTCTACTAAAATACAAAAACTCAGCTGGGTGTGGAGGTGGGTGCCTGTAATCCCAGCTACTCAGGAGGCTGAGGCAAGAGAATTGCTTGAACCTGGGAGGCGGAGGTTGCAGTGAGCCAAAATCACGCACCACTGTACCCCAGCCTAGACAACAAAGTGAAACTCTGTCTCACAAAAAAGAATTTGGTGTGTGGCAAAGGTCTTCTTCCTCAGAAATGGTGCCTTCAACTTGTGTCCTCACGTGGTGGAAGGGGCAAGGCAATTCCCTAGGGTCTCTTTTGTAAGGTACTAATCCCATTCAAGAGGGCTCCACCCTCATAGTCTAATTACCTCCCAATTGCCCCACCTCCTAATATTATCATATTGGGGATTAGGTTTCAACATATGAATTTTGGGGGACACAAACATTCAGACTTTAGCACTGCCTGAATTCAGGGGTACATAGAATTCTTACTTTGTTCTAGTTGCCAAATTTCAGGAGCTAGCTTGCTTCTTGTCCTTGTCAAGGTTTGATAGTTGAACTCGTTTTTTGAGTCTGTGGAACACTCCTGAATCATTAAAATGAATTTGCTCCAACACTCAATCTTTTTTTCTTAAATGAAACAAAGTTAATTTCTGTTGCTTGCAAATAAAAACCCTTAACTAATATAATTATCTTGTGATTTCTCTCTAGTTCTTTAATATAGTCCTTTTCTTCTGAAATAGATTATAAGTTTCTTAGAGACAGGAATAATTCCTTCAATTTATTTTATATCCTTCTTCTATGCAACTATACTTATAGGACAAGATAATAACAGCTAAGCATTCATTCAATGATTATAATGTGTCAAGCACTGTGCTAAGGACTTATGTAGATTATCTTATTTAAACTTCATGAGAATTCTGTGAATAATTACTCCTATTATTTCTCTTTTTTACAGATGAGGAATCAGAAACCAGAGATGGGACATGGCTAATAAATAGTGGAGTGGAGACTCAATCCTGGGCAATCTCACCTAAGGGCCCGTATTCTTTCAGGACCCAGCACTTAGTAGGTACTTAAAAATAATTGTGTATTGATACATTGAAAAGTACTAAGTATCCACAAAATCACATTCTTGGGTGATCAACTGGCCTTTACCATCCAGGCAGGGTTGCCCATGCATCCGTCTACTGAGGGTAGAAAGTTTTCATTCTAGGAACAAACTATGGGTGACAAGTTAGGTGGTATGATGACCAGATGCAGCAAACCATTCCTGTTCAGAATGTATTTTTTTTTTTTTTTTTTTTGCTAGCTGCTCTCCCATCATAGTGATCTCCAGAGACCTACTGTTCCTGCATTAAAACTTTGGCTTGCAGTAAGAATACTTGAGACAGGCCGGGCGCGGTGGCTCAAGCCTGTAATCCCAGCACTTTGGGAGGCCGAGACGGGTGGATCACGAGGTCAGGAGATCGAGACCATCCTGGCTAACACGGTGAAACCCCGTCTCTACTAAAAAAAATACAAAAAACTAGCCGGGCGAAGTGGCAGGCGCCTGTAGTCCCAGATACTCGGGAGGCTGAGGCAGGAGAATGGCGTAAACCCGGGAGGCAGAGCTTGCAGTGAGCTGAGATCCGGCCACTGCACTCCAGACTGGGCGACAGAGTGAGACTCTGTCTCAAAAAAAAAAAAAAAAAAAAAAAAGAATACTTGAGACAATGTAGAATTTTGAATAAGAATCTTATAACATAGCAAGGAAGAAAATACAAGAAGTGTTGTTTGTAGAAAAACTCAATTATTCCCAGTAATAAAGAAAAAGCATTAATCTATTATTCATTATTTATTATTATTAATCTTTATTATTATTGTTATTTTAGAGACGGGCCTCATTAGGTCGCCCAGGGTACAGTGCAGTGGCGTGATCATAACTCATCGAAGGCCTGAACTCCTGAGCTCAAGCATCCTCCTGTCTCAGCCTCCTGATCAGCTGAGCTAGTGAGGCTCAGGCTTGAGCTACCATGCCCAGCCTATATAAATCTTTGATATTTCTTCTAACAGCCCTAAAAGATAAGGTAGGTATTAGCATGCTCACTTAACTGATGAGGAAACTTAGGCTCGGAAATGTAAGTGCTTTGTCCCAATCTGTTAACACCCAACCCTAAGGGTGCTAGATTCAGTGAGCTGAAAATGCTCACTGAAAATGCAAAATGCAAAATGCCTAACCCTTAGAACCAGACACTCCAGTCACCACTTATTTGTCCACATCTGAGTTCACAACACATTCTCTCTCCCTATTTCGTTTGCCATTTAATTATGTGCTGCCCCATGACACTGGCGTGCTACTCCATAATTACGATCGTGCTATTTTAGTACCATGCAGCTTCATTGTAATTTTACTTATGAGACCCTTTTTTAATATATTGGGTACCTATAAGAATGAAATATTTCCATAACAAAACAGATTTAGAGTCAGCTTGTAATGGTTTAATGCCAAGATGTTATAGAACTATCTACCAATGAAGAAAGGGTTGAATTGGATCAGATAATGATTATACGGGCTTTTCAAATTACAAGAAAAAAACAAGCAACACTTCAGAGAGAATTTATATAATTTGCAAATATAGGTAAATATGTAAGCGAATCTTCATTATATCATATTCATTATTTGTTCTCTTAAGCATAAGAGTTTTGCTTGTCCATATAGAATAGGCTGAATGAAACTGAAACAAGTCTTGCTTTCTATAAGCTAATATTTGGGAACTGGTCACACACACACACACACATTGGTGAGGGAGGGGCTTACCTCTTTTATTTACTGTCCTATTCCTAATGCCTAGGACAGTGCCTGGTGCACAATAGGCAAATATGCACTCAAATATTTCCTTAGTGCCTACCACATGCCAGATAGTGTTCTTGGCACTGGGGATACAGCATTGAATAAAACAGAATTCATGCTTTCATAGAGTTTATATTCTACAAGTGGGAGACAGAAAATAAAGACATAATTGAATACGATATTTAGTATATCAGATAGTGATAAGGACAATTAGGAAAATTAAGCAGGAATAAGGGATAAGGTGGGAGAGTTGCCATTCAAAATAAAGTAGTAAAAGAAGATCTCAGTAATACATGACTTGAAGGACGCAGTCAGGAAACATTTCACTAGAAGATGACAATTAAACTGAGTCTTGAAAAACAACTAGGAGTTTTCCAGGAAGACAAGAAGGGAAAAATATATAGAAGATGAATAATTTACTTTGAATTCCAATTTGCATCTCCTTTTCCAGGTAATGGCATCATTTTTAAGGCAGATGGTGTATAACTTTGCTCCAGAGTTAAGAATTCTTTCATGAAAACTCCAGGGATAATTCTGATTTGTTCTGCTTGGACCATGTGTCCACCTCTGAAACAATTACCATGGCCAGGCAGGTAGTGCATTCTGATTGGCTGGCCTGGGTCATGTGCCCACTCCTGGGATTTTGTTTTTTGTGTGTGTGGAGGGGGCTTCAGAGCCCCTACTCTGTGTAATCTTCCCCAGTAGATCTTCAGTTAGGGGAGGCAAAGACAGTAACTCTTCTCTTTTTGACCTATCAGGGTTTGCAAGTTCCTTTGGAAGAAGAGAATTACACACATACTGAGACTGGAAGGAGCACTTAGCACAGGACCACAGGATGACTGATTCCTTAGCACAGCTTAGCATCCCCGTGCCAAAGTGGGTGCTTCACAAAGATTTATTGTATGAATAGAGAGAACCGTCACAAACCACATGCTGACTGAATGACTCCACCATTGTCTAACCACTGATTTGGAGGGGATCCCTTGGGACTATGGGATCCAAGTTCACCTTACCTTGGGAGCAGATGGAACCAGACCCCAGGTGCTCTGCCATGCATCTCCCTCAGGGGATCCAGGCATCCCACAGATCTTACCTCATAGGAGCTACTGTAGAAGCAATTGCAGGAAGAGGCATTGATGCAGCATTGTTGTCGTTAAGCAAAAACCCAGGACTGCAGACACTACCCTGCCAGCAGACAGTCCTGCAGCTGAGCCTGAGGCTCTCACAGGATGCAAGGCAAGCACAGGATTCATATGGGGGACAACTATCCGATCGGAAAACACAACCTCCATCAAGCTTTCGCTCTGCAGCTTTTCTCTGAGATCTTTCCTGCGTCTCCTCTACACTCCCAAACTGAAGTTCTTATCTAAGAATTAGGCCCATCAGGTGAGGATGTGGAGCAGGTTGCTCAACAGGTTGCTTGATAAGTGTCTGGAGTTCAGAAGAAATAACCAGTCCAGAGACATAAATTTGGGAGTCATTAGCAAATAACTGGAATTTTAAAGCATGAGACTAGATTAGACTCCATGGGCCTGATAAATAATTGAAAGGTAATAAACAAATATACAAAATCTCTTCTGCTGTAACACATTATCTATAACAAATTGTATGTATGTAATTGGAAATAGGGGAAGAATGTCAATAAAATGTGGACGTTGGGTGGAAGTAGAATTATAACCTTCAGCATGAAAGGAAAAATCCTTCAATTTGGCTGCTGCACAGTCAAAAGCCCTTTTAGCCTTTTTTTTTTTTTTAATTAAAAGTGAGGTTCTACACCCAGGGCTTCCTCCCCAAGGAAGCAGACCCTCAGCCTTGCATAATTCTTGCCTCAGGCAGAGTGTACTTCTTCCTGTGCCCACCTTAATAGCAGCCTTTCTGTCTTAGACTTCCACTTCCATCTGCACTGTCTCAGCTCTCTCAAGCAGAATTTCCTCTCTATTGGTTTCTTGCATGTTTAATATCTACTGAGGTGGCCTCTAGCCATAACAAGCTGTGTGTTTGAGCTGTGCACAAGTCATCATCTGATATATTATTTAAAAAAAATTGTTAATGCTCTGCTTATAAAAATGCATAAGTTTTGAATGATCTGCCCTAACTCTTATGCCTTGTTAGTTTTAGTGTGTGATTTTGAAAAACGAGAGATTTTTCAGAGTCAGGTATATCATTTTATGTCAGAAATGCTTGTATACATATAATTGACATGCTACTTTTGTTCACATCTTTCCTGGCAGGAACTGAAAGGTATTTATATTTATGTTTCTCTCTCCAAAAAAAAAAAAAAAAAAAAAAAGAACAAAAACCCAGGAGTGGGCACATGACCCAGGCCAACCAATCAGAATATACTACCTACCTGGCCACGGTAATTGTTTCAGGGATAGACACATGATCCAAGTAGAACCAAGAATTGTCCCTGGAACTATCAGGGAAGAGAACTCTTTTAACTCTGGAACAATGTTACACACCATCTGCCTTAATAATGATGCCATTACAAGGGAAAGGAGACCCAAATTAAAATCCAAAGTAAATTACTCATCTTGTGTATATTTCTCCCTTCTTGTCTTCCTGGAAGACTCCTAGTTGTTTTTCAAGACTCAGTTCAATTGCCATCTTCTGGTAAAATGTTTCCTGACCACCTCCTGCCTCCTCCATGAAGTACTGTATGCTTCCTTCTTATTCCCACAGCACCTTGTACACTGTTGTGTAACTTTGTTCTATTATCTGCTCTTCCCCTTTCCCCACCCCTTGGTCTGTGGCATTCTTGATGGTAGTCACATTGCCTTATTCATTTCTATAAACCTAGGACCTAACACAATGTCTAGTATGCATTAGGTGCACAGTAAATGTGAGTTGAGTGAATTAATGAAGACATGGTTCTGGTAATATATGGCTGATTGCTTTGCGCGAGAAGACACATTGTCTTGGATGCACACATGCACATGCACACACACACACACTTACTCTCTGGGGAATGTCAGATTTTTGATAGGTAAGAATTTTGATCCAACCTTAAAACAAACAAACAAAAAAGGTGTGTATGACTGTGTGTGTGTGGGGGGGGGGGGGGCGACAGTTCCTGCAAGGTAGAGCTCGAGGAAAGGCACTTCATTAAAATTAAACTTGAAAACATTATGCTTAGTGAAAGAAGCCACACACAAAGGCCCATATATTTTATAATTCAATTTGTATAAACTGTCTAGAACAGGCAGCAAATAAAGAGTTGAGTATTGTATAAGGGAAGTTTGAAAATAGGGCATCGGAAGAGAAAGCAGAGTAGGGGGACTTTAGAAAAAGAGAACAAATAAAATTGGAAATGAAACGCTGCCTTATAAAATTAGAAAATAGAGGTAGAAAAACTGAAGGCTGGTATTATTCAGGGAAGTAGGTATAGACAAGGAAGAAAAGTAAAGGGAAAGAAATGGGAAAAGATGAAAAGAGGTGGGAGCCAGAGACGGGGGAGGAAGGTCCTGGATACTAGACTTCTGAGCTTTCAATAAAGCTTTATTTTCCACTATGTGTTAGGCCATGTGCTGGATTACTAATACATTGAAATGAGTAACTTATAGTCCCTATGCGTCCAATTGTGGGGGAGATCTCAGTTTATAGTGGTATAAGAAAGCAATGGGATGATAAGAAAGGGCAAGTGTTAGGGGATATTGCCCACTTTTTGAAATTGGACCCCCATCCTTTACCAGAGTTACAAGAAGTCTGACAGCTGAAATGCTGTCCTCAAGTTGAGAAAATGACCCACCCCTTCCCTATTCTTGTTTCTTTCTCTCTGAACTCTATAATCCCTCACCCTTGCCAGGGATAAAGGAACTCTTTTTATACATTTTCTTCCTCCCAGTTTTGATATGGCGAAGGCAGGACTGAGGGCTCATCACCCCTACCCCTCCTCCTAGCAGAACAAGATGACCTTTACCAGAACACACAAGGTCGTGAGACGAAATTCCCATGCCATGTTTGCTGAAGCTATTAACCCTTCTATAACCTGGCACCCCAGGACACCTTGACTGTCCCAACGAAGCACTGCCACCAAACCCAGTTTGGGTGGAGTCTTGGCTTTTCTTAATCCATGTCAGATTGGAGAGGTGACTCTTGGCACCAGGGTCCCATCATTCCCCACAGTACTTTTCCAAGACCCAGAGGGGATATGAGAGAGGAGAGACTTGCAGACTCCTCCACAAGGAACGGGGCTCCTAGGAGATGAGATGGGAGTAACTTGTGCCTTGGCTGTGGTGAGCAGTAAGGGTACTCCTGGTATAGGTACAAACTGGGAAGTTTGGGTATCGCCATATCCACCTTGCAGGTGGATGTGTCAGATGGGCCACGGGTGTGTGTGTGGTAGGGGGTGCGGGGGGGGAGGGGTGACAGTTCCTGCAAGGTAGGGTCGGAGGAAAGGAAAGACCTATGGAAAAGGATACACCTGGGATCTTGAGGAGCCAGCTGCACCTGTCTCTGGACTGAGAGGCTTCCGGAGCCACCACAAGGTGGAGACCAAGGATGGCGGGGGTGGGGTCTTTTCAGACCGGTTGTAAGTCCTGGGGCTGGTTGTGCATCCTGAAGCCCGTTTGGCACAGCCTGCAGGAGGGACTTTGCAAAGCCGCGTCCAGGTAGTATATGAAAGGTGTGTTGAGCTCAAATGGTCAGCCCGGGGTCGGGGGTTCTGGGGTGGCGGGGAGCCGAGAAGAGTGAGATCCGCGAAGGAGGCTCTCACCCCTTGGCAGCGGGCGGCTGCCTTGAGGGGCGGGCTGTGCCTGGCGCGACTCTGGCGCCGCCGCCTGGGGGCAGCCGGCTGTGAGCCCCGTGGATAGGGGCGCCTGGAGACCGCCTCTCATGAGGCACTAGGTCCTCCTGGTACTTGCTGGGGGTGGGGAGGGAGAGGGGCGCCCAGCGCCCAGAGGCGGAAGCCAAGCGCGTGAGTCACTCTGTTCCCCTGGGTTAGGAGCGGGACTTTGCCTCCTGCCTGGGGTCTGCATTTCAGCTCCAGCTTCAGCGACTCATCCCAGCAGGCTGACCCCCTCCAGAGGCTGGACCAGCTGCCTCTCAGTCTACGTGAGGTCCAGGCAAGTTTCTCGTCTTCTGAGGCTTACTGTTTGGGGGACTCGCGGGGAGGGGGTCTTCCAGTCTGTGTCTGTCTGCCTTTGCTTCCTCCCTCTGGCTCTCTCCATTGGAGACAGAAAGTTAGATTTAAAAAACGCAACAGAGAGTATAAAATCTGTGCTCAGACCGCAGATAAACAAAACTCTGGGGCCATATTCTTAATTTCCCGAGTACCTTCACATGTCCGAATGCGGCGTTTATGGAGCTAGGAATGTTTTGTTTGTTTCGTGTATTTCCCTCCTCCCCCACTTTCCTCCGGTGTAATTTTTAGAGGTGGGGACAGGAGAGTCAGAGGGCTTAGCTGGGATCCTTTGCCAGAGTGGCTTCTTCATTCTCTGCGAGGTGGCAGATGTTTTACTGTAGCCTGAGTTGGGATCTTGGACAACCCTCTCCAGCCCAGGACATGCCAGCGCTTAAGGTAACTGCAGTTGTTGCATATCTATCTCGCTATCATTGACTGAATCAAAATGTTCCGGAGGCACAATTAATGTGAATGCCACAATGTTGAAACATTCATTGAAGGACACTATTTAATATTTTATTTTTTACGTATTGTATTCCAGGAAAATTTTAGAAGACTATTGCTGGTTTTATTTTCTCTATTTTCAGACATGCTCCAAAGCCTATTATTCCCTTGCAAGGCAACCAGTGAGGACCTGTTCTGTTTCTTATAAGGATTTAACAGTGCAAAACTACATGTTAGTTTCTCCTCTAAGGTTAGGGAGTTCCTTCTATTAACCACTTTTAGAAAAATCATTTTGGTGGTGGGGGGGCGGGAGGAGAGATATTTCCCCTTTCTCTATCACTAAATGCAAAATGTTTCTGTGACTATTAAGTAAATACTAATTATTGTCATTTTTGCTTAAAAGGAGCAGAGGAGAGCATCTCCTGGAATGCATGAATTTGTGGTTCATATTGATGACTGATTACCATCAAATTGTTTGGTTTGATGCAATGTTAACAGGTGGTCTTAATTCACAACCACAGAAGTATTCTATTTTAGAAAACAACCCCGTTGATATGCACACCACCGCCACCCCCCCCCAACAACACGCACACTCAAAACCATGTTTTTGTCTTGCTTTGTGGGAGAGAAAAATGGATGGGGGAATCTTTTCTGTCAGTTGATTAGTCCCTGATCTTTCTTGAATTGTCATTTGTTTTATAACCTATAATTATAGAAAAGACCCCTCCTTGAAATAAAATTAATAATTATTCCAGTCAGATCACTGGAATAATTTTTTAGAGTTCAATGGAAGCTTCCATGATCCTCTTCCAATGTCTTCCCCAGGGAGCCGTTAAGCTTCCCACTTCTCTGATAACATAACTCCTCTCCTCTACATACCTCTGTCTTAGCTCTTACCACCTTATGATTCTTGGTTTACATATCCGTCTTGCTTAGAGTAATAACATTTATTTGAAAACAAGGATAATGCCTTATTAATCTTTGTATCCCTGGAGTCTAGTAAAGTAAGGTCTATTTAAAAAAAAATGAATGAATAAAATAATTTGGCAGTCCAGATTAGGTTTACCATTCCTTGAAATCCACCTGGGCATTCTTTCTCTTCACTCCTAAAAGATAAGTCATTTAATTCAATGATACTCAAGTGTGGACCCTCAGAATACACTGTGTTCTAAATAAATGAGAGTTTTCTAAATTTGAAAAAATCTGTATATTGTTGTGAACTTTACCTTTATTTTTATTTATTTATTTTTTTTTTTTGCTGAAAGTAACAGAAAAGCCAACTAAACGTGGCTTGTAATACTACAGAAGTTTAGCTGGGCATAGTAGCATGTGCCTGTGGTCCCAGCTACACAGGAGGCGGAGGTGGGAGGATCCCTTGAGCCCAGGATGTTAAAGCTGTAATGAACTATGATTGCACCACTGCATTCTAGGCTGGGTGACAGAGTAAGACCCTGTCTCTCAAAAAAAAAAAAAAAAAAAAATAGAGAAGTCTGACAGCAGGTGATAACTGGAGTTGATTCAGTGACCCAACAATATCAGGGTTCTAAGTCAGTGTCTTACCCTCACGGCTTCAAGATGGCTCTAACAGCTCAAGACACTGAGTCCTGATCCCATGTTCAATGACAGGAAACTGGGTGGAAAAGGTCAGAGTATTTTTCCTCATGCAACTTTCTTATCAGAGAAAAAATATCTTTCCCCAAATTTATCTAACAGAATCCTACTTTGATCTCATTGGCAATATCTGGGGCACATAGCTGCCCTTAGTGGCAAAGGAGACTGGGAAAGTATCCGTTTTTTTTCAGCTTCTATAGTGTAAAGGCAGCCAGGGAGAGGCAGGTAGGTGATGTATCTGGGGAACTAACCAGAAGGTCTACTAGACTGTCAAGAAAATAAGTCTATTTGAACCTGTGATCATATCAATGTTCGGGCCAAGTAAAATACTAAACATTAATCAATGTAGCAAAAGCACACATTTAGAGCAGAGTTCCCCTCTCCACAAGGGTGTATGGTATTTTAAGGGTGCCAAATCACTTTTATGGAGTGTGCTAAACTTTTAGAAACTGCACCTTGCACGCGCGCGTGTGCGCCGTGTGTGTGAGTAATCTTATAGGGTTTCTATTAAGTCTGAATCAAACCCTCGAGTTCCTGAAAAAGAGTAAATATTCAGTAAATAGTTGTCCTTTGAGGGGAGTGTTGAGTTTGGGAGCTTCAAAAGTTCACAGGGACATGGGAAAGGATTTAGTGAGAGAAAAAAAAAACTGATTAGTGGTTTGCTGCCAATGCCTTGGAAGGCTGGTTTACAGTATCTGAGTGTCTTTAATTCGGATCCTAGGAGACTTGAGGGAACCTTAACAAGAGGGAAAAGAAGAACCTAGGGAGAGGTAGTGGCACCGACAACTTGGTTCAACAGATTATCTTTGGGGACCTTCCCTATAACTGTACTGGGGAAGATGTACTACCACACACACACACACACACACACACGCACACAAAGTTCAAAATGGTCCCTAGCACACACACACAGACACTAAAACTTAAAAAGTTGAAGCACGAAAAGAGTGTATATTATTGCCAGCTTTGATTTAACTTTCTCTTTTCCAGTAGAATATTCTCTCAAATACTTACAGAAGGTAGTTTTGGTACATAATGGTAGGAGATCAGGTAAGCAAGTATCAAGAGATTGAAATTTAAGAGTTACAATTGTCTTAGATTTCTCATCAATGAAAAGAATGAAGTAGATCAAGCTTGTCCAACCTGCAGCTTGTGGGCCACATGCAGCCCAGGACGGCTTTGAATGTGGCTCAACACAAATTTGTAAACTTTCTTAAAACATTATGAGATTTTTTTTTCGATTTTTTTTTTTATAGCTCATCAGCTGTCATTGTGTTAGTGTATTTTATGTGTGACCCAAGACAATTCTTCTTCCAACGTGGCCCAGGTGATCCAAAAGATTGGACACCGCTGGAGTAGATTAGCAGTGGTATTCAAACTTTGTTGCACATTAAAAATTACCTGGGGAGTTTTTTTGTTTTTTTGTTTTTTGTTTTTATTTTTTTTGAGATGGAGTCTCACTGTTGTTGCCCAGGCTGGAGCGCAGTGGTGCGATCTCAGCTCACTGCAACCTCTGCCTCCCGGGTTCAAGCGATTCTCCCACCCCAACCTCCCGAGTAGCTGGGATTACAGGCACCTGCCATCGCACCCGGCTAATTTTTGTATTTTTAGTAGAGACGGGGTTTCGCCATGCTAGCCAGGCTGGTCTCCAGTTCCTCAGGTGATCCACCTGCCTCAGCCTCCAAAAGTGCTGGGATTACAAGCCTGAGTCACTATGCCTGGCTGGAGAGGGTTTTAAAATCAATATTTATGAGCTGATCCTCAGACCACTTAAATTGGAACCTCTGGGAATGGAAACCAGGTATCAATATTTTAAAAACTCCCTAGATGACTCCTGAGTTTGGAAACTGTATTAGTTTGCTAGGACTGCCATTCAAAGGACCACAGACTGGGTGATTTAAGCAACAGAAATGTATCTTCTCACACTTCTGGAGGCAGGAAGTCCAAGATCAAGGGTTGGTTGATCCTGAGCCCTCTCTCCTTCACTTGCACCTGACCATCTTCCCCCTATATCTTTACTACGGTCTTTTCTGTGTGCATGTCTGTGTCCTAAGCTCATCTTACAAGGATGATGGTCGTATATTGTGTCAGGGCCTAGTCTAAAGACCTAATTTTAACTTGATTACCTCGTCAAAGGCCTATCTCCAAATAGTTATATTTAGAGCCCCTGAAGGCTAGGACTTCAATGTGTGAGTTTGGGGGAGACACAGTTCAGCCCATGAAAGAAACCATTGGACAAGTATGATATTTCTCAAACTTTAATGTGCGCACAAGTCACCTGGAGACCTTATTAAAATTTAGATTCTAATCCAATAAGTCTAGGTGGGGTCTGAAATTCTGCAGTTCTAACAGGACCCTAGTGATTTCAATGTTACCAGTTGACAGATCATACTTGAAGTAGCACGGTTCTGTCTAGATGAGTGGTTCTCAAACTTTAATGGACATCAGAATCACCTGGAGAAATTGTTAAAAGCAGATTGTTGTGATCCAGCCCCAGAATTTCTGATTCCACAGGTGTCGGGATATAATTTGCCTTTCTAACAAGTTCCTAGATGATGTTGATGCTGCTGGTATAGGGATGATACTTTGCAAACCATGTATCTCTGACATTTTGAGACTTTATGGTATTGGATGTGTCAGGGTCATTACATACATCATTGTACATGAAGTTTGTAATTCTAATTGCTGATAGCATTACTTTTTTTTTTTTTTTTTGAAACAGAGTCTCACTCTGTCGCCCAGGATGGAGCGCAGTGGCGCCATCTCAGCTCACTGCAATCTCTGCCTCCCAGGTTCAAGTGATTCTCCTGCCTCATCCTTCCGAGTAGCTGGGATTACAGGTGTCTGCCACCACACCCAGCTAATTTTTTTTTTGATATTTTTAGTAGACACAGGGTTTCACTATGTTGGCCAGGCTGGTCTTGAACTCCTGACCTCAAGTGATCTGCCCACCTCGGCCTCCCAAAGTGCTGGGATTACAGGTGTGAGCCACTGTGCCCGGCCAGCATTACATTTTTCTTTTTGCCAAGCATAATTGCTTTTTCTGTTAATAGGACGAAGGATGAGAAAGTGGGAGAAAATGCTGTATTGGGATTTCTTTTAATCTCATACAAATAGAAGTGAATAAATACAGAGGCTACACATCAGCCCATTAGTCTCTATTCATGTTTGTTCTCCAATCATAGAGCTATTTTGCAGCTTGCTCTTCTAGAAGCTCAAAGTTGATTTTATGAGATTGGTTGCATACTTCTCATATGCGATTTTTAAAGGATTAACCATTCTAGAGGTTTCAAGGGGCATTGCAAATTTCCCCCCAAAAACATTAATTTTAAATTATTTCTAATTTAATCACACAATTGTTTCTACACGAGACCAACAGTGAGCTACATCAAATAGTATCCCCTCCCCAAAATTATTGGATATGAAGAAAATATTTTACCTGATTTCATAGAATTAGATCAGTAAAATTCACATTTTGCTACTGTTATTAGAAAATGTGATATATATATATATGTGTGCTATATATAGGTGCCATATATACACACACATACATATACACACGTGTGTATTGTATACACATAGGTTATGATTTTCTATTTGCTTAATTTAAAGCATTTTATATTATTTTAAATTGTTCTTAAATATTTATTTATATCTCCATATGAAACAGTGAAAATATTTATATTTTAAACTTAAAAATGTATTCAACTTGCAATCCAATAAATATTTTAAACAAAGATGTAATCAGGTTTCTAGCTGCCCCATTTACTCTGGGCCTATTATCTAAAGAATGGGTCTTGCTAAAGTATTTCCCTTACTTACAACTTATCCAAAATTATGCCAAATGTATAGGGCTTCTATTCAGAATAGATTTACTATGCCATAATTGTTTTAGTTTACCCTCATAGCTTTTCCACATGTTCCACATTCTTGGTGAATTTTTCCAGTAATGCACCTCCCAGCACTGTCAATGGGAAGAGGTTACCTGTCATGTTTCTAGCCTGAGCTTCTGACCACCAGATAACAGAAGCCCAATTGTGGAGATGGATACAACAGGCCCAGTGCCACTAAAGATCCGAATTGTATAATGAATTCTGTTTCTCCTGACTTCATGCTCAGCAATCAACCTTAGTATGCCACATGTTCATTGCCTTCAGGGTGAGAATAACCTGGTCAGAGTGTCTGGTCTCCCTCACAGTTATATTTCCCATTGTAAATTACTAAGCCGCCACTCTAGCTTTAAACACTTATGAGTGTTGTGGGTGTGAGTCAGCACCCAACACCCTCAAACCTAATAAATGCAGGGACACTTAGATCAGTTATCTGGGGGTTGGCTCAAAGCTAGGCCCTGATGCTGATGACTCATAGAAGTGAATTAATATCAGCTAGCATTTATTAAGTATTTTCTGCATACTAGGCACTGTGCAATTTTATTTACATTATCTAATTTTTCCTCATAGCAACTTTGTCAGGTAGTCATGTTAATTTCCATTTTACAAATAAGAAGACTGATACATGTGTATCAAAAACTTGCTCTAAATCAAATGACTACTGTGGCAGGGACTTTTAGTTGCCATGCAATACCTATTCCCACCTTCTCCCTTAGTGGCAGAATACCAGTTATATTACTGGTAGTGATGTATCTAGCAAATAGTTTCTATTTCCTGGCATCCCTTGTATCAAGGTGTGAACCTATGACTGAGTTCCACCAGTGAGAGGTAATTGTGTTGGGTGGTACTTCTAGGAAGTCTGCTTAAAGGGAGTTGATTTGGCTGGGAGGAGGGCCCTTTTGTCCCTCCCCCTGCTTCCTCCTGCAGCTAGTCTCCAACGCAGGCATGATGCCTGGAGCCATCTTGGACCATGGAGTGACTGACTGGATGTAAGCTAGCATTAAAGATGTTGGAACAGAAAGGTAGAAGAAATCTGGGCCTGTGGTGGCACCATGGAGCTACTGTGCCAGCTGTACCCCAGAGATCTTTGTCTGCTACTGAAACCAATTGGCATTCTGTCAGCAGAGATGAAAGTTAGAGATGGCTGTTGGTAGGCAGTGGACAGTGTCTTCATGCTATGTGCCAAGTACCTAATATTTGATCTGTGATAGATACTTGTGTTTAAGTTTCATCTCTGCCACTTACTAGCTATGTCTATTGGACATCTCTTGTCCCTCACTGCACAGCCTTATAGCCTACCATTAAGTTAAGCCATTAGTCCATTAACCAGCTTTATGTGGGCAAAACCAGAGAGTGCCTTGCCTTAGCCTCACAGCGAATATCTCACTTCTCACCCCAGGACTTCTTTGATGTTGCAACAAGAAGGCCTGTTGGAACACCCTTGTACCCACACATGTGTGTTATGGAATGTGAGGGAGTTAAAGGCCCAAGAGCCAACCCTTAACTAATGTGAGATGGGAGCCTAAGATAAATAGTCCCTCCTCCATCCTTGGCCAGATAATTTTCAATTGCATTTTAATAGTGTTTGTTTCCAAGAGATTCTCAGAGGGTCTAACTAAGCAGGATTAAGTCCTAGTTGTCTACATTTGTGACCAACTCAAAAATATACTCCCGTATTGGTTTTCTCTCTTCTTTTCCTTTCCCGAATTTCCTACTTCTATTCTCTAGAATCACTTCCCCAAACAAATTATCTACATTGATATCCTTGTTTCAGCCTCTGTATAACCTTTTGTGTAACCTTGAAGTAAGCTATGCTGACAAAACTTTTTAGCACTTGCTGACATTTTTATGTCCCTTCTACGATGAGGCAAAATACTATCTTTGGTGTACAAAGATGAAAATACATCATGAGATCTGATAATTCCAACTATTGTATGAATGTGGATCAATAGGAACTCATACTTTGTTGATAGGAGTACAAATTGGTACCGTTCTGGAAAAGAAAATTTAGTACTATCTTGTGAAGTTGAACATTTTGTATATACCCTATGACCTAGTAACTTTATTTCTAGGTATGTCACCTAGACAAATTCTCCTGCATGTGAAGCAGGACTCTCCTTAGGAATGGCCATAGCAACATGATTCATAATACAAAAATTCTGAAATAATCTAATTGTCCATTGATGGAAAAATGATAAATAAATTTGATATTAATTATTTCAATAGAGTAAAACTGAATTAACCATTTCTCTATGCAAGAACACTGATGCATATTATTAACAAAATCGCCAAAACCTTCATGCAGTTGGGTATCATTTTTATAAAGCTCAAAAAAAGCAATACTACACAACACATTCTTAGGAATCATACACACATGATAGATCCTAAAGCAAGGTGAACCCAAAATTTAGAACAGTACTGGGGAGACAGGGATGGGATAAGGTAGGAACAGGTAGTAGAGGTACTAACACTGATGATGTTCTGGGTCTTGAATGGGGTGATGGGTTCATAAAGGCTCATTTAGTATTACTCTTTATAACTTATTTAAACGTGATAGATTCTTTTATATACATCAAACTTTATGGAATAATTTAAAGAAATGAAACCATCACCAACAAAGATGCTGTACTAATGAAGGACAGCCTCAGTGAAAAGCCTCCTGTAGCCCTCACTCTAAACTAATGGCTCTCAGAGTCAATATTTCTCATCATGTAATGTATTTTTTTTTTTGTGTTATTAAGTATATTGTAATCAACTAGAATGGCAGGGTACAAGATTCCTTTTTTCTCATGGCCCTTAAGGGTCACATCCTCTAGTATATTTAGAAAAAAACAGTTTGTTGTGTCCTCTCTGCACCTGTGTCCATTTGCCTGTGATTCTTCTACGTCCTGAAGCTGCCCATTGCTCTTTGCTGTGCAAAATCCACCTCTTACTTTACTGCTGTCTCAGCACAGCACACAGGGGCTACATTCCTCCTTGTTTCGTGTGTGTGCATGGGCGTGTGTGCACGTGCAACGGCGTGTGTTGAGAGGTGGTAAAATGGTAGTGAGTAGGGAGGCAGTTGACATAACCTTTTTCTTTATAATTCCAAACCTACTCCTTGCTTTCCTTAACAATGTCGCCAAACAAAGCAGTAAAACTGTACCAGATTTTTAAACTCTGGGCCAGGATTTATAATATTTAAATCATTTGTGCCCTGGAAGCTTTGATGGGGTCGGTGACCTCCTTATCAAAATAGTGGCTTAAATACATGCACTCAAACTCACTGGATTACAAAGGAACCAAATTTTATTTTATTTTATTTTATTTTTTTTGAGACGGAGTCTGGCTCTGTCTCCCAGGCTGGAGTGCAGTGGCCGGATCTCAGCTCACTGCAAGCTCCGCCTCCCGGGTTTACACCACTCTCCTGCCTCAGCCTCCGGGCAAATTTTATTGAAATACAGTTATCAGAAATTAAAAGCAATTGTATAGTATAGTAATCTACGTACTTTTTAATTAAGTTATTAAGCAACAAGATCTAATGGTGGATCTAATGACCTAAATTTTAAAGTAGTAATGATTATGAAACATATTATATGATATCTACAATAACTGTAATATGATATGAAAAATATCTGTTTCTTTGGTGACAGTCACAGGTACTGCTAATACTATTGTGGTTTGTTGCTTACATTCATACTTGCAGGAAATATTAAATGTCAAATAAAGATTAGTGAATATAAGGATGTCCTTTTTTTTTTCCTTCCAAGTTCATGGACTCTTTAAATTCTACTGATATATTCTTGGGGGTTCATGGATCCCAGATTGAGAAATGTGCTCTAAGCAAAGCAAAGGAAACTACAACAGATGTGGGAAATAATTTTAAACTGAATACCAAATATTATCTAACCCATAGCCCACAAAGAAAGCAGTTAGCTCTAACCTTTCATGGAGGGTAGGAGAGCCATCTCAGTTTCCATTCTTACCTCACAGATCTTTTTAAGAGGACTTTACTTTTCAATTTTCTGCAGACAAGTCTCCATACTTCTGTTAGGAACTCCTGCTTCCTTCTCAAAAGATCTGATCTTGCTCTTGGATTCATCAGTCTTCCTTCTCCACTGTATTTTCCCACTAAGAGTTGCCCCCTTTAGAATAACTCCCTAATGGCTCCCACACAACGGCATAAGGTGGGCTTTGGCATGCTGAGCCTTGTTTCCTTTAAGACCTTTACACTGGGGTGAGTTGTAATGAGTGGAGCCCATGCACCCCTCCTAACCTTCCACTAAAAACACTTATTTTCAGGGATAGCACAATCTTAACACATAAGGAAAAGGAAGCATTTTCCTGACTTCTCCCATATATCAAAAGACTGCTCAAGCATACAGGAAAGCTAGTACTGTACACTTACTATGCAGATCAGGTATAGTTATTTATTCATACCATAGCTGCTTTCAAATGGGCTCACTACTGAGCTGTGTAGATCTTGTGATGGCTGTTTTCTGAGCTACACAAACACCTGGCTCCAAGTTTGAAGTTTCTGTTTGTGTGAGTCCGATTAGGTGTTTAGATAGTGCTACTTGTATCTTCTACAATACCTACTGATTCAACGACTGATTGATTGATTATTTTAATTATTTTTTCAGAATTAGTAATGGATTTTTAATAAACTTTATTTTTAGAACAGTTTTGGTTTGCAGAAAAATTTTGAAGATAGTAGAGAGTTACATATACCTATATCCAGTTTACCCTATTAAAATCTTACATCAGTATGGCACATTTGCTACAGCTGATGCAGCAATATTGACACATCATCGCTAACTAAGGCTCATGTTTTATTCAGATTTTCGGAATGAAAATCTGGACATTAGGACATTTTTACCTAATGTCCTTATTCTAGTCCAGGATCCCATGTGGTCTTCGTGTCTCCTTAGGCTCCTTTTGGCTGTAACACTTTTTTCAGATTTTCTTTGTTTATGATGATCTTGACAGTTTTAAAGAGTATTGGTCGGACATTTCATAGAAAGTCCATAATTGGGATTTGTCTGATATTTTTCACTGATTAGACTAGGGTTCTGTGTTTTTGGGAGGAGTGCCATTCTCATAACATCATATAAAGGGTATATATTATCAATATAACTTATTGTTGATGTTGACCTTGATCACCTGGCTGAAGTAGTGATTGTCAGATTTCTCCATCATAAAGTCACATTTTTTTTCTCCATTTGCATACTACATGCCCATACTTAAGGAATGAGGAATTATGTTCCACCTTCTTGAAGGTATTTACAAAAATTATTTGGAATTTTTCTGCCCTTAAGATTTGTCTCTTCCTTCCTTCATTTATGTATTTATTTATTCAATAATTTATTTGTATTTGTGTGGCTTCATGGTAATGAATTTTTAACTAAACAATTCCAATCTTATTTATGACCAGTGGCATGAATTTCTGTCTGAAACTATGGCTAGCCCTATAATTCCTAAGCACAGAAAAGAGTAAAACCAATAGCTACACATAGAATTTGTTTCACTGTTGGTCTATTCATCTATCTCTTTCCATTTCCTTATCTAACTTTTGGTCTAATTTTTCACCAAAAGAATAATTCAGTAACATGTTAAAAAATTCAATCATAAAAGATCACACAGTGAAAATTACTTTCCACCTTTTCATGTTTTTGTATCCCTCTTCAGAGGCAACTCCTGTTAACTGTTATTGATGTTTTTTCAGACATTTTCAATGCATTTATTAGCAAATAACTATCATTCTGCTTCTTTATACTCTAAGGAAAAAGGCCAGGAAAGGGACAGCAGGGCAACAAAAGGAAATAAGAAAGGGGAGGGAAGGAGCAAACCAAAGATCATTAGGTCAATCATAGAATTCTTAATTCAGTTACTATATTTGCTTGGCAAACAATTCAGTTTTCCAAGATTTTTTTCTGGTGTAGTTTTCCCACAATTGTGAGTTTCAATCCCTGATTATCAAGCAGTGTGGGTATATTACTTAAGTTTTTTAGTTGAAAACAACTAAATCCCCTCTGCCCAGTTTAGGCAGAAGAGTTTATTTGAAGGTATTAGGTGGTACGATTTTTATGGCCCCAATTGTCTCCATCCCTTTTGCCAAAAGGCAAAACATGCCTTTTGGACATGTGATTTTGTAGTTTCTCTCACTAAGGATAATATCTATATGTCCCTTGATTCTAAGGTTGACTATGTGACTTGGTTTGGTGAAGGAGATGTTAGTGGATATGAAGCACATAGAAGGTTGAAAAAGCATGTGCACACTTCTACTTCTGTTTTTGTTCCTCTATCATCTTCAAGAAGATGACAAGAGCCAAAACTAGCCTGCTGAAGGATGAGAGACACATGGTACAGAGCCAAGTCATGAAAGTTACCCCAGCTGAAGCTGTCTTGGATTGTCTGACAGTCACTTGATCCCCAGGCATTTAGGCAAGCTGAATTGCAGCTGACTATAGATATATTAGCAAACCCAGCCAAAATCAGCTGAGGCCAGGCCATCTGAATTCTGTAGATTTATGGGATAACTAAATGCTTATTTTTGTATGCCACTGAAATTATAGGGTTGTTGTGCATCATTTTATGGCAATGAATAACTAAGGACCGTACTTCAAGGAATTTCTGGGAGGGGCAGAGAACGTGTTTTGGATGCTACATGGCCAGAAGTACCAGCAATCACACTGCAGAATGTTTCTAGCAAACAGTTCGCCCCTGCTGCCTCATGGTGCTCAGCATCTGTCATTCTAGAGAAAGCTATTAGAACCTTCACCAGTGCTCTCCAAATGAACTGAATGCCTTGAACTCACTGCTCGCAAGAATCACTGACATCCAGCACAAAGTTCATGTTCTCATTCCAGTCATCCTGTGGATGCATCTGACTACTAGATTATAAACCACAATTAGAACTCTAGCTGCAAGGGAGTCTGGAAAGTGTGTGTGTGTGTGTGTGTGTGTGTGTGTGTGTGTGTGTATGTGTGTGTGTGTGTTTAGCTTTCTAGCATCTGCAGTACAAGAAGGCCTGCTAGAAGGGGTTTGGAGAAAGTGTGAGTCATTCTCTAGTATCTGCCATGGAGGCATAGACAAAAGAACTCAACTTCCTGATCCCCTGAGTTTCTTCCATCTCTGCATAGAGAGAGTCAAGGTGTTGACAGGACTTAGAATCCTGAGGGGAGGACCCCTGGACCCTTTGACTACCCTGCACCAAACTTGACATGGCAATTTTAGCTCTAGAAAAGCAGTTTCATTCTGATATTAATGACTGGGAATACTCCTTGATTTTTCCTCCCTTGGCATTTGGCGGAGTGAGTAGCCAGGTGAAGTAACACTTTATTTTAATTACATTGGACACTGTAAACAAGGAGTCTGACCTCATTTCACTTTCTCTATAGTTGAGTAAAAAGTTATAGTAAAAACACTTAGAGAAGTATATTGTATATTCTTATATGGTGAGAATATAAAGGAAGAAATAAATCTGTCTGCCCCATATTCATATGCCAATTCCCTTTGATCTGAGTATCCTAAATACCTAAAATGTGACCATATTAGGCTGATACATTGTAAACTCACCCTTGCTCTTTAACCCTACCCCCACCACAAGCTAGAAGGGTTGTCTGCAGTGTCTGGTCTAGGACACATGTCATTAACTGATTGATAGAAGACATTTCCACAAAATGAAAAGGCTTTAGATATAGATGTATTTATTTGTAAAGTGCCACTTGTAAGATTGGCCACATGAAACCTTTATTTGTTCTCCTTTATTTTTCTCCTGAAGACCTTGTTCTAGCTAAATATTTACTGAAACATTTTTGTAACCTTTTTGTGTTTTAACTTAATGGGCAAAGCCATGCTGTTGCTGACACTAAAAGCACTGAAAAGAATTACATTTGGGCAGTATTTTAAGGGGTGTTTTTTAATTAAACTGGGTGAGAAATTAAGTATACCTAGTATCTGTATAGATAATATCTGAATCCTTGACTGGTTACCAGTAAAAGTAGGAGAAAATCCATTGGAATATATATATGCTTCTGAAGAGCATATGGTCTGTGAACATTCCCAACAGTGGAACATGACGAGACCATTTACTGGGAGGATCAAAATGTATTCTGATGTTGCCAAGATGCTATTTGGGCCATGTGGCTTTGTGCATTCAATCAGTAGGTTTAATATCCTTTGGAATTGATGAAAAAATCTGAATAGGAAATGATAATCCATTCAGCTCACTGGGAATTTGTGATAACCACTCATTATTATCGTTATTTTCTGAAGTAGTTTTCCTTGTATTTTACCAAAAATATTTGGGACAAGGTCTGAAACTTCTGCTCACCAAGGTGCCAAACTGGAATCAAGACTTCAGGCCATGGAAAAGCTACCTCTACAGATGGAGTTAAATCTGTGGAGGTAGTTTTTCCTTCTACACCTCTCACTGCAGCTCCCACTACTCCTCTACCTGTGGAATCTTCTCCTCCAGCCAATTGGTAGAACTGTTGAACTCTAGTGATATCATATACATTTCTATATTTTTCCTGTACCTTTTGCCATGCCTAGAGGACCTCCCTGACTCTCTCTTGGCATCTATGATCTGCCTGGATGAGATCAAGATGAAACTTAGCTGTAAATCCAGAATTCTCCTGGTTTGCTCAGCCTTTGCCCACCATTCTCTTCTTTGAACTTCTAACGCGTCTATATCTAGCATCTAGGCTAGCCCTTCTGTACCCCCAAGATGTCTACTCATAACTAAAATGATACTTTCTGGAGGATAGACCGATTTGCAATTCTGTGTATCCCCATTCCCTACATCAGTGCCATATGGATACAATAAATCCTCAGTTGATGGAATATGATGCCTAGAACATCTAGCACAAAAACCACAACGTCTAAGGAGCGAAATTCCTTGCATTTACCTGGAGCTTCCTTCACAGGCCCACCTGACTACTGACTTCATTCTTATTCTTAAAAGGGTCGCATGATCCCTTTCTTACAAAGGTGACACGATTATTTTACTGCTTCCCTCCAGTAATAGAGAGGAAAGGGCTCTGTATTGGTCTTTCATCTCAATTTTCTCCTTGTGCTTTCTGTGCATGAGGTGCTAAAGCAGTATGGCCCTTGACCTATGCGCTTGACTGATTCTATTGTTTAATCCCCACAACAACCCTAAGAGTAAGTGCCATTATTATTCCAATTTGGAGATATGGAAACTGTCATGGAGAAGTTAAGTAACCTATTATCTCAAGCTATTAAGTGGAGGAGCCAAGATTGAAACCAAGACATTACGGCTCCCAGGTCTGTGCTGTTAACTCCTACACGAAACTGCACTTCCTGATGCCCAGGTATTCCATTAGATGATCCTTGAAACCTCAGAGTTTCCTGGGTCAGAAAGTTTAAGTAAACGGAAAAAATTATAGATCCGGGAACCTCTTCTGTTATTCTCATTGTGCTACCAAGAATGCCACAACATCCTCTTGGTGGGAGAAACAAATGAGTAGGAATTTAGTATATGATATTCCCTCAAGGCTGCAAAATACAGTACTTCAGAATTATTCATGTCATTAAGATCAAATCTGGTCTATAAGTAAATGCAGAGTCAGGATATGAACTCACACTAAGTAAAGCACAGTGGTTGGAATTCTGCTATTGCCATTTACCAGTTATAATATGGGTATGTTACTTTACCTCTTTTTTTTTTATTATTATTATACTTTAAGTTCCAGGGTACATGTGCACAACGTGCAGGTTTGTTACATATGTATACATGTGCCATGTTGGTGTGCTGCACCCATTAACTCGTCATTTACATTAGGTATATCTCCTAATGCTATCCCTCCCTCCTGCGCCACAATAGGACCGGGTGTGTGATGTTCCCCTTCCCGTGTCCAGGTGATCTCATTGTTCAGTTCCCACCTATAAGTGAGAACATGTGGTATTTGGTTTTCTGTTCTTGCGATAGTTTGCTGAGAGTAGAAGAAAACCTAGGTAATACCATTCAGGACATAGGCATGGGCAAGGACTTCATGTCTGAAACACCAAAAGCAACGGCAACAAAAGCCAAAATTGACAAATGGGATCTAATTAAACTAAAGAGCTTCTGCACAGCAAAAGACACTACCATCAGAGTGAACAAGCAACCTACAGAATGGGAGAAAATTTTTGCAATCTACTCATCTGACGAAGGGCTAATATCCAGAACCTATAAAGAACCCAATCAAATTCACAAGAAAAACAAACAAACAACCCCATCAAAAAGTGGGCAAAGGATATGAACAGACACTTCTCAAAAGAAGACATTCATACAGCCAACAGATACATGAAAAAATGCTCGTCATCACTGGCCATCAGAGAAATGTAAATCGAAACCACAATGAGATACCATCTCACACCAGTTAGAATGGCAATCATTAAAAAGACAGGAAACAACAGGTGCTGGAGAGGATGTGGAGAAATAGGAACACTTTTACACTGTTGGTGGGACTGTAAACTAGTTCAACCATTGTGGAAAACAGTGTGGCGATTCTCAAGGATCTAGACCTAGAAATACTTTACCTCTTTTATCTGGCACTTAGTAAATACTAAGTAAGTATTAGCTACTATTTCTATACCACAATATTTCCCTGTTTCTGTAGCCATCTATGCTTCCTTACAACAAAGCACAGTGTAAAGCTCTTTGCCTCCACCTCACTTGATTAAATAAACAGGTCTGTAAATATAAGAGAGAACAGTAATAGTGAAAAAATTGGATACTCAAGAAGTCTGGATGATCAGAGTGACTTTTTTTCTTTTGTTAATGAAAGGATGAGTTGGACGGAAAAGGAGTGAGTCACCCTGACAATGAAATGCTACCAATTTAGGATTTGATTCATTATTTTATGACTGTTGCTTGTTTCCTGATGCTATTCATTTCTTATTCATTGGAGGAAAAATAATCCCGTTTTGGCTTTTTTAGTTTTATAGCTGAGATATCCACTTCGAAGTACATTAGCCACAACTCTCCCTTTCCCTACTACTTCATCACCATCTCAAACATCAGAAAATCAAATTTCGAAAATTGCCCAGAAGTATTGGGTGTACAAAAACATTGGTTTCTCTTTGGGAAGTTCTTCCTGTGAGGGTTTAAGCACGGGGATTTTATAGAGGAGATGAACATCAGGGATATTTGTGGCAATGTCACTTCCCTTCTCTCAAAATGATGTTGGATGGAGAGCCTGCAAGGTAAAGATTCTCAAATTGTCTGCAGTTATAATGTCCAAATATTCAGGGGAAAATCCCATATGGCAAGCAATAAAACAAAATTATTATGACTTCCCGTTGATGATCCATTTTTTAAGGGGTAGTTTGAAGTAATAAAGTAAGTAAATATTAGTCTAGGGAAAATGTGGATATACTCTATGGACTATTTAAATACAAATTATCTTTTCATTTTGTGCCGTGACCTGAGACTACTCAATGAATTTTCCATGTGTATACATTTGTTCTTACATGTCCCTTTTGGCAATGCCCTTTATTATCCTTGAAAAGAAAGGCACAACTATAGTATAATTCAAATGTGTCTAGTTCTTTAGTCCTTAGAGATTGGTGGAGGGGCTGCATTACCTCTCCCTTTAATATAAACTAGGAACATGATTATTTGAGAATGTTGGGAGTCACTTTCCTCTCCCAGTAAGATTGGGGAACCCTGGGTATTTTTACGTGTGTCACAAGCTTAACATGAATTTTCTCTTGTCCCCTCACTTAGTATCACATACATCACAGCTTTTCTTTCAATCACCCCTGCTTCCTAGTAACTGGTTCTCCACGATACTACTACCTCTCTCTGACCCATTTCATCCCCAAACTGTGGAAAACAGCCTCTTTCTCAAAACCCAGCTAACAGAAAATTGTCTTGTTTAAGGCTTGAGGATAACATCAGGGATTTACAATGCAGAAAGGAAATTTAAAACTTGGTATCAGATATATTGTGCTTTCACTCCATTGGCCCTGCCCCTTTGCAGGGAGGCACCCTGTCTTTACCCTCCGTATCTCTTGGCCTGCAGCTGTGTTTCAGATGTCCACTTATTCCTCTGCTGTAAGAGTCGTTCTTTTCATGTCCTCAAATCTTTCTTTTCCTCTGTGCCAGAGGAAGCAAAAGCCGTTTATAAATTGATCCTGGGCATAACAAAGACACTGTTCTACGTTGTTCTACAGAATCTGTTCATGGTTTCTCCAGTAGTTTAGTCTTGAGTGTGTAGCAATCTCTCACCTGCTTGGTTACAAAGATGCCCTTAAGTAGTGTGTCCCAGAATGAAAGAAGTACTGTTTCATTTATTACTCTGAAGAGTAAAAATGACTACAGGTTCAAACAACATTTTTGATCCTCTAGTCCAGTGGTTTTACAAAGGGGAAATATGACTATGGAATCTATAACAAACATAAACTTTATATATATAGAAAGAATGGCATATATATATGTGTGTATATATATATATCTGTGTTTATATACAATTCTCAGATATATTCTCAAAAGGTTAAAGGTCATGAAACTCATGTGCCTAGCAGTAGGAGGGGCTCCTTGTGTTAGAAAAACACCACTACCAACAACAACTATCAACGCTTTGCTTCAAAGAACACTCAAACCCACTTAGTCAATATTGTGAATTTCACCTGCAAATCCTGTTTCTAATTTTATTTAAATGCTTATGATTTAACTATTAATTACCTTGGTAGAAGCAGATGACATTCTTAGTTACCATAAGACTTTTCCCTAGTGTGTTGTTCGAAAAACATTAGTGTTATATGAGGAAAGGCTTAATAGTTAGTGACTTAATTCTAAGTTTCTGGGTTTATTTCATTCAGTCAAGTATTTAGGCACGTGTTTAATGGGTTCCTGCCAAGGTTCTGACACTCTACCAGACACCAAAGATGATTCAGACACAGATGCCACTCTCATAAAACTTATATAACCTCTTGGGAAAAATTGACACACTATAAATAAATACAAGGTAGAAAGTTCTGCATGACCTAAGGTAAGTCTAGATAAAAAGTAAATTTACATCACTTAATATGCAAGCAGTATAATTTCTCTGACTGGCACTTTCTAGTAGCTACCTAGGGCATCCAACTTTAGCTTCACGACTCTGAATCACATCAGACATGGGTTCAAATCCTGCCTCTGATACTTAACAACTATACGGTCTTGGGTTATTCACTTATTTTCACTGAACTTTAGTGTCCTCATTTATACAACAAGCTTACTAATACTTCAGAAGTTGATGATGAGGATTAAATGAGATAACATATATAGTATATAAAGTGTGTGGCACATAGTAGGTACCTGGAAGGTGACTTCTCTTTTCCCATTGCTCCATAAACTGACCAAATAGATGTAAATACCTTAATGTGTGAATACTTATTGTATAGTTTATAGAAGAAGTAAGAAGTTACATCTTCCAATCTGAAGGCATAAAAATTTTATGAAATACTTGTAAGTAACTTTATCATGAAGCTTTCCCTGACTGCCCTGTATAAAATAGCAACAGAGTACTCCTAGCCTCTTTTTTACTTCATTTTTCCCTACCACATATCTGAAATATTACATATTTATTGTTTCTATTAATTTTTGTTGATAAATATTAGTTGTACATATACCCCAAAAGTTGTACATGTTCCCAAAAGGAATACATGCGATATTTTGATACCTGTATACAATGTGTAATGATCAAATCAGGGTAATTGGGATATCCATCACCTAAACTATTTATCTTTTCTTTGTGTTGGGAACATTACACATCTTCTCTTGCTGTTTTGAAATACATAATAAACTATTGTTAGCTAGAATTTCCCTACTGTACTATCAAATGCTGGAAGTTATTTCTTTTATCTAAATGTCTGTTTGTATCCCTTCAGCAATCTCTCATTCCCCCTCCCCCTACACTTCCCAGCCTCTGGTACCACCGTTCTACCTTTCATCTCCATGACATTCACTTTTATAGTTCCCACATATGTGTGAAAATATGTGCTGTTTGTCTTCTGGCTTATTTCACTTCGCTTAATGATTTCCAGTTCCATCCATGCTGATGTAAATGACAGAATTTCATTTAAATTTTTAATATTTTCTAATCTTTTTTACGGCCAAATAGTATTCCGTTGTGTATATATACCACATTTTCTTTATTAATTTATCCATTGATGGACACGTGGGTTGATTCCATAACTTGGCCATTGTGGATAGTGCTGCAATAAACATGGGAGCGCAGATGTCTTTTTGATATATAGATTTCCTTTGTTTTGGAAATATTGCCAACACTGGGATTGCTGGAGCATATAATAGTTCTATTTTTGGTTTTTTGGAGGAAGCTCCTTACCGTTTTCTGTAGTGGCTCTGCTAGTTGCCATGCCCACCAACAGGGTATATAGTGTTTCCTTTTTCTCTGCATCCTGCCAGCATTTTAAAATTACTGTCTTTTTGATAATAGCCATTCTAACTGGGATGAGATTATATCTCATTTTGGTGTTAATTTTTTTATTTCCATAGGTTTTTGGGGAACAGGTGGTATTTGGTCACATGAGTAGGTTCTTTAGTGGTGATTTGTGAGGTTTTGGTGCACCCATCACCCAAGCAGTATACACTGAACCCAGTGTGTAGTCTTTTATCCCTCACCCCCTCCTCCCTTTCCCTCAAGTCTCCAAAGTCAATTATATCATTCTTATGCCTTTGTGTCCTCATAGCTTAGCTCCTACTTACGAGTGAGAACATATGATATTTGATTTTTCCATTCCTGAATTACTTCACTTAGAATAATAGTCTCCAGTCTCATCGAATTTTCTGTGAATGCCATTAATTATTTCCTTTTTATGGCTGAGTGGTATTCCATCACATATATATGTGCCACAATTTCTTTATCCACTCGTTGATTGATGGGCATTTGGACTGGTTCCACATTTTTGCAATTGTGAATTGTGATGCTGTAAACATACCTGTGCAAGCAAGTATCTTTTTCGTATAATGACTTATTTTCCTCTGGGTAGATACCCAGTAGTGGATCATATGGTAGCTGGATCAAATGGTAGTTCTACTTTTACTTCTTAGAGGAATCTCCACACTGTTTTGGTTTTGATTTGCACTCCCTGACGATTAGTGATTTTTCATATACCTGTCTGCCATTTGTATATCTACTTTTGAGAAACATCTTTTCAGATCATTTGCCCATTTTACAATAAGATTGTTTTTTGATACTGAGTTGTTTAAGTTCCTTATGTATTCTAGTTATTATTTACTTTTTTTTTTTTACTGGCTGACCCCCTCCCCGATAGAACATGTTTCACAAGAGCAGGGGCTTTGTCATTACACTGCTGTATTCCTGGAGCCTAGAATAGTGTTTAAAATATAGTCAGTGTGCTCAATAAATATTTTTTAAATGAACGATTGCAGGAATTAAGTAAAATTTTAGTCAAGTAAAATTTAGGATTTTTTCTATTGATTTTAGTAATAAATAGAAAACTTTTGACAAGTGAAGTGGTAGTCACTGCTATATTGGATACTGAGGTTTTACAGTTGCATCATGTCTGTTAGTAATGATCATCTCTTAGCTATTTAAAAAAAAATTTTCATGTGTGCTACCAGTCTCCAGGATCTCTTTCTCTCCATGAACCTTATCATTCTCTCTCAACTCTGATAATTTATTTCTGTCAGGGGTATCCCTGATTTCATATTTTGAATTTCTAATCTTTGTTTCTTTTATCTCTCTGACTCGGTGGTTTCTGTGTGATAGCTGCTCTGTCATATTTTCACCAGTAGGTGCCAGTATTTGCTATAACTTATAGAGACAGATCTACAACTTATGGAGGATTGACTTTCCAGGAAATGTTTTCTCTCTTGTAGATAATTCAGAAAGAGCAAACCATTCTCTCTGCTTGCAGTCAGCCTGCATTGAATCTTCTTTGCCTACAAAAAGATGGCGTGATTGGGGGGTGAACAAAAGGCTCTGATAGCATTTTTTCACATAAATAAATGTAAATTCATGATGGAATCCTTCTGATGGGTATGTCTACATACTGGAAAACTTTAAAAGATGTATTTCAATCAACCTAAAAGGCAATTACACCATCCCATTCCTCAAATATTCAAGAAACTTTTCCATGTATTTGGGCTACACATCAGTGAATCCATAATCATGGTTCCCAGTTTGCATCTTAGTTTTAGGGTTTTGTTTAAGGCTCTCTGGTTAGGGGAAGAGTTTAATGTAAGATCATCTTAAACCAAATCAGGATACTTTTGAGAACAAAGGAATTCTTATGAGAGACTAAAGCAGGTAAACAAAGGCAGCTCTGACTGATAAAATACTTGTTTGAAGATGTATGGAGGAGATGGTGGTATGCAACTTTTAAAAACTGGCAGGGCTGGGTGTGGTGATTCACTCCTGTAATCCCAGCACTTTGGGAGGTTAAGGCAGGTGTATCACAAGGTCAGGAGATGAAAACCATCCTGGCCAATATAGTGAAACCCCATCTCTACTGAAAATACAAAAAAAAAAAAAAAAAAAAAAAATAGCTGGGTGTGGTGGTATGCACCTGTAGTCCCAGCTACTCGGGAAGCTGGCAGGAGAATTGCTTTAACCCGGGAGGTGGAGGTTGCAGTGAGCCGAGATTGCACCACTGCACTCCAGCCAGGGCGACAGAGCAAGACTCTATCTCAAAAAAGAAAGAAAGAAAGAATAACAACAACAACAACAACAACAACAAACCTGACAGAATTCACAGATACTCCTGTCTTATCATGTGCTTTCCCCAGATTCTACTCTACAGCATCAGTTAAGCCACCATAACTTTTCCTGGAAGTGAAAAAATGGCCTGAAAATATGGCTAATCCCCAAGATAACTTTAAAATACTTTCAGAAATAGTTTCAAAGAAAACAATGGAAATGGTGAGGTTATACAGGTCTGGCTCAAACCTTGTGTGAGCTAATATAGAAAAGAAAATTTGATTTTATTACTTAAAGATTTTACATGAATTGCAAAGAGGAAGTGAAGATATTACATATATACCTGTCCAGAATCATTCCCTGATTTCATGACATTTCTACATCTGTATCTACTTGTTCACTGCCTATGCACGGGGGCTGTATCAAGTTTTGGGGGGCCTGCACCTTATACTATTTAAGTGGTTGCCATTAAGAAAATGGTTACAAAATAAATATCTCACACATTCAACCAACTTGTCCCCCTTTCCAGAGAAGGAACTTTCTCATCCATTCACTGCAGTCCCTTACCTAATATATACCCTCACACCCAGGGTCAGCAAGCTACCACTTTGTGAGCCAAGCCTGGATCACCACATGTTTTTATATTAGAACATAGCCACATCCATTCAGTTACAGATTGTCTATGGCTACCTTTGTCCTACACTTACCAAGTTGAGTAACTGCCACAGAGACCATAAAGCCCTGCAAAACCTAAAATATTTACTCTCTGGCCAACTACTCAAACTGTTTACCAACTCCTGCCTTACACAATAGCTGTGGGTTCTAGACCCACTTCTCTCTGGATCTACTCAAGAGAATCTAAAAGAACCATTCACCGCATCATAGGATTGTATAAGACACATCAGGTTAATCAACTAGACAAACACTCATGCCTTTTGATTTTGTCTTCTAAGAAGTCCGAATTCAAATATAGTCCTAATTATAATAACTCATCCCTGATTACTAGCACAATTATTTTTCCATTTCTCATTAAATTTTATTTTTTGTTTATCTTAGTCGAATGGTAGTGACTTTCTACTAAGCCATCTCATTTCTTATCCAGAAGGTGGAATTTAAGTAGTAAATTAACATGGTAAAGTATTATCAGCCTGCCTAATTAGTCATATGTGCTTTAAAAGCACGACTGAAAGTTACTATTTTTAAAAAGCTACCTTGGAATTTTTGCTTGTAACTCTCAAGGTGAAGGCAGAATTTATCACTGGGATGCCTGAGCTTTTGTGTACACAGGAAAAATACTACTTTAATGTATTTCTTAGTTATGCAGAGGCAAGGCCCAGATCTTATGATGCATAAAAATGTACAATGTTCTTTTCTTTGGAGGAAGACTACATCTCTGAAGGATTATTATGCTATGAATGGGCTTTTCACCTGTTTTTTCTTCCTTAAAGGGAGTGTGCTGTAGGCCCAAGAGTTTGAGAGGGAGCACAAGACAGAGGTCACTAATCTGAGGAGGTAAGGGCTTTTCTTCTCAGCAACAGGATGGCATGCTGAGTGGCTAAAGAGGAAGGGGGTCAGTATGAGACCTCTGGGAATGAGTAAGACCTGTGGGCTCTAGAAAAAAATATCTCAGAACAGGTTTTAAATCTTTCCAAATTAGTGTTTAAACTACCCTCTGTTTAGCACAAAGCTTCAACAAAGCATTTTAAATAATAGCCTACTGTTTATTTTGCTTTAGTAAAAGATGGGCAAGGCTGTATCGATGTTTTGCATCAACTATTTTTTAAGTAGAAGTGAGGAAGGCACCAGGCAGAGGAAAACAAAAGGGAGGGGCAGTTACAAAATGGGTAGGGGTGGTCTGGGGAGGATTGAAGAGGTGATCCTAGCCTGATTTGAGACAAATGGCCACCTTTGGGAAACCTCAGGAGCATTTTAGGAAATTATTTCCTTTTGCTAAATCTAAAGAGAGATCTCAGAAAGCTGGAATGCCAGAGTTGCTTATGTAACGCACTTTGATGATGATGTTATTAGATGACGTTAGGGTTATGACTGAGAGACATGAAAACTGTAACTGATTTGGTTTTCATCCTTCTAAAAAGGAAAAAATATAATAAGAATTCAGAATTCAATCAGGCTGCACAGAGGTTGACTGAAGGAAGTTAGCTGAAAATTAATTGGAATTCAGGGTAGACTTCTAGTTCAGTCAAATGGAGCCATTAACTTTAGGGTAAAACCTGAAACCAACAAAGACCAGTCGCTCTCAAAAAAATAGAGTCTCTTGTTTTCATAGCAAATGTATAAAAGGTAAGGATACCTATTAGGACCTTACCCTAGTAGATTCTGTGTCCTGACAACCTGGCCTGTCTGCTGAGATGGTAACCCTAGTTTAACTAATTGGTAATTCCAGTTTGCTTAAGCATTGAGATTGCAATGTTGAGGCAGCTGGTTATCCTTAAATATTATATTTTACTTTTTTAATTTTAATAGAACTCCAGATTTTTAGCTGGGCATATGTGTGCTCAGAATCAAGATTATATTTTCTAGCCTTCTTTATAGCTAAGTTTGACCATATCAATGCGTTTTTGTCAAAGTGATATAAGAAGTGATGTACAACATCCGGAAGCTATCTCCGAAGGGAGAAAAAGCCTATATTTATTCTTTCCATTTTTTTCCCTTCTTTGTGGCTGGAATATAGATAAGATGGCTAGAACTGGAGTAGTCATCATTGACAATGAGGTGACCTATACTAGAGCAACCAGTTAGAAGGAGCCTGGGTCCTTGACATGATGAAACTGCTGTACCAATCTGACTGCCTTTCTCTAGACTTTTACATCAGGGGAAAAACATTTTTCCTTGGTCAGTTACTTTTGCAGGTGAATCTCATCTTGACTAATTTTGCACAAAATGCTCAACTCCCTTGAAATGAAAACATTTTGTCTTAGTTGTTAAGTTTATTTTCTACCCATGGAACATGAAGAACAAATACAGGGACTGTATCAGAGTTATCTCTCTCTACTATAATGCTGTGTGACAACCACAAAATCTCTGTGATGCAACTCAAATTTCCTCCATGTGTCCCTCATCCTCCAGCAGGATAGCCCAGGTATGGTCTCATGGCAATGATAGAGGCAAAAGAGAACAAGTACTTTTTCAAGCCTCTAGTTGTCTCATGTTTGTTGACATCACATTTTCCAAAATAAGGCACGTGCCTGGACTCAGAACCAAGGGATAGGAAAATATATTGTCTCTTGATAGGAGGAACTGCAGTCAATTGGCAAACGGCATGGATACAGGGAAGGGTAAAGAATTTATGTCATTATTTCAATCATTCTAACCTTAATACTAATGTTTTAAAATAAGCTTAGAATTAAATTTTGGGATAGATTTTCATAATCATTACAATACTCTATACATTTTGTATGTAATGTTTTTGCAATATCAGAGAGAATTTGGCATGTTAGAGAATATGCAAGACTTAGATTATGGTTCCAATTTCAAATGTAAGATTTTGTCATTGATTTTAGTCTTTTGATTGATATTTGGAAAGTGTGAGATAAATTTACTAAGTTGGCAAACAGTACTGAAGGCCTAAGAGAAGTTCAGGTTCACTAGGTCTCAAGTTGAATTTTTAGATTTTCTAGCATTAAGTTTTGTGAAAATACCTCATTTGGTACTCTTCTTAAATGTTAGCCCTTCTAAAAGGCTTTCCCTGACCATTCAATAAAAAATGACTATATCACTTTACTTTCTCTTCTATAGAGCATTTATCAGTATCTGGAATGATACCATATATTTATTTATTAACTATTTTACCCACTAAAATATAGTCTCCACAAAGGCAAGCAATTTGTTTTGCTTGCTGCTGTATCCAGAACATTTATAAAGGAGCTTGGCATATAGTAGGTGCTCAAAAATTTGCTGAATGACTGAATAAAGCTTTTAGTTTTAGGTCATGCTTTTGAAATACTTAAAGAGAAATTTTAATATAATAAATTTATGAATGTAATTTAATTTTTGTAAATGAATTAACTGAATTATAAATAGGGCTAAAAGTTTAAGGAGTTCAGTCTGGTCAATTTGAGTTGACTGAGTATTAATCAAAGGTTTTCTAGTCAGTGACTGTTAAGATTTAGTGTGTATATAAATAGAATAATAGGATTTGCAAACTGGTCTTAAAGACTTAAAGGAAAGCTAGCTTGTTAAACGTTGTTTCAGTAATTGAATATTATTTTTAAAAGTAAATTTTAAGAATTAATAAAGTAACAATATTGATTGTTTCTGAATAAGAAAAACTGTGCAAGGACTTAAGAATCCTCATGCTGTCCACACGAAGTCTGTATAATACACATATCGAGGGGCATGGAGCAGTAAACAGCTGAGTCCCAGAGAAGGAGCAAGGAGACATTATTTACTGGGATTGCTGTCACTGTGGGGAATGATGATGGTGTAACACAGGAAATGTAGGCGTTGGGGTAAAATGGAAGGGGGAGCCATCTTTACTTTAAAGAGATGGGTAAACCTTTTCATGTCTCCAAAACTGAAATTGACTTCTGTCTCTCCAGAAACCCCATGATGAGTGAAGACATTAGAGTTGAGGAGAGAGAATAAAGGAATATTTAGGAGGAATTATGGTAGCATTCCTTTTACAAATCAGTTGAAAAGGGGAACAAATAAACAATTTTCAACAACTTAATTGTAAAGGTACCCACTGGGAGTGTTGGAATAGCAGTAATGGCAGTCACAATGACTGGTTTCATCAGAGCAGAATCTCCTGTCTCTGGCTTTAATTATCTACCATTCTGGCTATATTGTCACACAACAACCACCTCAAAAACTAGTGGCTAAAAATAATTATTTTATTTTGTTCACAATTTTGTGGGCTAAGAATTCGGGAAAGGCTCAGCAGGACAAATTTCTGGTTCAGATTGTATGAGCTAGAAAAGATGGGACTGCAAGGTTAGCTTCCAAGAAGGATTTTTTTACCCACATGCCTAGTACCTTAGTGCTCTTTGATCTCTCACTCTCTACATGTTGTATCATTCTTCAGAGCCTCTTGTGGAGCTTGAGATTCTCACAGCATGATGGTCTCAGGGTAGTTGCCCTTCTTACAGGATGGCTGGCTTTCAAGAGGCAGAAAGTAGGATTTGGCAGGGTAGTTATGGCCTACAAGTAGAACTGGAGTAGCATTACTTCCACTGACTCAGTTGGTCAAAGCACTCACAAGGCCTGCACAGATTTAAAGGAGGTGGAGATATAGACTCCACTTTTTAATGGTGCGGTGTCAATGTCACATTGACTGAAAATGGCAGAGTAAGGACCTCTGAAAATTCACTCCTACATAAAAATAATAAGAACACTGAAAAATGGTCAGAATCAACATTTTCAGAACTCTGGAAATTAATCAAAGGGTTGTGCAAATCTGGATAGCATTTATTCAAGTACAATGGCTAAAACTCATCAAGAACTGTAAGCTTTCTGGCATTTTAACTTTCCATATGCCCATCCCCCTCTCTTCAGCTCCATGGTAGCCTTAAACACCAATAGCCTACAATCAGTGAAAACCAGCATCCTGACAGCCACCGGAAAGGGTAGAACAGAGTTGAAGCACTTTGCGACATTCCAGAGAATTATCATTATTTGACCTGTCTGTGGTTCCCTGGAAAACATCAACCTCAAGGCTGTCTTTATTTTACCTGACTTGGAGCTTGCTCAGTAGGTAAACCTTTTTCTTCAGAGAATTCATCAAAAACAACGGAGGCAATTGTTGAACCTTGAAGCTGCCTGAGGTGGCAGATAGATTGCAATTGAGGTAGACAATAGGCTAAACAAAAAACTTAAATGGAATAACTGGGAAATGAAATGTCCATGGGGGCTTCAAAAACTGTAACATGTTCCTGGAAATCTGGAGGGCCATGCACATATATAGGGCTCTTTGCATGCTCAAGAAAAACCTGAGATGTCTCTAACTTTTTATGTCTGACTAACTTCAAGGTGCTATGCAAATAAGAAGTAAAGGCTAAGGTGGAGTTGTAAACTCTGCCTGAGTGTTGAGGGGGTGCCTCAACATGCACTCAGAGACCCTCAACAAAGACTAGGAGACTTACTGGTTTCAGACATGAAAGGAAATCTCAAGCAAATCATTCGCTAACAGAGTAGAAACTTCACTGGCCACACATGACAAGGAATACAGATTTCACCAAATTAGTTTAGAAAAGTCACTAAGCAAACAAGAAACCCTGGGCAAGTAGGCGAAATTGATTTCCACAGTTACCACGTTATATTATTTTAAATGTCCAGTTTTAAATTACGAGGCAAGCAAAGGAACAAGAAACTATGACGTATCCACGGTAAAAATGAGTCAATAGAAACTATCTTTGAGGAAGCCCAGTTGCTGGGGATACTGACTTGAAATCAGCTATTTTATAAAGAGCTGAAGAACTAAGGAAAAGCATAGAACAATGTCTTACAAGTACAGAACAGAACATCAACAAAGAGAGAAAGTATTTAAAAAGAAACTTGCAAGCTGAAAAGTTCAGTAACTGAAATAAAACTTTCAGTCAAGGTGTTCAACAGATTTGGGCAAGCAGAAGAAAGAATCAGTGGACTTGATAATAGACTGATTGAGATAATCTAATCTGAGGAGCAGGAAAAAAAAAAAGTAAGAAAGAAAAACACAGCCTAAGAGACCTGTGGGACACCAGAAGGCATACTAGCATACTCATAATGGGAGTCCTAACAGAAGAGAGAGAAAAGACAGCAGAAATAATATTTCTTTTTTCTTTTCTTTTCTTTTTTCTTTTTCTTTTTCTTTCTTTTTTTTTTTTTTTGAGATGGAGTCTAGATCTGTTGCCCAGGCTGGAATGAATTGGCACGATCTTGGCTCACTGCAACCTCCGCCTCCTGGGTTCAAGTGATTCTCCTGCCTTAGTCTCCCAAGTTGCTGGGACGACAGACACCCACCACCACGCCTTGCTAATTTTTGTATTTTTAGTAGAGATGGGGTTTCACCATGTTGGCCAGGCTGGTCTCAAACTCCTGACCTCAAGTGATCCGCCTGCCTTGGACTCTGTAAGTGCTGGGATTACAGGCATAAGCCACTGTGCCTGGCCGAATACTTCAAAATAAAATGGCCAAAAACTTTACAAATTCAATAAAAGATATGAATCTACACATTTGAGAATCCCTATGAATTCCAAGTTGGATAAACTCAAAGAGATCCACATTTAGACAAATAATAATCAGACTGTCAACATGAAGAGAAACCTTGAAAGCAGCAATACTATCAGATCAGGAATCTCCAATAAGATTACCAGCAGGTTTCTTATCAGAAACCATGGAGGACAGAAGGCAGAGTGTTGATATATTTGAAGTGCTAAAAGAAAGAGACTGTCAACTAAGACGCTAAGACTTCTATATCTATCAAAACTATCATTCAAAAATGAAGGAGAATTTAAGGCATTCCGGATAAACAAAAATAGAGAGAATCTGTCACTATTAGACCTGTCCAACAGGAAAAATTAGAGAGTCTTTCAGGCTAAAATGAAAGGACACCAAACTGTTACTCAAAACCATGTAAAGAAATAAAGAACCCAGGTAAAGATAACTATATAGTTAAATATATATAAAGTACAGCATAAATTTATTTTTTAAACTATTTTTTCTCCTCTTTGATTTAAAAGGCAATTTCATAAGGCAATAATTATAAGTCTGTATTGATGGGCATGCAATGTTTAAAGCTTTAATTTTTATGACAATATCTACACAAATAAGGGTGCATAGAATGGAGATAAATTGGAGCAATGTTTTTTTTGTATTCTGTTGTAATTAAATTGGCATTAATCCGAACTAGTTTGTTTTAAGTTAAGCTGTTAATTGTCATTGCCAGGGTAACTACTAAGAAAATAACTTAAAAAATACAGTAAAAGTAATGACAAGAGAATTAAATGGTACACCAGAAAGTATCTTTTTAACACAATAAGGCAATAATGGATGACTAGAAGAGCAAAAAGGCATAAGGCATATGAAAAATAAATTTCAAAATGGCAGATACAAATCCTGCTTGACCAGTAATAGCATTAAATATAAGTGAATTAAACAGCATAATGGATTTTAAAAAATGATACAACTGTATTCTGGCCACAAGAGACATACTTTGGATTCAAAGTTACAAATATGTCAAAAGTTAAAGAATGGAAAAAGATATACCATGCAAATAGTAATCAAAAGAGAGCTGGAGAGGCTATTCTAATATCAGACAAAATAGACTTTAAGACAAAATTGTTGCTAGAGATAAAAGAATATATTTTATAACTGTCAATCCAACTAGAAGATGTGAAAATTATGAACATACAGGCACCCAAGAAGAGAATGTCAAAACACATGAAGCAAAAATTGACAGAAAAGCGTATGTGATGGGAGTTATTGTTGTGGTCATCTTTAGAAAATATAATCTGCCACATGCACTAGAAAAATAACACTATGTTTAGTGTTCACATTATCTTGTTCTAGTAACTCTCATTTAGATATCTGTTATAGAAATTAATGGACTGATTATCCCTCAAATCTCAAGATCATTTATTAAGACTTCACATTAGCATCCAAAGGCTGAGGCAGTGCAGAGTTCATATGATACAGCTCATATAATTTTAAAAAGAAAGCATCCTTTTGTCTAGGTTTTTCATCTTTTGTATATAAGCCTGCCTTCCCCTAGAGGTCTAGATGTGATGTACTGATAGCCAGCTGTTGAGGACTGTAGGTGATTTACTCACCTCCAAGTTCTAGAGGCAAATTCTTATGGTGAACCAGGAAGCTGAGGCTTCCTTCATTGAACATTTAGAATGCTGTTATTCACCCAACAGTTGATATAGTCCATGTCATACTTATAAATTTTTCCCACAAGGGGACAGCATATATCAAAATGGGCTAGGTGCAGTGGCTCACGCCTGTAATCCCAACACTTTGGGAGGCAGAGGAGAGCAGATCACCTGAGGTCGGGAGTTCAAGACCAGCCTGACCAACATGGAGAAACCTCGTCTCTACTAAGAAAAAAAAAAAAAAAATACAAAAATTAGCTGGGCGTGGTGGCGAGTGACTGTAATCTCAGGTACTTGGGAGGCTGAGGCAGGAGAATTGCTTGAACCCAGAAGGGGGAGGTTGCAGTGAGCCGAGATCATGCCACTGCACTCCAGCCTGGGCAACAGAGCAAGACTCTGTCTCAAAAAAAAAAAAAAAAAAAGTACGTTGATAGGTGTGGTAGGTACATTTTCTAGAAATTCTTCCCATGATTCGAGGTCCCAATCCCCAGGACCTGTGAATGTAATTGGGTGTGAAATTTGTGATTGAGTCTTGTCACAACTGTGTTACTTCATAACACAGTTGTAAAGGTAAGCTATCAGGGTATCAAGTAGCCTAATCTAAACACATGGGCCCTTAAAGTAGAGAATTTTCTCCAACTGGTGGCAGAAGAAGAGGGCAGACGGGAATGTCAGAGACATTCAAAACATAAGAAGGCTTTGATTCACGACCATTCCTAGCTTTGAAGATGAAGGGGACCACATGAAAACCGTGGATGGCCTCTACAAGCTGAGGGAGGCTGTCAGCTGCCAGCTAGAAAAGGAAGGGGGACCTCAGTCCTACAACTGCAAGAAAATGAATTCTGCCAACAACTTAAATGGACTTTCGGTTGAAGCAGATTTTCCCCCATAGCCTCTTGAAAAGAGCTCAGCCCAGCCAGCACCTTGGTTTCAATCTTTTGAAACTCAGAGCAGAAAATCTAGCCACGTACACCCGGAATTATGGCCTACACAACTGTGAGGTACTAAACGAGTATTCTTATAAACTGCTCAGTTTCTGATAATTTGTTACACATCCATGGCAAATTAATACAGTGGATCAACAGAGTACCAATGTGGAACCCCCATTAATTCTTATCTTTCTTCTTCCCATGATCACATGAGTGAGCTACACAGATGTTGTATATAAAGCAAATGTGAAGATGTCTATGACAAGCGATGGGCATTGCAAATTCAGGGATTTCCCCAATACAGATAGAAAGTCTATGGATTTAATGATTGTTGCATATGTGATATGGGTTTTATTATCGCTTCAAAACATTATGTTTCATTATGGAAGGGGGTTGGGCTGTAATCCTGGTTGGGGGACATATGAACTAAGACAATATTCTTACACAAATGATTGGGGGGAATATGTGAGAAATGAATACATGATATATGGGCACAATTTCAACTTTATTTTTACTGCAGCAGATAATGATAAGATGTATTTTCACTGAGCCTGTAGAACTTAAAGGGCTTGTCCAAGGAGATTTTTGAATGTACAGTTTTGGAAATCTTTTCAGAAAATGAATAGAGAAACTTACCTTTTGTTGTCCTTCATTGTTCAATCTTCCCTCATTGAAAATAACCCTGTGTCAGACACTGGTGATAACTATCAAATTGTTAATCATTCTGCAGCCCCACCAAAGTAGAAAATCTTTCTGCTCTCAGATGCTGCATCTCTCTAATAGTAGCAACCTAATCTTGCACCTTGACATGAATCAACTCATGACTGACTTTAAAATGCTTAAGCAAATGCTTATTTGCATTGAGTTTTCCATTTCTTTATACTATATCCCCATTGTTCATAAAGTCACATGCTTTAAAACTTTGGTTTGAATGGAAAAGAAACTTAAAGATACAAAGTGCTGAGGTTGATCCTTAAGCCACAAAATAAGAATTTTCCCTCTCTGCCATTCATTGTGTCATTTTGTCATATTCTCTCTCTCTGTCTCTCTTTCTCTCTCTCCCCCATCACTCCTTTCCTCCTTCCTTCCCTCTTTGGCCTCCTCCCTTGCCCCTGTTTTAAATATATATTCCTATTCCATTGTAATGCCAAAATGCTTTAGACTGAGCATAACCCTCACTTGAGCTTTTTCCCTTTTATCAGCTAAGCTTGGAAATTTTCAGAGGTTAGATATGATTAGTTACTGTGAAATACCAAGACTGACCTTTTGGCAATTGTCCTTTCATCCAAATGAAGGGTTCAACTTTCAAACAGTTCATTTACTAGGTACTGCACCTATTCAAATGAGCCTGCATTAATACAAACATTTTTGAAACAAAGTTGTTGAGATTGTTTGAAAGATGGCCAGGCACGGTGGCTCACACCTGTAATCCCAGTACTTTGGGAGGCAGAGGCGGGCAGATCACCTGAGGTCGGGAGTTCGAGACCAGACTGACCAACATGGAGAAACCACGTCTCTACTAAAAATACCCAAAAAACTAGCCAGGCGTGGTGGCAGGTGCCTGTAATCTCAGCTATTTAGAAGGCTGAGGCAGGAGAATCGCTTGAACTTGGGAGGCGGAGGTTGCGGTGAGCTGAGATCAAGCCATTGCACTCCAGCCTGGGCAACAAGCAAAACTCCTTCTAAAAAAAAAAAGAAAATAAAAAAGAAAGAAAGATAACCCATCCCACAAGAAGAAGATCAGTTTCCTTACAAGCAGGTTATTCTCCTAGTCACAAATGTATACACAGACTTAATTTCTTTTTATGTTTTAGCTTTATCTTTATCCTTCCTCTGCTGTGCTGGTGCTGCACAGAAATTATGTAGAGGAAGACGTGTATAGGGCAGGGGCAGGGCCTAGCTTAAGATGAGACCTGGAGAATATTGCTAATAATTACAACAGGAAATGGAAAGGCTGTCTTAGAATATTTTATGTGCTATTCATTGTCATCCTAGGTGCACTGGCTGAGCGCCATCAATTATACACAGTAATGCAATTAGTCAACACACAGAAGCTTGTATTCCAAATGAAAATTTCCTACATCTGAGGCATCTGTGTAAAAGGTAAGACGCACTACATTTCCAAAACTGTGTATAAAATTCTATTTACAATGGGTTACGAACTCAATACCCCTAGAGGCAAGGCAGGTAGACAATAAGGAAACAGTGGTAACTATGATAAATTGGGTGTGTCTGCCCTATCTTTTTGTCTTTTTTTGTTTTGAGATGGAGTCTCCCTCTATTGCCCAGGCTGGAGTGCAGTGGCGTGATCTTGGCTCACTGCAACCTCCGCCTTCCAGGTTCAAGCGATTCTCCTGCCTCAGCCTCCTCAAGTAGCTGGGACTACAGGCGTGTGCCTCCATATCCAGCTAATTTTTTTTGTATTTTTAGTATAGATGAGGTTTCACCATGTTGGCCAGGCTGGTTTCAAACTCTTGAGCTCAGGTGATCCGCCCGCCTCAGCCTTCCAAAATGCTGGGATTATAGGTGTGAACCACTGCGCCTGGCTGTGTCTGCCCTATCTTAAGGAGACAGCCATGCTCCAACCTCTGCCTCTTGTTGCCACACAGATTCTGAGACCACTGTTGCCCGATACTGATTCTTGAAAGAGGAAGCGGAAACATGGATTATTTTATTTGAATTCCCCCATATATAAATGCTTATTCTTTTTTCATACAAATGAAGCATAATAGACAAGACAAACAAAACACTCCTATATGCTGAATTTAGCCACTGGATCATTAATATCAAGGTGACCATTAAAATCAAGGGTTCCCAGTGATCTCGTTTCCCTCATTGGTTCTGTCCCTTTTACTAGGTAGACATATTTAGTATACAAACAAGTATTTTCAGTTAGGGATAGGTGTATATGTATGTGTGTGTATATATATGTGTATATATGTGTCTGTGTGTATATATGTGTGTGTATATGTGTGTGTATATATACGTATGTATATATGTGTATGTATATATGTATATAATTTGTTCAAGGGTGTTATCTTTTGCATGAAAATCAATGTAGGTGTATGAACTGGGCCCGGGAAATTTATTGGAAGTCAGTAATAAATAAATATGACCACTGTGTTTATTTTACTGTCTTCTGATTAAATTTTATGTTGACTCTGGGGTCACTTATCTGATACACTGCAGTGGGATATTTCCAGGAGACTTATTTAGAAAACCTGATTAGAACCCAGTAGAGGGTAAATGACAGAGTCCAGTGAAAGCAAACATTCTTGGAGGCAGTTGTATTCACTCTTCATGACTATTTCTGGAAATAAGCTTTAGGGAAGGATGTTGCCTAACTAGGGCTTACTATAGAGGGATTTTCCTGTTCCTGCTGGCAATTTATGTGGTTACTATGAATCAGTAGTAGAATTAGATGAATTTGTTGACTGAATCAGTTGGAGTTTCTGTTTGTTTTAAATCAGGCATAAAATATATTATGCCCTGCAATGACATTTAAATAGAGATTTAGAATCACTGGATTACTAAATATAAGTATCATATGGACAAGTAAAATGCATCAACTTCAGGGATTCCCTGCCAGAAAGTCATGCATACTGGATTCATTGCACAGCCGTATCTGGGACCAGTTCCCCACCACATTCAGCTTGTGCAGGGACAATCTCAGAAAGAAATGTAAAGTGGCTGATTACAGTTTTGGAGTGTATTTCCTGAGACCCCTTCCCCCTTTCTGACCATGTAATTCATCATTGATATTAACATAATAATGATGATTGAGGTAATAAAACCTAGATCTTTCTCATGAAGTTCAGAGACCATAGCAGAGGCTGCTGGTGCCCTACCATATCCCTTCGGTGTTCACCTGGACATGCAAAAGGCTGCTTGCTACAAAAACCTGCTATGGTTACTCTCTGTCTGAGAAATTTTTTTCCCCTGTGGTCAAAGAGGCAAGCTCTCCTTCTGTCTAGGATAAGGTCCCCAGAAGTAGCCTTTAACCAATGACTGACGGGAAGTTGATTGATAAAAGCATCCCAACTTCCTTGACTGTCAAATGATGATTCTCTAAGATGTGACTTTGCATTTCCAGCAAGTTCCCATGTGATGCTTATCCTGCTGGCCAGGGACTACACTGTGAGAACCACTGTACTAAAGACATTGAGCCACATCAAGGACTGAAGCATTTTAGGATTTGATCACATGTTTTTTTCATAGAATAAATTTCTAAAATCTATTTTTAGTTATGCCTCCTACCCATGGAAGTCAGTTACTTGAAATAACCTGTAGGGAAAAAAACTTTTCATTTATATTTTATCTTAGCCATTCCCTTACTGTGATTTGATTTTCTTGCTGTCAAAGTAAACCGTTTTGGTAGGCCTAAACTACCAAAAAGTCATTAGTGGTATAAATTTTCAAATAATTCAGAAAAATTCTATTGCATTATTTGTGAATCTAAATGGGTTAATGAGTTTTATTCTACAAATAATATTTATAATAATAAGTCTTTCATAAACATAAGCACAAATTCTTTCATTAGTACATTTTTCCTGTATGTCAACATTTTAAATAAAGTACATATGTGAATTTTATGGCATTTTTTTCATTTGTGATCATATATTTCTTTAAGGGAAATAACACATCACTTCAGATTCCTGTTAATTTTACCTGCTGTCATCTCCTACCTAAATGAGTCATGTCAAGTATTACATGCTGCTTCTCCTGACAAGTACCTGAAAGTTGGAGCAATTTTCACACACTGTGTCCTATTCTTCTGTCATAGTTCTTTAATGCATTATGGGCAGGAAATGACTTTGACTGATGAAAAGAGTTAGTGGGAGGATGTTCAAATCAAATGGCACTTATCCTTGCCCTCCACCCCCTTATCTCTGAGAACTCCCCACAGATGGCTTACGTCGTCCTGGGCTGGTTTATGGTATAGCACCATTCTCTGCTAAGCTCTTAAACAGCAGTACCTCTGTTTAATTCCACGTCTTCTCTATCCGTTCTGGGCTCTCCTATCCTCTTCCCCATTGCTGTGCTTCACTTTATTCCTTTTTTCAAATAAAACTAACATATGGCTTTTGTGTGTGGCTGATTTCTAAATCCTGGAAATAACAGGGAAGGGAAAAAATGGTGACAACCCAGCCCAGTACCACAAACTTACAACAGAATATCATGCCACCATGTTCTCAGTTCTTTAGCTATACCCAATCACAGAGAATTTCTCCTCAGGCCTCCATATCGCTTATATCTTTGCCTCTTCGTCTTTCTCTCCCCTGCTTTCATCCAATCTTCCCTTCTTGTTGGCCTCCCTCCCGGCCACCTTAGTCTCTCTTACTCTGTTTCATGGTGTAATTTGGCTTTCATTCATTTAAACTTTGAGCAAGGGTCCTCACATTTCTCTATGAACAAGTCAGTCAAGGCCCATCATCAAAGTATTCTTATAGACAAAAGAGCTATCTACCTCAGAGAAGATTTGAATCATTCTCCTAGAGAGGATGAAGTGACTATAGTCAGTATTGTTTTAAGTACCATTTTAAATACCCCCGACATTTGTTGAAGGGAAGACAATAGGGAGGCTTACTGCTGAGAGTATTTTTGTGAATTGACACAGGTCTGGAAAGGAAAACTAAGGTGAATTAGGAAGTGCATTGCTGGTTTATGTTAAAGAAGAAAATGTTTAAGGACTCTTGCTAAAGATGGCAATGAAGGCTTTATTTGGGGAGACTATCGCTATAGGTAGAGGAACCACTGCAATGATGTCTTGAAATGGGGGAAGGATATTGGGCTGAACTCCAATAAGGACAAGTGGGGATTTACAGCCAAGGAGCAGGTCAGTGGGTGGAAAATTACTAAAAGGAAACCTCAGGGTAAGGGTGACTCTTACTAGACCAACTCAACATAATTCCTGCTGAAGGCTGGCCAGGGTGATTTGATATCGAGGATGGGGGATGAGAAATTTGATGATACAAAGTGTGGGGGATTTTCAGTAAAGTAACTTAGCCCCATTCTTGCTTATACTTGATTCTACAGGGACAAAGAGGGAAGTCCAAGGTCAGACTAGGTTAAAGGAGAGAGTCTTTGTTACTTGGAAGTCAGATTCCTCGTTCTAGCTCTGCTTCTGTCTGGCAGTGTGGTCTTTTACAAGCCACTTAATGGCTCCCAGCCTGTGTTTCAGTTGTAAATCGAAAGAGTTTGTTCTGTGTTTTTCAAGCTGAAGCATAAGCCTACACATAACAAACAAAAATTCACCGTGGCTCCTGTTGAAGCAAGGGAGGAGTCCAGACCCACCCCTTTATTTTTTTCTCTTCCATGGCCTCAGGGGCACAGTTCTGAAAACACTAATCTAGATGGTTTTCGTAAACAATTGTTCCCTGCTTTTCTGGAGCTTTTTATCAAAATTCAGTTTACTATAAATGCTCCTCATATGTCAAGCAGAAGCCTCTCAGGTGGAAGCCTGAGAAAGGAACTTCCCGTGGCCTGACATAGCTGAGGAATTTTGGAGCACAGTGGTTTCATGTTTATTTATGGGTTGTTTACGGCCCTAGGCTAAGCTATAACCAAATCTTACTCACCATCCTATGTATTCCTAATATTTAAAAGTCTATCACAGGTCTCGTCTATTTTGGAAATGATGTACCTGTTGAAAAGTATTTTTTTTCTGGGAAGAGAGTCTGGGGGTCATTTTGATTGAGATTTGACATTTGGCAATAACTGATGAGTATGTTTTTTATCTTAAAATGCCTGCGTAATTGATAATATACTTAAAGAAATCTATTACATTAGCAGGCGATTCCATGAAGAAGGCAGAAAGCACTTAAACCTCTATAGCAGGAATTTGTGACATACCACAAAACTGCCCCAACCCCTTGGGAACTTGATTTGCATTCACTTGTGGAGATGAGTCCCCTGCACTTGCCAGAGACCCATGCCAAGTGGGCAGTGGGGCAAAAAACGGAGGGTCATTCCATGAATGCAGGCACAACTGAAAATAAGTTAACACCTCCAGAGGAAATCCTTAGCCAACGGCGAGTAGGAGTAGGTAGACTAATGCCCCAGCCACTCCTACCTTTGATGGTATGATTTTGAAGGGTATTCTGTGCAGTTCTTCACAGTATCCTCAAGGAGACTGAGTCTCATTTTTCTATAGAAGTAGCATACATTTGATTTTCTTCCTTCCTTTCTCCGTTTCACTTTCTCTGTCTCTCATTTTTGCATCCTGGGATTACCTCATAAATACTTATCTGCCTCCAATTCCTTGCCTCAGGGTCCACTTTTGGGGGGAACCCAAATTAAACTAACTTCCAATGTTGGTACAACTTCCTATACTAACAATTAAATAGGTGGTAGACTGATTTCAAAGCAAAGCTTTTGCATTCTGCAACTACTCTTAACTACATATATGTTATTGTTTCAGTAAATTGTACTGTGTTCTTGAGAATACAATCTGAAGCCAAGCAGAGGAGTAGGTACAGTAATTCTATTTTTACAAGAATTATAAATTGAGATAACCATGAATTATATGATTTTAGAATGTACCTTTTTAGCTTTCATGGAGCAAGTTTGTTGAGGGTTTTTAATTCAGTAAGAAGATAAATACGATGCGGTTTTATTTTTGTCAGTTAACTATCCCCCAACTGTGTCAACACCCCTTTCCCAAAGATTTTATACTAACTTTATGACATCTTAGTCAGATTCCATGACTCTCAGCTTACTTTGCATTCCTGGAAATAATCATTTTATTTCAGAAAATTATTTTCTCCTCAGTGGGAAGGGAGGGAATTATCAGTCTCCGTGAACACCCCCTAAAAGACTGGTGACTTTTCCACCTTCTGCACAGTTCCCCAGTCTTTATGGGAAAGCAGGGTGGTGTTGGTTGATGATAAGGGTGGCATTGTCCTGGCACCTTCCAATAAACCTGACCTCTACTGTAGGTGGCTCACTGAAGACTCAATGAACTTAGAGCGCGTCTTCAAATTGCTCCTTAAACTCCCATCTGCATCCTGTTGTGGTATGTTTACTTAATCTTAACAGTAAATGAATTTGTACTTCCTGAGTTCACATCAGCAAGTCTGTTATTAGAAGTCAGTTTGAGTTTTAGAAATTTATTAGGTATGATTTACTCATAGTAAATGAGACTTGGCTAAAACAGGTGGAATGACAAAATCAGAAGCATCAAAAATCATGGCTACAGTCACCTTATGACCATCCAGAATTAGAAGGCTATCTGCAGAGATTTGAGAAATGGCAACAAATGAAAGTGCCAGCATCTTTAGTTCAGCATTTGTAACTGTGGAGTATGTAGATTCACTTTTACCTGAGAGTCCTCTGCAAGAACCATTTTAAAATGCTTGGAATTATATGTTGATAATTATACAATGTTCTAGATTGCAACATGGGGATCTGCTGTCATTCATGAAAGCTTTTATTTCTTGTTCTTTTTGCTTGGATTTCTATTTCAATTTATACTTTGCGTTAAAAAGAATAACATTGGCCGGGCGCGGTGGCTCAAGCCTGTAATCCCAGCACTTTGGGAGGCCGAGGCGGGTGGATCATGAGGTCAGGAGATCAAGACCATCCTGGCTAACATGGTGAAACCCCGTCTCTACTAAAAATACAAAAAACTAGCCGGGCGTGGTGGCGGGCGCCTGTAGTCCCAGCTACTCGGAGGCTGAGGCGGGAGAATGGCGTGAACCCGGGAGGCAGAGCTTGCAGTGAGCCGAGATCGCACCACTGCACGCCAGCCTGGGCGACACAGCAAGACTCCGTCTCAAAAAAAAAAAAAAAAAAAAAAAAGAATAACATTGAAAAATATAAACCAGAGACATGGGAAAACCAATGGAAATGCTTTACAGTACTTCTCTTTAATCACTTTTATATCCAGTTGCTTTTATTTGTGGAACCTATCATTTTACAGAGTATTTCAATATTATTTATGATTGAAAAAGAATGACAAAATGGTATATGCTTTTGGCAAGGTGCTTTGGCTATACTACAGTCTTTGATACTACTTGGCACTATTTCTAAGCCTGCATAGATTCTTGTACCACAAAAAGAGTATGTAAATAGATTCATAAAATTCATCAGAAGTTTAGAGCCCCATTTGGAATAGAAGCTGAATATGCACATCCTTTGGAAATTCTAATTTTTGGAACTGGATTTTTCATTGGAATCATGCTTTTGTGTGATCATGTAATTAATTCTTCTTTGGACATGGGTGATAATTTATTTGATAGAAATTATTGATGCCCATCGTGGTTATGATATTCCTCTCAAACCTTTAAATCTCATCCTTTTCTATGCTGGTTCTCAGCATCATGATTTACACCACATAAACTTCATCAGAAAGTATGCTTCTACATTTTCATGGTGGAATAGAATTTTTGGAACACACTTTCAGTTTAACATTTATAGTGAAAATATGAAGAAGTTTGAGAAAAGGCTGAATAAATATCTCATAAAAACCTTTCTGAAGATATACATTTTCCTGAATTGAAACTAGTAGCTAACATTGCTTCTGGGGAGCAGAAACAAGCATGTGTCTTGGTTGCTGAGTGATAAAACGAATATTAATAACCTTTAGTTATCTTCCCAGTGGAGACTTTTTCTACTTTACACACAAATTCTGTATATGTAGAAATACACAGATAATAAGTATTTCCTGCAAAACTAGTCCCCTGTTCATCACCTCACTGCTTTTCTCTCTTGCCCCACTTTCTTCTCTCCCTCATTTCCTCCTCTCCTTAAACTTTCCCCTTTCATTCACTGTCCCTTATTTCTCCCTCACTTCTGAGGGGCCAAATTGGCTGTCTTCATATTATAAGGCCCACCCTTTTCTTGATAATCTCTGGTCAATCAGCTTCATTCAGTGATTGCTTTGTGAACATTCCTGTGCATCATAAGACATTTCCTATTTCCATCTGATACGGTTTGGCTCTGTGTCCGTACCAAAATCTCACCTCAAATTGTAATCCCCCCGTGTCAGGGGAGGGACCTGGTGGGAGGTGATTGGACCATGGGGGAAGTTCCCCCATGCTGTTCTCATGATGGTGAGTAAGTTCTCACAAGAACTGATGGTTTAAAAGGATGTGGCTTGATTTGCTCTCTCTCTCTCCTGCCACCATGTAAGACATGCCTTGCTTCCCCTTCGCCCTCTGCCATGGTTGTAAGTTTCCTGATGCCACCCCAGCCATGCAGAACTGTGAGTCATGTAAACTTCTTTCCTTTATAAATTACCCAGTCTCGGGTACTTCTTTATAGCAGTGTGAAAATGGACTAATACACCATCAGAAAACTGATATCATTTTAGCTAAGATTTATATCTTTTTGGGCATGTGTTCTGATCACTCTTTCTCTGTTGGATAGAAGAAATAGAAACTGCATAGATTTGGCAGACAGACTTTGATGTAGTTCCTAATTTTCCCACTTTGTAAGTTTGGCTAAGCTGGTTATTTTTTTCTGTATTCAGTTTCCTCACGTTAAGTGAGGCTAGTAATAGCCACCTTGAAGGATTTTTGTGAGATTAAATAAGATGAACTATTTGATTATTTGTTAACATCTTAATCTGAAAACATTTTCTCCTGTGCCCCCCAACTCCATTTCATATTTCTTTTCCTGATGTTTTTGTACATTTCCAAACTAAACCAAAGTACCAAATGACTCAGTCAATTTAAGCCCAAATACACAGAGTTCCAAATCTTCTCCATAGCTTCATTTTTTTTCGGTATGAGAATATTTCTTAAGTGGGCAAATTCTACTCCAGGAGGCTTCGGAATTGTCAGGATCTTTTTTTTCTTATCTTCTTACACTTATTTCATTTAGATCCTGTGCAATTTCTCCCAAGTTTATCCTATTACCAAGCAGTCTAATGGACGATAATGACAGGGAACCTCATATAACAGAGTAGTAAAGGTTAATGACAATGAAAGGTATAACATGAGCTGCTTTTATTTACTAGGAATGTTAGTTTTTCTACAATTTAAAGTCCAAAAGCATCACTGGAATCGATTTTCTAAGCATTAGTTTTATGTTTTATTTTTAAAAATAAAAAGGTATATATTATTTTAAGG
>NC_045445.1:109931733-109931947 GCF_002776525.5 Piliocolobus tephrosceles | reverse complement strand
CTCCCCTTCCTCCTCCCCTTCTCCTTCCTCCCCTTCCTCCTCCCCTTTCCCTTCTCCTTCCTCCTCTTTCCCCTCCCCTTCTCCTTCTTCTTCCTCCCCTTTCCCTTCTCCTTCCTCCTCCTCCCCTTTCCCTTCTCCTTCCTCCTCTTCCCCCTCCTCTTCTCCTTCTTCCTCTTCCCCCTCCCCTTCCTCCTCTTCCCCCTCTCCTTTCCCC
>NC_045445.1:109842226-109886733 GCF_002776525.5 Piliocolobus tephrosceles | reverse complement strand
ATTTGTTACCCCAAATGTTGTTTTTTTCCAACTATTTTCTAAGGTTACAGAAGGTATAAACTGTCTGCACTACCCATATTGCCTGGCACAAAGTAGCCATTGTGGGTTCTACTTTTCACACAGAAAGGGTCCCCCTTACACACATGTATATTCGTAACTGTTCAATGTTTTGTTTACGAATTCATCATAATGGTGAGTAGGTAGTCGAATATAACTTTCGACATTGTTAATATAAAAGACAGGTTACCCAAGTCGTCAGCAAAGGAGCACTTCAGCTTTTCTTGATTTCTGAGAATTCAGAATGTTTAGGGATCCAGTACAAAATGAAAAGATCCTCTCAACACAGCTACTCAGGAAGTTTCTAATTCTCATCTTACTCATGCACTACAGTCAGTCATAGAGATGTCTTTTTCTCTTTCCAGAAACAGTACATGGGAAAGGATGGTTTATCTTTCCCCCCAAAACAACATCACAAAATGCCACGGTCCTAGGAGATTGGGAGAGGAGTACCCCGGGATGTTGAGATTTAACATTCTTACATCAAGTCATTACCTGATCTGAGTAGTATTCACAAACTGTTGTGGCACAGCATCATTTTGAAGAGAGACTAAAAACCCCTACCAGTTCCCAAAAACCATTTAAACACACACATACACCAAAGAGTAGGCCAGGTCCAGCTTCTGGGGAAATCCCAAGGGGGGTGATCACACATAAACTAATTCATACCAGAAAGGAAAACATGGCGAATATAAGTATTAATAATAAATATTAATATGCAAGAGACTAGCCACTGTGGACAACTTTTTGAGAACCACTGTGAGGCATCTCAGTTCGACTAGGATCTAGAACAGACTCTGAGTTTCCCCAGAATGAATTATTTTAACATTTTAACTGTTTTGTCCTGGCTCCCCTGGCTTCCCTGATACCCTCATCCCAAGCCAAGGTTTGGTGGCTCTGCTCTGGCCCTGTAACATCTACTGTCAATGTGTATGGTCATTTTGTTCACCTTCCTGTACGTCTCACTAAATTGTGAACTGCAGGACAGGAATCTAAGTTCCGGCCAGGAGCATGGAAGAAAACATACATATTTCAGTGAAGGTATAATTTCTGCTCAAACCCAGTGTTTTTTCAACATGGTCGTAACCTACTAGTGGGTCAGAAAATCAATTCAGTGGATCACGATTAGCATTTTAAAAGAATGCATTATCAAAAAGCTGTGTGTGGAATCTAAGTGGTTAGAACAAGGACTGCATCACGAGACATCTATTTCTGTTACACAGTATGTATGGGGTATCGGGGCACAATGTCAAAAGTATTTCTAACTATAGAGCTCAGGAAAAAAAAGCTAAAGAACACTCGCTAAAGGGTCCCTCTTCTTCCTCTTTATCCAATTTATTTCCTGTATCCCCTTTTACCCCCACAACCCTGATCACTCACTCTTTACCGCATTCAATACATAACCAGGAGCTCAGGACCTCCAAAGTGCACAAGTCTGGAGTCTGCACTTTGGGGCGTTTACAGATAGGTAAAAAGTGTCCCTGCCTGGCCAGGCGCGGTGGCTCACGCCTGTAATCCCAGCACTTTGGAAGGCCGAGGCGGGCTGATCACCTGAGGTCGGGAGTTCGAGACCAGCCTGACCAACATACAGAAACCCCCGTCTCTACTAAAAATACAAAATTAGCCAGGCGTGGTGGCGCATGCCTGTAATCCCAGCTACTCGGAGGCTGAGGCAGGAGAATCGCTTGAACCCGGGAGGCGGAGGTTGGGGTGAGCCGAGATCGCGCCATTGCACTCCAGCCCGGCAACAAGAGCGAAACTCCGTCTCAAAAAAAAAAAAAGTGTCCCGCCTTCAAGAATCTCATCAAAAGCTTATTTTAAAAGCATAAGAAAGACAGGCACCCTCTTTCCCGTTCTCCCCCATCCTGTTCTTCCCGTGCGGTCCTCTGCCCTCAGTCATTCGTGAGAGAGCAACCAGCGATCCCGCCCCAGTCCGGCCGCCAAGCCTCGGGCCTGTTCCCTTACAGGGCCGATCCGGAGGCGGGGCCAGGCCGCCTGCCCGCCCGCGGACCCTCCCTCCCGGCCTTCCGCCACCGGCCCGGGCGCGACTCACCGGGCAACAGCTCTTCGGGCTCCTTCATGCCAAAGGCGGTACGGGCAGCCTGCGCCTGGGCCAGGAGGCTGTAGAGGACGGTTTGCTCGGGGCTAAGGCAGCTACTCCGCCCAGTCGCGGGCCGCGAAAGCCCCCCAGTTCCGCATGGCGAAACTCCGTGGATCAACTACAACCGCGCTGCCGGAAGTCAACAAACAGCCGCTAGGGGCAACGGGGGCGGAGCTTGGGAATGCAAGGCGGGGCAGGCGCCGCTGGGGAGGGGAACGGAGGCCGGGTGGCTGGTAAGGGGTAGACGCAGGCACAGCGGAGGGGCGGTAGAGACCACGCGCCCTCTGGCGGCCTGGAGCAGAGAGGCGGCCACGCCGCGCAGTGATGCCCTGGAGTCAACGCCCTCGTGCCGCCGGAGGTCCAGGCGCCGCAGGGACCCTGCCATGAGTGGCAGACGTCACAAATCTCATACCCCGTGACATAAGCAAACATCGACACACAGTTATGACACTACTAGTCATACTGACCAGCTGGAACATTAAAGGAGGTAAGCACTCTGCTAAAGGCATCCCCAGCATCTAAACCAAGGTCTGGCCTCTATTGAATGCTCATTACATATTTATTGACCAAATGAGTACTATTACAACCCTGTAAAGTGGTTAATGTCACCCCTGTTTAAGCATGTGGAGATTATACAATAAGAGATCTGGAGTCTAGCGCAGCTAGTCCAGCCTGTAGTCAACAGAAAGTAAAAGCTGAGGTGTATATGGTCCATTACTCACAGAACATGCACAAAGGGGTTCACCAGCAGCACAACATCATTGCTGTAGAATTTGCTCAGCGATGTTATATGATGCAGGGTTTCCCGTGCATCAACATTTGGCTATCATGAAATAAAGAAGCAAAAAGCCATCTTCCAGGATGAGCAGATTTATGTACACTTGGTAGTTGTGGACATGAGCTCTAGAATCAGACACAACTGGATTCAGAGATCCCTGAATTACTCGTATGTGTTACCAACTCTTTCTCAGGAAGTTTGCATTAACATGAAGAGGGGACATTAAACTATTATTTACACAAATAATCCTTTACTTACAAAGCAAACTGGAGGTTACTAAGGAAGTGTTTAACAAGAAGCATTGACCTGGTGTAGGCCGTTAAGAAAGGCTTATCTGAAGAAAGAACATTAAATCTAAGAACTGGAGAAAGAGAAGCCAGGAGGAGGAGAGAGCTCTTGGCAGAGAGTAAATTGTGTATAAAGGTTTATAAGGAGCTTGACTCTTTAAAGGAACATTAAGAGGCGAGGCTGATTCCTAGCAAGGTGGCAAGGTCTTGGGCCTATTAAGGATCTGAGATTTTATCGTAAAGGCACTGTGAAACCACTGAGAAGTTTTAGGCAGTAGAACAACAGAACAGGATCAGTTATGTGTGTCCCTGAAATCATTCTGCCTGGTCTGGATGCTATGTAGAGAATAAACTAGAGCAGTGAGAAGGGTTCAGAGGCTATTGCAGAATTTCAGATATGTGGTCAGGATGACTTGGAGTACAGTTCACTGGTGCCAGAGAGGAGTAGAAAGATTTGAAAATATTTTAGGTTGTAGAGTCAACAGGAAATGGTTTCTGACTATTGACTCCTAGACAGTGCTGGACTACCAAACAGTTCTTAGAGCAACAGCAATGATGGGGCCCTAAATTATTTTGAAAAGGATTTGATACTCATTTTTAGAGCATCATAATTGTTATATGGGAAAATTAGAATTTTTAAAGATTTACTTTATGATACGCAGTCATTTTTTTATTTCAAAATACAATAAGGCACATTTTGGTGCTAAGCATCCCAGAAGATAATGATGCAGCCCTACTCCAATGTTTCCAACATAAGCAAATAGCAGGAGGGGGGCACCATTTACTGAGATGGGGAACACTGAGGAAAGAGCTGGTGACATTGGAGTTAGGTAAATGGGGCAAGAAGAGCACAATGAGCTCATCCTTGAGCACACTAAGACATCAAATTGGAGGTGCTGAGCAGGTAATTGGTGAGCAGAAGCCCCAGAAGGAAGCACATATTCGAATGACTGGGTCTATATAGTGAAAGCAGGCTTGAGATACTTGCAACACTGGAAAGTGACTGTAGAATTGAGGCAGTAGAATAGGGTCGGGAGGCAGGAAGCCTAAGGCCAATTCATGCTGACTTCCTAAAACTAAATCAAAAGGAAAACCCCAACTTTCCACACCTAAGTAACAAAAGAACCAGAGGCTACTCCCTTTTCAACCCCCACCCCTTTTTTCTGCGTGGCAGACGGAAAGTTGAAAGTATCTCTGATTAGTTGCTTTTTGCAACCAATCAGACATTTGCATAGGAGTATAACTCTGTAACTTCACTTTAGCCTCTGATTGGTTGCTTTCCACAACCAATCAGATGCTTGAATAGGGTGTCACCTTTGCAACTACACTTCAGCCTCTGATTGGTTGCAAGGCCACTACTTCATTTACATAGTAACCAATGGGAAATGTACCAATGGTTACTTGGGAATGGCACCAAGTAACCAATGGGAAACCTCTCGAGGGTAATAAAACCCCAGAAAACTCTGTAAAGGGACTCTTGAGCCCCTGCACTAGGGCTTGCTCCCACCATGGGGTTTTGCCACATTGCCCAGGCTGGTCTTAAACTTCTGAGCTCAAGCAATCTGCCCACCTCAGCCTCCCAAACTGCTGGGATTACAGGCGTGAGCCACTGTGCCTGGCCATCTATACTATTGATATATACGATCCAGAGCTATATAATATATATCGCAACCCCAGGCCATGAATTGGCACTGGTTCATAGCCTGTTAGGAACAGGGCTGCAGAGCAAGTGGAACTTCGTCTGTATATACAGCCACTCCCCACCACCCAAGCTCCAGCCCCTTGTCAGATCAGTGGCGGCATTAGTTTCTCATAGGAGTGTAAACCCTATTGTGAACTGCACATGGGAGGGATCTAGGTTGTGTGCTCCTTATGAGAATCTAACGCCTGATGATCTGTCATTGTTTCCTATCACCCCTAGATGGGAACCCTCTAGTTGCAGGAAAACAAGCTCAGGGCTCCCACTGATTCTACACTATGTTGTATATTTGTATATAACATAATGTATGCCAACATACATTTGTATATTTCATTATATATTACAATGTAATAATAATAGAAATAAAGCACACAATGAATGTAATGTGCTTTAATCATCCCAAAACCATCCCCACCCCTCCCCTCACCCCCCATCCCCGGTCAGTGGAAAACTTGTCTTCCACAAAACTGGTCTCTGGTGTCAAAAAGGTTGTGGACCACTGATATATATATATATATGATATGTATATATAGCTATGCTGTAGCCCTAGATTTTATATATATATACACACACACACACACATATATTATATATATATAAAATATAACATAATACTATCGTCTATCTCAGAAGGTGGTTGTGAAATATTAGGTAATGCATGCACAACTTATAGCTCGGTGCCTGGAATGATGGAGCACTCAACAGTGTTAGCTATTAATAAGGCAAAGGCAGCTCACTGTATTCGTCAGCATAACCCATGCTATGCTGCAGCTCAAACAACACCCAAAGCTCAGTGGCTTGACACAAAGAAGTTTCTTTCTCACTAATGCTACATTTCCAATGTGAGTCAATTGGAGGATCTGCTCCAGCTGCTCAAGCAGGGGCTCAGGCTACACATGGAAGTTCAACTACCTTGTAGCAACACCGTATACAACTCATGACCTCTTTGGTTGCTGTAGCAGGGCAAGAGAGAGAGGAAGTTAGAGATGAAATGTTTAAGGCTGTGCACGGTGGCTCATGCCTGTAGTCCCAGAACTTTGGGAGGTTGAGGCGGGTGGATCGCCTGAGGTCAGGAGTTCAAGACCAGCCTGGCCAACATGGTGAAACCCTGTCTCTACTAAAAATACAAAAAATTAGCTGGGCGTGGTGGCAGGTGCCTGTAATCCCAGCTACTCGGGAGGCTGAGGCAGGAGAATCACTTGAACTCGGGAGGCGGAGGTTGCAGTGAGCCGAGATGGTGCCACTGCACTCCAGCCTGGGCAACAAGAAGAAAACTGTCTCAAAAAAAAAAAAAAAAAAAAAAAAAAAGAGAGAAATAAACTGAAATGTTTCAGGCCACAAGTAACGTGTTTCTCCTTCTCACAACCCATTGGCTGGATTTAGTGTCATGTGCCTCTGTGCACTGCAGAGAGGCTGGGAAACATGGACATTCAGTAAGTAGTAAACACCTCTGCCACAATCCTTGCAGTCAGATGGTTTCAGCCTGTGGAGCCACCTCCCTCGTGTTGGAGAAGGCAGGTATAATTTTACATATCTTAACGGCCATGCACGCTTTTGATGTCCCCTTCATACGTGGCCAAATATTCCTCTGCTCCTTAGGAAATCATGTTGATACACAGAAGCCATGACACGTCTGACAACATGCACAAGTCTTAGCAATTTCCTCTATTAATTCAAGTTGTTATTCATTTCTGGAGCATTGTATGTCAACTAGAAATAGAGGCGTATATGAACAAGGAAGACGTTTGATGGATTATGCTTCCTAGCTGTATTTGTTTCTTTCTCGACAGCGTTCAACAAAATGTCCAAAGCTTGCAATTTTGAGTTGCATTACAGTGCAGTTGCCATCGCTGTTTATTTCTCTATGTGGAATCAGATAAACAGGTGTGTCTCTACAAACTCCACTGGGAAATCCCATAAACATATATATTTACAAAACAGATTCTAATTACCTCTTTGATTTCTAAACTTTTTTAGTGCAGTTCTAGGATATATGATTTGAGGACTCACAGGTCCAAAGCCAGGGAGTTTTATTCATGAACAAGAAACAGATGGCAGGTACAGGCTACTGCACATTTTATTACGCCAGAGAAGAAATTTTGCACTTTCCTTCCTCAGGATAGAGTTTCAAAAGAAGAATTTTGAGGTATCTGTGACAGTAGTTGTATGAATAGGTAATGCCCTGAATGACTACTTTGAAGGACCATGTACTATGATGATAATGGCTTAGATTAATATCTCTTATTACATGCCGGATATTGTTCTAAGCACTCTATGTATGAACTCTTTAAATTCCCATATTACAGAAGAGAAAACTGGCATGCAGAGAGAGGTTAAGTTGCCCATGGTCTCTCAGCGAAAGCATGGTGGGGGCTGAGAGTTGAACACAGGAAGCCTGGTTCCAGAATCTACATTCCTGATAACTACACTCTACTGCTTCTTGAAAGAGCACAGAACAGTAGTCTTCAGACCTTTAAGCTTACACATCTTCATTCATAATCAACCAAAAGCCAGAAGACATGAGAGCTCATTAATGTAGCCCATGCAAATCTGCTTTCCTGGGTAGATATCTGGCACTAGAGGCGATCAGCTGGTGCACAGACTCAAGTTAGAAGATTGAGGAATGAGGCTGAGAAAAAAAGGCAGAGATCAAGGAAGATTACTCAGCAGAAGCAATACATGTGCATTTATATATTTGTATGCATGTGCTACTGTACTACTATATTGTATATATTGTAAAGCATACACAATAAACAAGATTTTAAAGGGTGTGATAAATAAACATAACTAAAAGTTATATTACTTGCTTTGATCCACCAAGATGGATTGTCTTGAGCATTCCCTAGGGCAGGGGTTCCCAACCCCCGGGGCTGCAGACCTCTACCGGTCTGGTCCATGGCCTGTTAGGAACTGGGCCACACGGCAGGAGGTGAGCAGCAGGAGAGCATTACTGCCTGAACTTCACCTCCTGTCAGATGAATGAAGGCATTAGATTCTCATAGGAGCACAAACCCCATAGTTAACTGCGCATGTGAGGGATCTAGGTTGCCCGTTCCTTGTGAGACTCTAACTAATGCTTGATGATCTGAGGTGGAACAGCTTCATCCCGAAACCTTCCTCATCCTCCCAACATTCCCCACCCTCTGATCCATGGAAAAACTGTATTCCAAGAAACTGATCCCTGGTGCTAAAAAGGTTGGAGGCCGCTGCCCTAGGGGACATGCACCCCAATTTAGAGAATAGGCTTTATCACTTACTACTTTAGTAATCTGAGCAAGCTGCTTACTCTCTGTCTCTGATTCTTCATCTGGTAAATCAGGATAACACCTCCTAATTTGCAGGATTGTTGTGTGGTTTATTTGATATGATGTATACAAAACTTGCAGTGCCTGGTTTTCAGCAAGCTTTTTACTTATTACTTATTTTCTCCCAGAATTTTAATTCCTAATATTTGTGTTTCATGGTCTGTGTTTTTAAATTTTCATTACTTCCTACCCACTCCTGTAATTAAGCTGCAGGCAGCCCTGCAGTTAGACGTGGTGCATCTAGATGGAGCCAGATTAATAGCTTTTTTCATGCTGCATTATTGCAAACATGGCGCAGCTGTGTCTCTGACAGAAAAGAAAATTGAGGAGGAGACATCTGGAAAAACCTATGTGCATTTTACTTTGTGCAAAGCACTATAGGAATTGGGAAGGGGGGAGAAAGGGAGGACTCACTGACTGTCAGACACTTAAAAATGAATGGCCCAACTGTTCAGCAATTGTATATCTGTGAACAGAAGCTCTGTTTTACATCAGCTCTTAGTCACTGCCCTTTGTGACTGGGAATCAGGCTTGAAAATTCTGAGTGTACTTTGAGCCATTTTTATCTGTGCCTTTCTGTGGGCGACTTTTTCCTAACAGGGTCCCTTGAAAACATTCCGTCTCATTTACTACCATTCACTAAAAATTTCACCTTTGATCCCAACTCTGAGTTTTTTTCCTTCTTTAACCCTCTTTTAGAGTGTTAAGTCTGTTGGGTTTCTTTGGCACAAAGTTAACCAGAAAAGAAATGTCCTTGAAGGCATATCAGTCAGATTTCCAACTAACAGATTATACCCTCTTGTTAGGATAATTTGGGAAGGATTTATTTAAAAAGGAACTAATTTTGAGGGGTTGGAAGGAGACTGGGGTAACCACGAGGCGTAGTGCAGAAGATCCAGGGATAACAGCATTAGAGCTGTTACTATTCTTTGGCCCAAAGAGAGAAAGGGATGGAGAGTTTATTAGAACTTGGAAGGAAAGAGAGTTGTGTAGAGCAGTATACCTTGAGGTAAACAGTGAATTTCTATTAAGGAGCAAGCCAACCCAAGATGTCCTTACAGAGAGGGGAGAGTAAATATTCTGACTGTACTCCCTCCCTCCATTCTCCTGCTGGGATTTCACTGGCCAAACCCAACCAGAAACTAGAAGATATGAGAGTTCATTGATGTAGCCATGTAAATGAGCTTTCAAATCAGCTTTCATACATAGATACCTAGTATGACTTGAGGCTGTCAGCTGGTGCACACAATCAGTGGGAAGTGAATCTCAAAAATAAAAAAAATAAAAATAAAAATAGAGAGAGAGATCAAGAAAAGCTACAGAGCAGGAGCGATCTGGCTAGGACCCTACTGCTGGATGCAGGTACCGCTTTCACCAAACTTTTAATTTTATTGTCCCTTTTTTTTCAGTCACAGTCTCCAGAGCAAAGTCCTAGGTGGGAGCATTCAATTGGCTGAGGCTGGTTCATCTGCCCACACCCTCTTTGCCAAGGGGTAGGGAGAAAGAATATTGCTTGCCTTTGCCCTCCCTGGTGGGAACTGGGCTTCTGCTTTTTTTCAAGACTCACGTAATTAGAGATTTGTAGATATTAAAAAACAGCTCAGAAACAAGGGAGTTCTCTCTCCTTTAAAGAAAGTTAAGTCTCCACTAACAAATGACCTCCTAAATCTTTATTAATCTGCTACCGGAAACTAGCAGACAAGAGTACAGAGATCTGTCTTTCTATTTCCAGTTCTCTTATCCTTTTTCCCTCATTTCCTTCCTTCCTCCATTTCCTGATCTCGGAAAGCCCCTTTATCTCTCTAGATCTTTGTACAAGAGAGCAGCATTAAGATCACCAAATCTAGCTGTGAGTTCAAATTCTGGGCCATCAAAAAACATATATAGGCCCACCAAATAGCATGCCTTAGTCAACATTTTCCTGGTAGAAACCTCTTGGTTCATTGATACCTAAACTTCATCGAAGATGCATGCATCTCAATACAATGTTGTGTTTTTCTCAGCTGCTCTTTCTGTGGGAAACATTTATATTATATCTATATCCTTGAAATACAATGTAACATTTTTTAACAGAGTAAAAGATGAGACACACATAAGAGACTCGTCTGCACTGTGTGCGTCTTCTGGTATGTGTTCACAAGGGACAACAAATATTCTCACTCTCTGAAAAGTCCATCTACACTTTTCTCCAAATTTCCTTGCCTCCAGTCTCTAGTCTTGTTCCTTCCATGTCCCTAAATATCTGGCCAAATCATTAACCCCGGCTCGTGATTTGGTCTAGGTCTATGCCTCAGGTCTTCTCTCTCTCCAGGTAAAATGCAGTGAGAGGCACTCCTTGAAGGTTTGCTCACCAGGAGCATTTGCCGTATTCACCCCTTGGATTCAGTATAGATGCTCGACCTACAATGAATCTTGAATTGTTGGATCCAGACCAATCTATAATTACATTTCTCAACCTTCATCAATCACCCTTACACTCTATTCCCATACACAATTCCCTGAATTTTTCCAGTATAAACTAGAAATCTGGAAGCTCTTTGGCCTTGTCTGGCTTTTGACTTTGTTATTGCTACCACCCTCCAAGGGCCATGCTGAAATCTGACAATCTTGGGAAATGATAGAGAAGACAGGAGGATGACGAGAACTGGCTTTCTCTTGCAAGTAACTCCCTCAGGTAAAAAAAAAAAAAAAAAGGCATCTTCAATCAAGGGAAGAACAACAGTTTCATCAGACAAAGTAAGAGAGATTTCTGAAGCTGGCAAAAGAGATTTAATGAGAATTAAGGGTTCAGCATTCATGGGGTCTTCTAATTCTTCTCATATATTTCCATGTCAGTTTTCCAGCTTTCAATCTAACCCACATAATGCCACAATATGCACCTAAGAAATCTGTCAGGGCTGTGAGTACTACTGACATTGTAATTCATCAGCACACAAGATCAAACCAAAGTCTGAATTTATCTTTGACCACCTCAGATCTGCTGAGGCAAATGACTTTTTTCACCATTAAGCTATTTGTTATAAGAAATAGCCACCTCATCAGCTGTCATTGAACTCCTCATGCCCTTTATACTATTCTTGAATCATACTCTCAATGGACATTCCAGGTGACCATAGGCAACTGTTTAAGTTGTTTTGCACCTGTGTTTCTAAGGTTCAGTTTACTGTCAGTCAACCAGTCCTGATTTTTAATTTTCCCTGAGAATCAGTTGCCTGTGGCTTATTTTGTGACACTGGTTTCTGAATCAGTCAGAGTTCTTGAGAAATAAAAGGGATTTAGTGGGATCACTTTAAGTTGATCAGATAGTTTCTTCTAGACTAAATAATACATCCACACTTTGTCCCCTTCCCCCCCTTTTTTTTTTGTTTATTTGTTTTTTGCAAACAAGATCAGGCATGTTTATTTTTAAATGAGAGAAATTATAAACCAGGATATTCTTTTAAAAATTAGGTAGAAGGCAAAAAAACCATCAGGGAATGCCTAGAGTTTACGGAAAGTCTAGAGATAAATGCTTGGGCAAAGGAGAGAAACTAGGGAAGAGAGGCAGCAGGAAATTGGGTTAGGATGTTGCTGCTGACTTTGCTGTAGTCCACAACCGCTACAGGACCTAAACATCATGGCAAGGCCTTGCTAGCCACGGGACACAGCAGTATTGGTTGGTAAATCTCAATTTACTGCCTCTTTTACTTTAGTCCTTCAAGATCCAAAGCCCCAGGTGGGGAGCATTCCAGACTGGGTCATGTGCCCATGACCTGGCTTAGCAGCAGGTGGAGAGAGGGCGTAATACTTTACACTCAACAGACTCAAAATGGGAACTAGTTGGGGGGCGGGTTCAGATGCCAGGCAATGAAAATTTTTTTCTCTGAATCAGTAGTAGAAAGAGCTTTCATTAGGAGTCCAGAAGTTGTTTTCTATTTCTCACTTTAACACTTGCTTTCTTTCTCTTTCTCCCTCCTTTACCTCATCTTAAGGAAATCACTGTACCTTTCTGGTCCTCTGGAGCAGAGAGTTAAACTAAGATATTCAGGGTCCATCTATATCTAATCCATCTATGTCTAATGCTCTATCGTCTTAGACCTCTCACAAATCTAGTAAGGAAGGTACTATGCTTACATGAGGAGTTTAATAAATGCATACATAGTCCAAGATCATTCCCTTTATCTAAGTGGTAGCTTTTTTTAAACGTTTATTTTAGGTTTGGAGGTACATGTTCAGGTTTGTTATATGGATAAACTCTTATCACAAGGGTTCGTTGTACAAATTATTTCATTACCTAGGTACTAAGCCTAGTACCCAATAGTTATTTATTTATTTATTTTTGCTTCTCTCCCTCCTTCTACTAATGGGTAGTGTTAAATGATCATTTTGACCCAGTTTCTTATTGAATACGAAACTTTTACATATGTCAGATTCTACATATTTATGGAATTCCCCTATAATAGTTGATATTAAAGCATTTTTACTTTACTTACCCTTTAATGTTTTATGTTTACTTTAATGGACCCCTCAGTAACCACTCCACCCCAGTCCACAAAAGTTAAAATGCATATAAAAATCAAGGTGAACCTTAGGGAGAATGGTGATATAGGAAGTTGATATTCCAGGAGGCCTTAGGGTCTTATCAAGGTTGATGCATCAGTTTTACTTTAAAATTCTTATCTATCTAATTATTTCACCAGTTTGATTAAATGAAGCCAAAATTGGTATTGATGAAAAGAGAAAGCACAATCAAAGAATCAGATAAGCAAATAATTGAACGCAAATAACTTTTAATTATACTCACTTAATAAAGTTAAGGAATAGTGTCAGGTGCCAACATCACCTTGTCAAATCAAAGGGCAGTGTTGGGATGAAAAAAAAGAAAATAGCACAGAATGTGTTGAAAATTCTGGTAAATTTCAAAATTGTGAAACACTATTATATGAATTTGGTTGAAAATAACCCTGAATCCTAGGTGGAGAATACGTTCAGACCCTCCAATGAAAACCCCATTTTTTGCATCCCTCCACACATCTTAATTACTTGTAGAATTCTACTAAAGTCCAAAAACTTCCCCAGACCCAAATAAATAAGTGGGCTTCCAGGAATGGCAATTACATCTGGCAGATTCAAAATGTTTTTCCACTTGAAATTATAATGGGAATATTAGCAAATAGCTTTAACTTTAAATTGATCAAATAGTCTCTTCTAAACTAAATAATACATTCACACTTTGCACCCTTCCTTGTTTTTTTTTATTTGCTTTTTGCAAACAAAATCATGCATGTTTCTTTTTATACAAGATAAATTATAAACCAGGATATTCTTTTAAAAATTAGGTAGAAGGCAAAAATGCTTATTTCTCCCCATAGTATTTATTTATTTTTGTAGAATAATAACATATGCAAAACGTTATGAAACTAATAAGAAGAATCAAAGTTATAATATGCAGATAATATGGTTCTTTAAAGTAAAAGTAAGGCTTCCTTTGTGCCCTCTTAATGAACATTCCATCATAAATCTAACCACTCTTGTATCCTCTTACCACCATAGATTGGTTTTGTCAGTTTCTGAATTTTTTTTCTTTTATGAGACAGCGTCTTCCTCTGTCGCCCAGGCTGGAGTGCAGTGACACGATCTCGATTCACTGCAACCTCTGCCTCCTGGGTTCAAGCAATTTTCCTGCATCAGCCTTCTGAGTAGCTGGGATTACAGGCGCCTGCCACCATGCCCCACTAATTTTTTGTATTTTTAGTAGAGATAGGGTTTTTACCATGTTGACCAGGCAGGTTATGAACTCCTGACCTCAAGTGATCCACCCGTCTCGGCCTCCCAAACTGCTAGGACTACAGGTGTGAACCACCACGCCCGGCCAGTTTCTGAATTTTCTGTAAATGAAAAACACGCTTTATTTTTTATATCTAGTTTTTTCACTCAATGTTATGTCTGTGAAGTTGTTCCTATTGTTTTGCTCCCTTCCTAACCCAAAATTATCTGGATTATTTATTCTCTCTGTCTAGTGTCCTATTGCCATGATGCATGGCATATAAGAAAAAATACCTGGTAGTAATATAAACTAACCAATACATACAGAAGATGATATGTGAACAACATATGCATTGGAGAAAAAGAGTATGGGGGTGGGGAGGATTCAGTGACATTATTAGAAACTGAAGATGATCTTGATGTGTTATTTTCATATGGATTTCGAAAAATGTATCACTGATGTCTCTAGAGTCATTCTGTGTTCAAGTGATCGGGGGAACCTACTTCAGAAAATGACTGAGCTGTTTCCATGTACCCTGTTGCTTTGAATAAACAGACTGTAATTGTACATTTTAACTGGCAAAAAGGTAGTGAAGGGATTTTATGATTCATTTTTATTATACATCTTCATTACACCGGAACGCAATAATCACTCTTGACATTTATAGAGTCTTCTGTATTTTTGAAGTACTTAACAATCATTTATTGTTGTATCTTATTTTCATCTTAAATGGGATAGGTTGGTTAGCATAACAGGGTCACAGAAGGACAATAACAGATTAGAAACTTGTAATGTTAGACAGTTGTACTGAGGGAGAACAAAGATCCTGGCTTTCACATTATTTAGGCAAGAAGGGAAAAGAAGAAATAAGAAAACACATCATAGGTCTTCAGTGAGAAATACTGTTTCTTTTTTGTTTTCCACTAGTTTAGAGGACAAGAGTGTGATTTTTTTGTTTGTTGTTTTTTGCCTTTTTATTCTTTATTTTATTTTATGTAAATTTATTATTTTCTTAAATTTCACTTTTTTTTTTTTTTTTTTTTTTTTTGGAGATGGTGTCTTGCTCTGTTACCTAGGCTGGAGACAGAGTTACCTTGCTCTGTTATGCTATCTCAGCTTAAGCTTACTGCAATCTCTGCCTCCCGAGTTCAAGCAATTCTCCTGCCTCAGCCTCTCAATGCGTAGCTGGGATTACAGGAGTCCACCACCACGCCTGGCTAACTTTTGTATTTCTAGTAGAGCCAGGGTTTCACCATGTTGGTCAGGCTGGTCTCGAACTCCTGACCTAGTGATCTGCCTGCCTCAAAGTGCTGGGATTACAGGCGTGAGCCACCATGCCCAGCCTGAATTTCACTTTTAATACAGCTCCGGGGTGGGGTTGGGGGGATGAAAGAAAGATGGACACCTCAACACTTTTATTTCTAGGAAAGTGGTTAGAATAAGCCAAGAACTAAGCCAGGGATGGGGCCTCTCACCACATGTGCCAATGGTAGCAGTTAACAAAGCTAACATTTATTGAACGTTGAGCTGGGTACTGTACTACAGTACTCTATATCCGTTATTACATTTAATCCTCACGACAAAGCTATGAGTACGAGCTGCTAGTACTGCATGCCAGGTGATTTGCTTACTTCTTAATGGCAATACATTGCATAACAATGAAGGTGACCTGGAAATCCATGAACTCCTTAGTTCCCTGAAAGAAATGGTGAACTCCAGTTGAAAAATTCTGGAGGAATAAATCAATAATGGTGAATATGTAGCACCCATGACCCAGGCTCCAAACATTCAACAAAGCCCCATGAAAAGGGCTTGTTTCTCTTGAATCTTGAAGACAAGATTCCCATGGTCTATCTTCCAGACCCAAAATAGGTTCCATCTTTACAGGCCACAGAGTTGTTACCAGTGGAGCAGCCTTGAGAGAAGAAGGCTGTGTTTAATCGTTAGCTTAAGATGAGGGCAGAGCCCCTGCTTAGTAGATATAGCCCAATAAAGCAATCAAGAGCAGGTCAAGAGCACTTCCCAAGTAGGGTCTGGAGAGAGGCACCAACTACAAAGATGGTTTCAAGTTTCACCAAAAACTAGAAATGGACAGAGAAGGCATTCACCAAGCAGTGACTTTTGAAGCCATCCAAGACATGTCTCCTGGGCTCAAGGGGAGAATATTGCCATGAAAATTATTACTGAGACAGTGCTCCTGACGAAGCCCTGGTAGTAGAAAGTAATGAAAATGATCTCATGGGGTCCCCATCACTCAGGCCCTGGGAGTGTCTGGTAGTCACAGAGAGCATTAGGGCTGATTGTTGAGACACTGGTGAACTTTGAACCTCTGTGATTTCCCTGTTTGCTCAGTGCCTGATAGCTTTCAGTCTGCTAACAAATCTTTATGCAGTTTGATCTCTGAACTTCCAATGGGGAGGAATTGGAATCAGCCTATGGGAGAAGAGATAGCTTTAGGATTCTGTGTGGGAACTTGAAGAGATAAAAGGGCATCCTCGCCCTTTGCATCTCAACTGCCTCTGACACAAGGTTGGGTCATTAACTATATTTGTTTACCCCTTTCTTACCTCATAAATGGTCTTGTGCATTTCCTAATCTTGTCTTCTATGCAGAAATTTGCCAGATCACAAAATAAAAAGAACCAGGTATGGAAACTTGAGATTTTTGCCCATATCTAAGCTCGAAAAATTCTGGATTCTGCTTAAAATCAATAACTTCCAGGGCAAATGATTAACAGAAGAATGATTTCATGGAAATGTAGTCAATATGACAAGAGAGAAGCGAGATTATACTTGAATTTGATGATTGGCATTTCACACTCTGTTCAGAATTTTAGTCTTTATGAGGGACCCTGTCTACCTTCTTCAAATGCCTCAATTGAAAGAGTATGGCAGGAAAAGGGATGGAGAGGGGGTCAGAGATAATCTTCACTGATTTCACAATTTCTCCTAGGGCCCGCCTGTTTGAATAAATACCTAGTGGTGATATAGCAAGAAAACACCCTTGAATCAGTATTTTTAGACAAACTACCATTACCATTACCATCTATTAATTAGAAAGTAACTCTCAGATCGCTTGAACCCAGGAGGCGGAGGTTACCGTGAGCTGAGGTTGTGCCACTGCACTCCAGCCTGGGTGACAGAGTGAGACTCTGTCTCAAAAAAAAAAAAAAAAACACCGTTAAAAATGGAAAATAAAGTAACTCTCAGAGTCTCTGTAAATCAGGAGCTCTTTTGCTCCTGATTTATATATATATATATATATATATATGCATGTGGAGAGAAAAAAAGGAGCCAACTGATAGATGATTTCCTTTACTATAATAATTCTAATTTATTTTTTATTGCCATTTTCCACACAAGTCCAAGCCACAAAACAATACAGTCTCACAACAGAGCAGAGCTTTACAGCTTCTAAAACATTCTGGGAATATTAGAATATTAACACATGAAGATTTTTAGGTCCTTCAGCACATTAGATATGACCTGGGACATAGAGGACTCTTAAGAAAAGAGAAATTGGGCATCCATATGTGGAAAACAAAAACCTCAATCTCAACCTCAAGCCTTAGACAAAACTCATAATGGATCATAGATCTGAATGGAAAATATAAGGCTACAACACTTTCAGAAGACATAGGGAGAGAATCTTTGTTACCTGGGTTATGCAAAGAGTTCAATAGCATGATCCGGAGAAAGGAAACAAATAGTAAATTGAACTTGATCAAAATTTGAAAATTTTGCTTTGTGAAAAACATAGTCAGGAGGCTGAGAAGACAAGCAACAGACTGGGAAAATGATTTGCAAGTTACATATCCAATAAAAGTGTTGTATCCGGAATATATATGTAGAACATTCAAAACTAAACGTTAAGAAAACAAACAATTCAAGTAAAAAAAAAAAAAAGAAGAAGGAGAAGAAGAATGGGGGTCAGGCAGTCTCAGTGGCTCACACTTGTAATCCCAGTGTTTTGGGAGTCTAAGGCTGGAGGATTGTTCAAGACCAGGAATGTGAGACAAGCCTGGGCAACATAGTGAGACTCTATACCCACCAAAAAATTTAGTTTGGTGTGGTGGCACACACCTATACTCCTAGCTGTTTGGGAGGCTGAGGCTGGAGGATCGCTTGAGCCCAGGAGGTCAAGGTTACAGTGATCTATGATTACACCATTGTGAAACCGTCTTTGCAAAATTATGACAGACAGTGAAAGAGATCTAACTTGACCGATCCATCTGGCTTCTAACCTTCAAACTGTTCTTGTTCATTCCTGAGCATACGCTGAACTAATTTTGGGAGAAACTTAGTTTATAGTTTTTGATTTAAACAAAGACGGTAACATCCCTTTCCCAAAGCGACCTCCTTCCTGTCTGGGGACTAGACTTCCTTTGTAGGACTAACGAGAGCCATCAGATCAGATGAGCCCGTTTATTGACCTGGTGGTGCCAGCTGATCCATCAAGTGCAGCACTGATACCCCAAGCACTGATTTTAGGAGCAGTTTAGGGAGGGTCAGAATCTTGTAGCCTCCAGCTGCATGACTCCTAAACCATAATTTTTTTTTTTTTTTGGAGGCGCAGTCTTTTTCTGTCACTCAGGCTGGAATGCAGTGGTGTAAACTCAGCTCACTGCAAACTCCACCTCCTGGGTTCCAGTGATTCTCCTGCCTCAGCCTCCCGAGTAGCTGGGATTACAGGTGTGTGTCACAACATCTGGCTAATTTTTGTATTTTTAATAGAGACAGTGTTTCACCATGTTGGCCAGGCTGGTCTCGAACTCCTGACCTTAGGCGATCTGCCCACCTTGGACTCCCAAAGTGCTGGGATTACAGGCATGAGCCACCGTGACCGACCCTAAACCATAATTTCTACTACAAAGGCAATCTAGTCCCCAGGCAGGAAGGAGGTCTGCTTTGGGAAAGGACCGTTACCGTCTTTGTTTAAACTATAAACTATGAACTAAGTTTCTCTCAGAGTTAGTTCAGCCTCTGCCCAGGAATGAACAAGGACAGCTTGGAGGTTAGAAGCAAGATGGACTCGGTTAAGTTAGATCTCTTTCACTATCTCAGTCATAATTTTCAAAGGTGGTTTCAATTGCATTCTAGCATGGGTGACATAGTAAGACTCTATCTATAAAAGAAAAAAAAGGTAGGCAAAATATTTAACAGATATTTTACCAAGAAAGATAAATGGATGACAAATAGGACATGAAAAGATGCTCAACATCATTAGCCTTTAGGGAAATGAGAATTAAAACCACAATTTGTACTACATAACTGTTAGGGTGACAGTGAAAAATATTTGCAACACCAAGTGCTGGAAAGGTTGTGGAACAAACGGACCTCTCATGCATTACTGCTGAGATTGCAAAATGCTATACTAACTCTGCAAAACCACGTGACAGTTTCTTCAACAGTTAAACATAACATATGACTACCAGATATACAGCTATTCTATGCCTAGTTACCCTAAATAAATAGAACATTCACACAAAAACCTATATGCAAATGTTTGTAGTTGTTCTATTTAGAAACTCCTCAAGCAGGAAACAACTCAATTGTCCTTTAATGAGGGAATGGATAAATAAACTGTGATGTATTGATACAATGGAATACTACTCAACAATAAAATGGAACTTATTAGTGATACAACAACATGGGTAAATCTCAAAGACATTATGCTAAGGAGCAAGTCCAAAAATACTACATAGTTTACGGTTCCGATTACATCACATTCTGGAAAAGGCAAAACTATAAGGGAGACAGGAGGAGTAAACCAGGGATTAGAAAAGAAGAGGATGTGATTACAAAGGAATTTAAAAGGGAGTTTTCTGGAGTGATACAACCATTCTGTATTCTGATTGTGGTGGTGGTTATACAAATCTACACATGTATTACAACTCATAGCACTGTAGGCTAAAAAACATTAAGTTTATTATATACTAATGTAAGCATTTTTTAAATAACAAAACATATCAAGTACATTCATTTAACAAAAGAAAAAGTGTAAGAGAGTATTGGTTTCCATTTCCAGATAAGGAAACTGACTTCCCCAAGGTTATTCAACCAATAAATAGGTTCTGAACTAGAATCCACTTCTACAACATTATTTTTTTCTGTTGTTACATGAGAAACAAAACTTCAGATACCTAAGCCAAATTGTGTATTAGTTAGCATGGATTTGATTGCAAGTAATGAAAACCCCAATTCAGAGGGATTGTCCTTCTATAAGGACATTTGCTATTTCACATAATGAAGTGGCAAGTGGTAGGGAGGCTCGTGAGGCTGGTTAATTTTGCAACTCAGTGATGTCCTAAATGACTAAGACTCCCTCCTTCTTCCACTCAGTCAACCACAGCTTCCTTCTAAGGCTACCTCCCCTCGTTGTCAGAGGGTGGCTACTGGTCTCAGACAAGGATACAAGCTTCTTTGTCCATATCCAGTGGAAAATAGCTCACCAGCAACAATCCCACAGAACTCGAAGACTTAACTAGTGTGTACTGCATGCAAATGCTGTGGCTTCTTAGGATCTTAAAGATTCTAGGCAACCAGCTATAAAAATTATTTATATAACTAGTAACATGCTGAAACAAATCAAAACTTTGCACTGCAGTAATCGCCATCTGTCTTTTTTGTATGGATCTCACACTTGTAGTATTTTTTTGATAATAACTATCTACGCCCTGGCTCTTAGACACTATACCTCATGTTTGATTAGCATGTTAAAATTCCCACAGTGCTATAATAACTCATTTTATTTAGTAGGACAGGTGAGGACTCTGAGGGTACTGAATGACTTAGCCAAATTCACCATGAGCCAGAGGTCACATTTGATCTTCAAACATCATTCCCATCATTCTTTCCTTTATATCACATTGATTCCCTCTTCAGTGCTTGGATTTCACTAGGGAAGCACACTGGCAATTTCAAAGAAATATTTCAAGTTTATACAGATACTTAAAAGCTCAAAATGTCAGAGAACTAACATTCTTTATATCCCCAATAGCAACATTTGGCTATTTGGAATTTTATTCTCAGTAATAGGATAAATGTGAAATCCTAGCGTCTCATTAGCTTCTTCATCTCCCTTCTCTCAACATCCAATCAATTTTCCTGATGGGCAAATTCTAATTTCTAAATCTCTCTTGCATCCATCTCCTGTTTTCTATTTCCACGGCTCTAATATGTGTTCAGGCCTTATATTTGTCACACAATAACCTCTTTGTCTCTTTGCCTCTATTTTCTTCATACTGTACTTCTGACACAATGGCCCCAGGTTAATGGTTTCAAAACCCAATGCAAATAATGACATATGTCTTCTTGTCTGCCCCAGCTCCAAAACTTTAATAATCTTCCTTTGACTACAGATTAAATTCTCAACTCTATAATCTGGCTTTCAAAGCCCTCAGCAATCTGGCTTCAATATTTTGTTCCAAACCTTGAGACAACCCTCCTTTCTGGATGGGAGTACTAGACAGTGGTATACAGGAGCCAGCTTACAGTAGCTTGCAAGAACTATTTTTATACCTCTCTCTTCATCTCTGTGTTCAGTGATGTCATATTAGTAGCTTGAAATTGGCTGTGGTGGGAATATTTACACCTTACAAGTCAGACTGCTACAATTCAGAGCTTATTTTTTTGTTTGTTTGAAGAGCTAGTTATTAAACATTTACCAGCATACCACTATTTACAGGCTAACTGGGACTAAACTTGAGAGTGAGGGTGCAATATGGTATTGGGGACCAACTTGTTGACACAGAAAGCCTAGGTACCAACTCAAAGATAGGAGGGCCAAGGGGAAAAGAACAAGAAGCTGTGTTGCAAAACTGTTGAGAAGGTAGATCTGGGCAAAAGTTGAGTTTCCATAGAAGCAGACACCAAGAAAGGGATTTGGGTTCAAGTAGTTGATTTGGGAGGTAGTCCCAGTAAACACTAGTAGGGTAGTGAGGGAAATGAGACAGGGAAGGGAAGGTGGCTAATACAGGGTAGATTGATGAGCAGGTTATTACTGTGGGCAATTGAGGTTCAGTTCCACTGGGGACCTTTTGGGGAGCATGTAGAATATGCTTCATAGTTGCCACTGCTATGGTTTGAATGTCACCTGAAAAGCTTATGTTGAAATTTACATGGCATTGTGATGGTAGTAAGAGGTGGGACTGTTAAGAGATGTTTAGAACATGAAGGCTCTGTCCTCATGAATAGATTAATGTGGTTATCACAGGAGTGGGTTTGTTATCGAGAGAATAGGTTGTTATAAAAGCAAGTTCAATCCTCTCTGTCACTCTCACCCTCTCTTGCCCTTCTACCTTCTGCCATGGGACAGCAATGCACAAAGGCCCTCTGCAGATGCCAGAACCATTCTGTTGGACTTCCCAGCTCCAGAACTGTAAACCAAATCAACTTTTCTTTATAAATTACCCAGTCTGTGGTATTTTGTTACAGCAACACAAAATGGACTAAGCCACCCACATGAAGAGTGAGGAATATGAGAAGTTTATCCTCAAAAAAACAGCAGTGGCTATTTGCATTAAGAAGCAGCAGGTGTGTAGGGGAAGACTGAATGCCAAGGTGATATAAACAAGATACAGACACTCATGGTTTTTTGTTTTCATGGCATGCTTGGTGGTGGTGGGGCTTCATTTCAATGGCCAACGATGGAATGTATTTTTCCAGTTATGTATCATTTGTTGTTACCCTACACACTCTATTTGTTCCTTCCTTTGGGTCTACTCACAGGTTCCTTTTTTTGCTACAATATCTTTTGTAGCTCCCTCCAGTTTTGACTATTTTCTGATTCTTGCAATTCATCAAAAATCAATGCCACCTCTTTCAGGAATCCCATCTAATCCCCATCCCCTGATGATACAAGTTGGATGACGGTCAAGTCAAGCTGGAGGTCTCCTGTGGCTTGAAGCAAGGGAGCAGGTAACAAGCCCCTCCCTCTGGTTAAGATGTTTGGGGTCAGAGAGCAGAGACAGAAATTGTATTCTGGAGTCATTCCAAATGGTGAATATTGGAAGGAACTCATCATTCCTGTTTTATCACTCTGTCTCTCAGAACCCACACAGCACAGAGGATTGGCTTATGATGGCTGTACAATTGTTGATGGTGGCAGAGAAAACTGGATGAATGAAAGTCTAGGTGAACAAAGAGAACTAGATAGGTAGCCAAACAAGATAGTTAAAATTGAATTAGAGGAATCATGGGGTCAACAAGAGCCCCTGGATGAATTCTGAGGATGAACATTAAAACCTGTAAAGTAACACAGACTCCACATATGACACAATCAGCAGAAGATGGGTAGTTGAAATCTACCCCTCAACAAGTCCATTGAGATGTCCTGCCTTTTAAGATTCAGTGAAATCGCTTTTAACTTCATCCCACTTGTGGTGCAGCTCCCCTTTTCCAATTTCTCTGGGAGTTACTGATGTCTTAACTTTTTCTTAGTTCCCTCAGGCTTTGAGCTCCTGCATCCGTAGCATTAGGAGGATTTGTGAAATGCTTTGGCATCTCAAAATACTGCCTTTACTCTCTAGCACGGAACTGCAGACACTTCTTGATTTCTCCCCAAGCATTACCAATATGAGTTGTGTGTATGACTAGCACAGTTCAGTGAAGATACGGGGTCAAGCTATGGGCTTTATATTTGCCTGTGGTTTGGCCTCATCTCCCTCAGGCTCCATGCAAACATTCTATTTCTCTCCTCTATTATGTGGAGCACTTTTGCTCTCTGAAATCTGTTCAATAACTGGCCTTGTTTGCCTCTTCAGAGATGCTTTATTATGTTTTCAAAGTCACTCTCTCCTTTCTCACCTCTGTGCCTTTGCAAGCAGTTGCTTCTGCCTGGAATATCCTTTCCAGAACGGAAGATTTGGTAGAGGTTTGGAAATGTCAGTCTCACTTCATCTCACATCATTCTCTGTAAGTAGAAGGAAATGGTGTCAATATTTATTTGTCTACTAGTATTAATTATGACATCACAAACATCTCGGCTCCTGAGGTGGCCATAGTTGGTTTTTAAATAACACTTTTTGGTATCCCACAAACTTCTGGCAAATATTTACTTGGGTTTGCTAAAGTCATATAAATTGACCAGAAGAGGCAGCCCTACCCCTACCCCTCCTCTCCTTCCTCCTACCCTTCCTACCTTAGAGGGTTCCCGCTTCGATGAAGCTGGACAATGTTGTCTGGACCTCTCCTACAGGCTTGTATTATGGATATTTGTTTATAAATCACACCACCTTTACTGAACTGTGAACTCTGCAAAGGTGATGTCATCTTTCCTCTCTGAAACTTCAGTGTAGCCCGGTATCTGATACAGAATTGACTTTGAATCGTCTGATTTATAACTGAGGATAAATGAATGAATAAATGTGAAGTTGCAGATGGCCCCCTAGTGATCTGAATAGGCTGCTAGGGGAGGAGTATATGGTATCCCCACTTACCACTCGTCCTGACTGTGGGCTCCTGTTAGAATCAATAGGCAACTATTTCTTTTCTTTTTCCTTCTGTCTTTTTTTGAGACAGAGTCTCACTCTGTCACCCAGGCTGGAGTACAGTGGTGCAATCTGGGCTCACTGCAACCTCTGCCTCCCGGGTTCAAGCAACTCTCATGCCTCAGCCTCCCAAATAGCTGGGATTACAGGTGTGCACCACCACGCCTAGCTGATTTTTGTATTTTTAGTGGAGATGGGGATTCACTATGTTGGCCAGGCTGGTCTCGAACTCCTGGGCTCAAGTGATCCGCCCGCCTCAGCCTCCCAAAGTGTTGGGATTATAGGCATGAGCCACCACGCTTGGCCAGCAATTATTTCTTTATTGAAGACTTATGTGCAAGGCACAAAGGGAGCTCCAGGACTGAGATATTTTTACTATACCTTCTCTATCTTCTTGTACCCCCAAAATAACTTCCAGGGCACTTGTATTTGTTTTTGTGGAAAGACTGGCAATTAGAGATAGAAAAGTGAAATAAATGGAAAGAGTACTACTCAGGGCTGTCACATCTACATCTGTGTTTTTGCAGTGCCAGTTTGCATTTTCTGAGTGAGTTACTTCTACGCATCTTCACAGCAGCCAGTACTGCAGTGCCTTGCATATATTGTATGTTCAATGAGTACTTGTCAATTGATTTTGTACATGCATGTGACAGTATAAATATATTATGAAAAATGAGGAGGCCAGGCAATGAAAGAGTCAGGATTTCTTCCAAAAAAAATAAAAGAAAACACAGTGGTGGAGTTCAGCATAAAGTTCAAATGCTCCTGCACCCTGCCCTGCAGTATCTCTAACCAGGGGACTCTGATAAGGAAGCTGAAGGCTGATATTACCTTTGCTCCCTCACTGCAACTGAACACATTTCTTAGTTTTTAGGTGGCCCCCGCTGGCTAACTTGCTGTGGAGTTTTCAAGAGCATAGAATCATCCTTTTCACTATTAAAAGAAGATGCTGTTTAATCTGAGGATCCTGTTGAACAATGCAGCTTTTAGAAATGGTCACAACTTCGTGGTTCGAAATTTTCGGTAAGTGATGGTCAGAGATTTGGGTTTGATTTAGGAATCATGGTGATGCATAAAATTATATTCTGCAGTGAGGCCTTTTTCTGCAAAGTGTAGCGCCACGCTCTGCTTTACTCTTATCTGAGACAGCTGCCTCTAATTCCAGCGGAACTTTCATTTCTCAGTCCTTCTGTAATCAGATTTCACTGTGTGCTGTGGGGGAAGCCACCCATGGCAGGTATAACAGACTAAACGTTCTTGACATCTTCCCTTTGTGTACATTCTAAACAAGCAAGTGGCTGAAGGAAATTAGGGGAAGTAATTTACACAGGGCCTTCAGCTTGTATTTGGGCTTGCTAGAAAACAATATATCACTCTAAGGTGTTGAGACTAATCCATTCCTTTGAAAAACCAGACTCCAAGTAGCAACTAATGAATACTGACAAAGCTGCTGCAAAGAAGTTTTATATGTGACGGGGCTAATGACATTTTTAAATAAAATGCAAGTTTGAAAACCATCCCTGAAATTCTTGCTGGCGTGTGTAAAGCAGACTGTCTCCAATGAATTCATTATAAAAGTTTACATCCTGCTTACAACCATTGCGCATGTGGTTGAAGATGGCATGGTGTGTCCGTGGGGAAGGGAAAGGGGAAGGGAACAGGGGACATAAGTTAGCTGGGTAAACAAGGCCATCAGGTGGAGACATCACTACCAGAAAGCTTCTAGAACAGTTTCACGTTAATAATGAAATAGAATTTCTTCAGAGCCTCTTTATAACCTAAAGCAACCTCCCTGACTTCCTTAAGGAAGAAGCTTTTGGTCTGAAGTTTTCTTTTATTATTAGGAAGTGGACCTGTGATAGTGGCCCTGGGCATCCCTTCTCTGGACCAGCTGACAGTTCTAGGTTCTCTGGACTCCACCATTAGCACTACTTCTTTAGTGAATATAAGGCTGTCAGAAGTCAGAATGATAACTGTAAATAATATTGTAAATTAAGTCCATAATATTAGACCTACTTGAGACCTCAGAACCATGAAATAATGCCCTCCCTTATTTTATTTTGGGAGGAATTGTGATTTTTATTTCTTAGACAGCTCAAATATTCAATTGAAATTGTTTCACTTCTCTTGTTTTACGTGTAAGGTAAAAAAAAAAAAAAAAAAAGCCCAGAATGATTATGGAGTTTACCAATTAGTGCCAGAGTTAGATCAGATAACAACCTGGGGAAAAGTCTAAAGAACCAGGTTCAAGGCCTAGCACCACCCTTGCTGGCTATATGGCCTTGAACAAGTCACTAAACTTTTCTGCAATGTTGTTTCACCTATAAAATGGATAAAAGGATAGATAATACCTGTTGTGCCTACATTACAGAGTAGTTCAATCATTCATTGAACAAATATTAATTGAACATCTACTTTGTGCCATGCCCTATCAAGGAGTTGGAGATACGGTGGTAAATAACGTAAAAACACACTTCACTCCAGCTACATGAGTTCATAGTCTAGTGATAATCAGTGAGATAATGTATATGAAACCTAAAAAGTGACAGACCAATGTTCATTATTTATTTTAGTATTCTGTTACACTGAGTTACATCAGATAAAAAAGATGATGAAATTTTATTCTATAGTTTTTAATAAGAAATCATCATTGAGTTGAAAACACCCAACTGAATGAATAACCAAAGCCTGGAACTTAAACTTATACTGTTCTTTGATAATTATAGTGATAATTGATTTTTTAAATAATTATTACGGATTAAATTTTGCAAGTAAAACCTCTACAAAATAGTTGGACTTTTTTTTTTTTTTTTTGTATTTACTAATACACTACTGTCTATATCCAGTAGCCAGACTACATTTCCGAAAATCCTGGTGAGCTATTTCTCACAGTGAATGGGGGCTGGCGCAAAAGTATGGCTAAATCAACCCAAATCCAAACTTTCTATTTGAAAGTGTGAAAGCCTCGAGTCACCCATGTTGTTAGAAACTCAATAGCGTGAATCTCTATTGAAAAATGAGATAACGTTGACATGGTTTCGACATGCATTCTCATGTGGCATAGGTATTTTTCTTTCCTACTGTATTGGTTAGTTGCACTACCTGTCAGCTAGATAAATTCAGAGTTTCTCATCTCCAACAAGACCTATAACCTTTGACAAAGCCCTCAACAACAGAGAAAAACGCCCTGTCAACTCTGCCTGTTCTGTATTTTTATTTTGATTTTCAGCCTTTCACAGGGATTCAAGTTATTTTTTTCTCCCACATCTCTTGGGAAAGGTGGAGGGCCCTTATTATGTAACATATCACGTGAGTTTACTACTCCAGAGGAATAGGAAATATGTGGTTAGAGTTTGATAGTGCCACAAAATAGGAATCGCAGTTTTGAAGTGAGCAGTCATATCGCCATGGACATGATAAAATAATAGCTTAAATGAGGCTGAAACCATCCACACAGCCCCTGGATCAATCACTTTTAGTCAGTTAAATTTTTTTTGAACAAAATCGATAGGATCAGAAACCAAGACTGCTGAAAACACCCAATTCACAGGCTTTCCATGTCGTAAACAAGGCTCTAAAGCCTTGCTGTGTTTGGATAATAGAGAGTGTCCTGTGATTTGTTGCCTATTAGGGAAACCATTTAGAGCTTTTTAAGAAAAAAAATCTCTTTATCAGAAAAGACTAATTTGTAAGTGCAGTTCAATTTCATCTCACAAATAGAAATTTCTTCAGAGAATATTGAGCTAAGCCACCCAATTCTGTGGAGGTTATGGATTGGAGCCAGAGGTGACGAGTTCTCAGGTATTTCGTTCCAGACCTCTATAAGGGCTCACATAACTCATTATGTTCCCCCATCTCTCACACATGCCCATCCATACACACGTGGACATCCAGACAACGTGATTATAAGACATTCATGTTCTCGCATAGAGGAGAGAAAACAGTGCACTTTGATTATTCACAATGTCAAAACTTAAAATGAATGCCTTTTAAAAACATCACTTCAGCTGGGCGCAGTGGCTTACGCCTGTAATCCCCACACTTTGGGAGGCTGAGGTGGGTGGATCACCTGAGGTCAGGAGTTCGAGACCAGTTTGGCCAGCATGGCGAAACCCTGTCTCTAATAAAAATACACACACACACACACACACACACACACACACACACACACACACACAAAAGCTGGGCCTGATGGAAGCAGAAGAATCACTTGAATCTGGGAGGCGGAGGTTGCAGTGAGCCGAGATCGCGCCAATGCACTCTAGCCTGGGTGACAGAGTAAGACTCTGTCTCAAAAAAAAAAAAAAAATCACTTCACTTCAGAAAATCATATAAGAGATGGGACCAAAAGTTGAATGAGGTCATGATGTTTTCATTGGCCAACAGTGGAATTTGTTTCCTAGTTTATTTTTAGTAATTTAGTAATTTAACTTAGATAAAATAAGCCACTGATTTTTGACAGTTTCAGGTTTCCAGACCTTTAATAGTACGTCTGCAGCAAGTTAGCCTTTATCTGAATTCTTCAATTTTCAGATAAGGAGAAGTTTCACAATTTTAGACTATTAATGATCTAAGGTATCTTAAAAACGACTAGTCATTCAGTGATCAATAATAATGTTGTAGAAAAAACTGAGTTCTTGTCACACGACCAGGAAAGGTTAGACTCACAGACACTTTGAAGGGTGAGGGGGAGCGGAATTTATTGGGTGAAAAGGAAAAAAACTCAGCAAAGCCAGAGGGGTTCCTGTTAATAGGCCCCCATCTCACAGACTGAATGCCAGGTTACCACACAGGAACAGGAGAGGCCCGGCTCCTCCCACCTCCAAACGGTGCAGTGCGAACTTCGCCAAGCCCCACCCTGTCCTCCCAGTGTGAAGGTGGGCATTATTCAGAAAGAATCAGTCGGGGGAGTGAGGGGAAAGGGCGGGTCTCATCCAGGACAGGCAGTTCTGTTTTTCAGCCTACAGGTTGTTTTAGGCTTGAACGTGGGGTTTCACTGGGGGCTGCGGGGTGGGGGGCCCTTGGCTGCCTCCTGTCTCTATCAGTAATTTATATCACATATGGGTATGTGGCAACGGTGAGGAGGGTTTCAAGTAAACTTTTATTAATACATTATTATTGTTATTGTTAATAAGAATAAATTTGGAAATAATTTGTGAGTTTTTCTCACATCAGTGGGATGACTGCAAGGTTTTTTTTTGTGTGTGAAAATACAGCTCCTTTCTCTTGCATGCCTTCTAATATGCCTTTCGGAGAAGGAAAGAAAGGGATATAATTAAAATTAGGCCACTGAAAATTCACGTGGCTCCAGTTTATAAACTTCATGAGTGTGGGGGAAGACACAGACAAAGAGAATCCCTGACTTCGTTCACTTTCTTAAATTTTCAGATGAATAATTGAGGCTCGAGATGGCAAATAACCTTCCCAAGGCAATTGTTTATTCCTAAATCTGGGCTGAACTAGGACTATAATTCAAATATTTAAAGGCACTGCTCTTTTCATTTCACTGCTTGTATTACTTTGATCCCTTCAAATCGATCAAGTTGGCCAATCTACCTTTTTGCCCAATATCCTTTTTTAGGTACAGTCAGAATATCTCAGTGAAGAAAAAAAAACATACATAAGAAAACATGCCTTAGCTCTTGCATTAATGCAAGGTTAAAGAAACATAAAAATCTCAGCCATAAGGCCCATTGGCCCCTTCTTACATCTCCAGAAGTTAAAGTCTTTATCTCAAATTGTCCATGGGGATCAGAGTATCATTTAACACTGAATTTTTTCCTACTCTGGCAAAATCAGTTTCTGACTGACCACATTTTACTCAAATCAAGCACTTTCTCTTCCAATAAAATACAATTATACCAGGGAATACGTCCAAGTATCTCCCACCCCCTAGTTTACCAGAGCTGGAAAATGCAGACACTAGCAATGAAAGGCTTCATTCTGCCAGTAGCGAATACTCTTCCATTTTGTAGCTAGGAAGATATTTGGGTAAAGTTAATACAAGGATCTCTTATTACCTTGGCTTAGCTTCTTAGCATTCAGTGATTTGGGGTTAAAAAATCTCTGTAATTATTTTTCAAGGAATAAAATGAATATAAGGAACTAGTACTGCCTTTTTCAAGGGTTCTGGCTCTGACCAGACTGCAGTGACAGTTTTGATGGAATATTTGTATGTGCTTCTCATTGTTTGCCACAACATTGTATCCTCCCTCTTATGTGCAGGTTGAAGAATAATAATGTGGTTTATGTCTGGTATACCAAGGAGATTTCTTGTTTACTCTGATTTACTTCTTGTGTACTTTGGTACAAGAAAAGCACGCATTTTACAGGAGACTCGAATAATGCATTTGGCCCTGGTTCTGGTGCTTGTGAACCAGAGCAGGCTGCCTCCTATTGAAGAATGAGGTCTCTAGGGGAACTTAATAGCCACTGATGCCAGCAGTCTTACCTGGCTGATTCAAGCGTGGCCTTTTCACTCAAAAGCAAGAAAATGCTTGATACAGACCAGAAAAAAAAAAAGGAGGCCTGTGTCAGAACTGTCTTAATGTGGTACAATTGTGGAACTCTTCTAATTTTTATGTAGCTTAGGAAAGAGGCGTGGCAACTCCATTTTGGAGCCAAGGGGAGGTCTATGAGGAGAGAGTAAACAGGATAGGAATTTAAACTGGGACCATTGTATTTGCTTTCCTTCCAGTGATAAATTTTCCTGGTTAGTTTTTGATATCTATGAAAAACAGCTCTTTTTCCCAAGCTAACATTTCCTGCCCCACCTCCTGGATGGAATTGAGAAAAGTGGTGACTACTCTAATGATTTTTCAGCTGTGGTAGAATTTTTTTTTTTTTTTTTTGAGACGAAGTCTTGCTCTGTCGCCCAGGTTGGAGTGCAATGGCGCGATCTCAGCTCGGCGCGATCTCAGCTCATCGCAACCTTCGCCTCCCGAGTTCAAGTGATTCTCCTGCCTCAGCCTCCCGAGTAGCTGGGATTACAGGTGTCTGCCACCATGCCCAGCTAATTTTTGCATTTTTAGTAGAGATGAGGTTTCACCATGTTGATCAGGCTGGTCTCAAACTCCTGACCTTAGGTGATCCACCCGCCTCAGCCTCCCAAAGTGCTGGGATTACAAGCGTGAGCCACCACTGCACCTGGCCAGCTGTGGTGCAATTTTAAAAGAAATTCTAGTTAATCACTCAAGCCCTCAGATGCTGGTATGACCAGATATATAGTATCTACCTCTCTACTGCTTTTGTCCCTAAGAACCCTAACAAGTTAGTCTGTCCAAAAGGAGTTTGTGGCAAGAAAGAACCAAAGTATCAGTGTAGTCCACTGTTACTGTACTTCCAGTTCAGCCTTCATGGTGGTATGAGCAAACACTGGCCCTATAAGGTGTTCTTGCCAGTTTTCCAGGTTTTGGCCCTTGACTCACAGTGCCGTGCTTAGGATCCAAGATTAGTCCACTCTTGTTTCACATACATATGTCCAACCATTGTTCCCAGTAGTGCAAATAGTATACCAGAGTGGTGGGGCTCTAGGGGATTTCAGCTTTAGCAACATACTAGGCCACAGTCAATTGTCCTCCATGATTTTCAGGCCTTGTGCTCAGCCTGGACCATACCCCATATTTGCTCTTCCCACAACATAAATTTTGTCTTTTTTTTTTTTTTTTTCTGAGATGGAGTTTACTTCTTGTTGCCCAGACTGGAGTGCAATGGCACCATCTTGGCTCACTGCAACCTCCGCCTTCCGGGTTCAAGCGATTCTCCTGCCTCAGCCTCCCGAGTAGCTGGGGTTACAGGCCCCTGCCACCACGCCCGGCTAATTTTTTATACTTTTAGTAGAGACGGGGTTTCATCATATTGGTCAGGCTGGTCTCAAACTCCTGCCATCAGGTGATCCACCCGCCTCAGCCTCCCAAAGTGCTGGTATTACAGGCATGAGCCACCACGCCCGGCTGAAGTGATGTTTTTAAAAGGCGTTCATTTTAAGTTTTGACATTGTGAATAATCAAAGTGCACTGTTTTCTCTCCTCTGCACCTGGCCTATGTCTTTTCTTATCATCAGAACTTGGTCAGGATGTTGAAAATCCATCATGACAAATCTTTCGATATTCATCCCAGAAATTTGCTAGGAATTAATTCTTTCTTTCTTTCTTTTTTTTTTTGAGATGGAGTTTTGCTCTTGTCACCCTGCTAGAGTGCAATGGCGTGATCTCAGCTTACTGCAACCTCTGCCTCCCGGGTTCCTGCCCCAGCCTCCAAGGAGTAGCTGGGATTACAGGTACCTGCCACCACGTCCGGCTAATTTTTGTATTTTTAGTAGAGATGGGGTTTCACCATGTTGGCCAGGCTGGTCTAGAACTCCTGACCTCAAGTGATCTGCCCGCCTCGGCCTCCCAAAGTGGGATTACAGGTGTGAACCACCACGCCCGGCCTGAATTCTTTCTTATACAAATAGATTTACTTTTGCCCTGAAGACCTATTATCATTTATTCATTTCCTTAAGAAATATTTATTGAATGCTTACTATATTCCAAGCACTGTACTAAGCACTGGGTATATATTAGTGAATAAAACAGGAAAGGTCTCTGCTATTTGTGGATCATATGTAATCCAGTGAGAAGAGTAAAAGTAAGCAATAAATAAACACATAAAAATATGTTAAAATTGTGATAAGTATTACAAACAAAATGAAGGTAAAGTGAAGACTACTTAGACAGTAGAGTCAGGAAAGGAATCTCTTAGGAGGTGATATTTAAGCTTACAGCCTGAGAATGAGAAGGAGCCAGCTTTGAGAACTGAGGAGAGAGTGTTCTGGACAGTGGGAATGGTATATCAGAGTCCTGTGATGGGAAAACTTTTGGAGTACAGGCAGCCCTTCCTTTGCAAGATCCCAACGTGAACAAATTTCAATTACCACAGTTTAGTTAATAACACTAGGCCACTATGAACACAGTTCAAATTTCAGTCAACATGGCATATTAATTATAAGTAATTCATAAAGCAAAAACTTCATTGCTAACTCTTCAGTCTACAAATCACCATGTAAATAACACATACACAGCACATCATGATCAGTGACCAATTACATCACTTCTTTTAAAGTCTGTTGGTGATTGGTCACTGTGCATCTGTCATACAGTTTGCATACAGACAGCAGAGTATAGCTGTGCTGCCTCCTTTTCTCCCAGTGATAAACCCATGGACATTTTACAAAAATGGATAATGACAGTGCAGTACATGAAAGTGCAGCGGAGAAATAAAAAGTGACTTTGGGAGGCTGAGGCGGGTGGATCACCTGAGGTCAGGAGTTCAAGACCAGCCTGGTCAACATGACGAAACCCCGTCTCTACTAAAAAATACAAAAACTAGCTGGGCGCGGTGGCAGACGTCTGTAATCCCAGCTGCTTGGGAGGCTTAGGCAGGAGAATCGCTTGAACCCAGGAGACAGAGGTTGTGGTGAGCTGAGATTGCACCACTGCGCTCCAGCCTGGGCGACAGAGTGAGAATCCGTTTAAAAAAAAAAAAAAAAAAGTGATAGCAGTGGAAGTTAAATTTGAATTGAATGTAAATCGAGTTATGGAAGAAACAGCTGATTATGTGATTGCTACCCTGCTGCTGTTTGAGAGACTGTAGATATACAGCCAGAGGAACTTAGTGAAGATAAAGTTATTGACATAACTGCAGAAAGTGGTTTTGACAAAAAGGATGAAGATGTCCCAGGGGAAGTAACACCAGCAAAACACTTCACATTAAAGGAACTCTCAGAGATATTACACAGCGTTCAAAGTGCAAAGGAAAATGTTAAAAGTTTATCCAAACTTAGAAAGAATTATGACAGTTTATCAAAACACAGAAAAGATGCTTGCTGTATACCATAAGTTCTATGATGAGAAAGCAAGCACTGTTCAAACTACTCTTGATAGAGTTTTATAAGGAAATAAAACACTATAATTCTCAACGCTTCTAATGTTTTAAATTGCATTGTACTAAAAAATACATCAGTTTTACTGTTTTTCACTTCCCTACACATTTATAGCTGACAATAAAAGTTTTTAATGTTCTGACAGTTTTAAAAAAGTCACAGAACAATTACAGTTTTCCCGCTAAATATTAAGGTTACTTTGCATGGTTTCAGATTTAATGGCTATTCACAGTCCCCACACACTACCATGCAAATTAAAAACTGCCTGTGTTATTAAAAAAAAAAAAAAAAAACTTTGGAGGACATTATGCTAAGTGAAATAAGCCAGGAAGGACAAATATGATATGATTTTACTTATATAAGAATCAAAAATAGCCAAACTCATAGATTCTAATTTAAAACATTAGACAATGCCAGTTGTCAGAGTTGGGAGTGGGGGAAATGGGAAGTTTTTCTATGGATACAAACTTTCTATTATTCTAGATGAATAAATTCTAGAGATCTGCTGTGCAACTTAGTGCTTATAGTTAACAATATGGCGTTGTGCAGTTCAAAATGTATTAGGAGACTAGATCTCATGTTAAGTGTCCTTACTGCAAAACCAACCAGCAAACAAAAACACAAAGGGACACAAGGAAACTCTGGGGTGGGGGAAGGTTATCTGCTAACATTTATTGGAGATGTGATTTGAGGGTAGCAAGAGTGAGGGCAACATTATTAGCTGCTGCCATGGAAAGTCTAGAGTCAGAAAGAGAGATTTTTTCCGATCACTTGTAGTCCAAGGGAAAAATATTGAAATAAAGTTTCTGTTCTATCTACATTTGAAAATCAAAGGCCTTGACAAAAAGGAAACGTTCAAGCAGGATGTTTGTGTGTTCTTTCTACCTTTATATTCAAATCTTCTGTCAGTGGAGAAGTAGAAACAGCAGCATCTCACAACGCAAACCCACAGCAGAACATTAACCCTAACCCTAACTACAAGCTTAATTTCACCTCCAACTTAGAAACTTCTAAGTATGTAGGACAAAAGCTGAGGAAGCCCCAGAAACTTGTTACTTCCTCCAGTCTGTCTTCTATTGGGGATAATAAGAACTGGAAGTTGGAGCTTTTGGAGTAGTAAAAGGTAAGGTATTGTTGATCCTCCTCTTTCCTGTTTCCTTTTATGGAAACTGGGGAGAAAAAGTTTTGTTCTTTGCAAAATTTTCATTTCCACTTCTATTTCTCTGAGATTCAACAAGAATGACACAATTCTAAGATCTACGACATTCTCTTAAATAAAGCCTGTAGTCTTGTGAGCATTCAGAAGTGAGAGCATACAACAAAATCCCGCAGAGGCTGAGAATAAGGGATGGTATTGAATCCTTTAAGTATAGCAGTTTGGAGACTCAGCTTTTGTGGGCTCCAAAATAATCAGGAGTCTGAGCTTGAACTCAAGGCAAAAAACTGAAGGCCTCAAACTTAGTTCATGAGTGGTTTTTCCTGTGGTTGATGGATGTGAGTTTTCCAGCAAAGTATTCTTCCCCTTTTAAAATAATATTAGAGGAAGTCTTAAGCCAAGGAATATTAATGTGTTATTGTAAGACATGGTGTCAAGAAGGTTTATTTTCTGTAATTTTATGTTGCTTGGATCTTATTCCAGAAGAAAAGTATTTTCAAATCTGCCCTAACTATGAGTTGAGAAAGGTTAAGCTGCCGTGCCTTCATTTCAGGCCACATATGCAAATCTGTTTTACAATCCCCAGAAGATTTCAGTTGACCCTGAAAAATGCATGAATATTAGTTAGTGTTTACTCCTTAACATTATCAGTACTTGGTATTCGAAGTGTTGCTTAATATTATCACTAATTAATATTATCAGAAGAAAACACATAACCACATAATGCAAATTTTGTATGTAAATACAAATTTTCTGTCTAAATGCCTTACTTCCAAAGTTATCAAATTGCTGACTACGATGGAGATATTGGGCACAGTTGTGTAAGCATTTTACTAGGGTTTCAGTAGAAGGAAGAAAATGAAGGGCTGTCTAGAAACTTCTTTAGCCAGCAAAATGTCTTTGTATATCTACAAACTTATTTTTTTTTTTTTTTTTTTTGAGGCGGAGTCTCGCTCTGTCGCCCGGACTGGAGTGCAGTGGCCAGATCTCAGCTCACTGCAAGCTCCGCCTCCCGGGTTTACGCCATTCTCCTGCCTCAGCCTCCCGAGTAGCTGGGACTACAGGTGCCCGCCACCTCGCCCGGCTATTTTTGTATTTTTAGTAGAGACGGGGTTTCACCGTGTTAGCCAGGATGGTCTCGATCTCCTGACCTCGTGATCCACCCGTCTCGGCCTCCCAAAGTGCTGGGATTACAGGCTTGAGCCACCGCGCCCGGCTACAAACTTATTTTTAAAATATTTGGTTCTTGGCCTGGCATGGTGGCTCACGTGCTGTATTCCCAGCACCTTGGGAGGCTGAGGTGGGCGGATCACCTGAGGTCAGGAGTTCGAGACCAGCCTGGCCAACATGGTGAAACCCCGTCTCTACTAAAAATACAAAAATTAGCTGGGCGTGGTGGCACATGCCTGTAGTCCCAGCTACTCGGGAGGCTGAGGCAGGAGAATGGCGTGAACCCGGGAGGCAGAAGTTGCAGTGAGCTGAGATCACACCACTGCACTCCAGCCTGGGCGACAGAGTGAAACTCTGTCTCAAAAATAAATAAATAAAATAAAATATTTGGTTCTTCTTAGTCTAAACTTTTAAAATTTTTATTTTTGTTTATGTTTTGTTGTGTACATAATCTTTTAGTATAGCAGCACATATAAACAAATAAAACATACATTATGAATCCACGTTTAAAATTTTTTACTGTTAGAGGTACATACTAAAAAGTTGAGGACCACTGCTTTAAAGAAATTTCCATTTGGAGAGCCTATGATTCACATAATTTTAAAAGTCAAAGACAATAATACATCTTTGAAATAGGAATGTTAACCAAAATTTTGTTTCTACATATAAGTTGAAAACAGTAATTTCTACTTGTAGTTGAATATGTCACTAATGTCTTAGATTAAATCAGTCAGTTGGCTGGGTGCAGTGGCTCACACCTGTAATCCCAGCACTTTGGGAGGTTGAGGTGGGCAGATCACTTGTGCTCAGGAGTTTGAGATCAGCATGGCCGACATGATGAAACCCCGTCTCTACTAAAAATACAAAAATTAGCCAGGTGTGGTGGCAGGTGCCTGTAATCCCAGCTAGTCAGGAGGCTGAGGCACAAGAATCACTTCAACCCAGGAGGTGGAGGCTGCAATGAGCCGAGATCACATCACTGTACTCCAGCCTGGGTGACAGAGCAAGACTCCGTCTCAAAAAGAAAAACAAAACAAAAAAAAAAATCAGTCAATCAACCAATTAGCCAACCAACCCAGAAACTCTCAATCCTTATGGAAATTCTCTTCCCTACTAACTAGACCTCTAAAGGGCTCAGTCTCACAAAATGTCTACCAAAAAATATCTATTCACCTACTGAACATTAAATGAACCAATCAACTCTGCAAGAAACATATGTAGTGCAATATTCACTTGTCTAAGTTATGGACATCATGCAGTGGAAACAACAAATTGAGTGAATTTGTGATTTTCCCACCAATAAGCTTATTACCATTGCAAAAAGGCCTCCATAAATCCCAACAGATGATTAACTCTTCATCCCAAGTAGCACAAGCTCTCTTGTTAGGTTAGAATTAAAGCATGATCATTTTGTGACAGTTATTTTACTTCTAGTAAAATTAATGTTTAGTACACGTGGTGAACCACAATTTGCCTTTGGCTATTTATGATTTCGAATGGTAGAAAATACCAATTATTGTTAAACACAGATGACACTGGGAATGAAGAGAGAAAAATGATGCTTATTTTACAGACTGATTACCGCGAATAACAATTATTGTCATAACAATATAACAAAATGTTAAAATAAATATTTTTCAGTTTTGGTTTCTGCCCAGGCCCAGTAGATACTGATTCTTCCCTCGTTCTAAAGTGAGATGCTAGACCACTAGAAATGGAATTGCAAAGGAAATAGACAAAATTCAGTTTGGAATCCCTTGGGTACCACCTTCAGCTTATAAAATGTGTTGCAGAAACCAAGAGAGGGGTTGGAAATTAGAAGATAATTTATAGAGAGTGTTTCTATTGTGTATCATGTGCCCCCTCCCCCATGAAGGGGATACTCTTCCTTCACTTCAAGCCCAAGGAAATGGCTCCACTAGGGCCCACAGTAAACTGATGTCAGGACAATACCTGAGAAATTTAAAGTAAGGAGGATAGGCTAGTTAGCTGTTCTGATAGCAGAACAAGATGGAGTCTATACCAGGATGGACCTGACACTTGTTAGAGCAAAGAACGTGGAGACCTTCCCGTGAACCAATAGGGAATGAGAAAAAAAGACCTAGCATGGTATTGTTTCAGATCATGACCAAGAGACCTCCTGGAGGGGTGGGGGAAATCTCAGCAAAATAGAGGCTGGATGTGTTCCCTTGGATGCCAAAGGAAATGTAATTGTCTGCATCAAAGACTGCTATGAGAAATTCCTAATGATAAGGGGGGGGTTCTCCAAAGGACCTCCAAAAACACTCCACAAGAGAGTCAGGTGTTTGAAACACCTGCACCAATGCTAGATTGCTAGAGCAGAACCAGGCTTTTGCTGGCTCTTAACTCCTCATCTTCCCTTGGCTTCACTTAGAGGAACTGAAAGTAAGGAAACAGAGGAAATAGCACATTGACCCCTCTTTCCCCATAGAGGAGGCCAGCTTTAATCAGGCATAAGCTGGAAGGGAAAAGGTGTTAACCTGCAGTAAATTTCTTAAGTTTTTTTTTTAATCACTATTATTATTATAATATTTTTGTTACATGTTATTTTACTGAGACTCTTTGAGGTAGTAAAATAAGCAGAGGGCTTTTTGTATTTTTCTGAGTTTGTAGACAAGCTACAGTGTCCATTGTATTTTCATCCAGGGATAAAAAGAACAAGCCCCAAGAACAGATTTGAAGGGCAGTAGGGGGAAAATACGAAATTATTTTCTATTGTGCATTACAAATGCTGCTTGTACAGCCTAATGATTTTGATAATAATAGCTAAAAGTTATCAAATACTTATATTCCAGACAATGTCTGCTTTACATGTATTAAATAATTTTATCTTCACAACAACTCTATAAGATTATTATAGTAATCTTCTAGGTGAGAAATTTAGAAGCAGTGAGTGGGTAAGTAAATTGCTCTAGGTTGTGTGACTAGTAAGTGACAAAGTCACTCATGTGGCTATTTCAAGCAAATAAGAATTCAATCTCTTTTCGCAAATTCTTTTTTTTTTTCTGTCAAACATCCAAAATACTGGACATATAAAATATAAACCATGGCCATATCAAATTTCAATGCATTAACACTTTGCAGAGACACATGAGGTTATATGTGATTTGCTGTGCTTTATCAAGAATAAAAAGATAAAGCATTTGCTATGCTTTATCAAGAGACCAAGGTGGGCGGATCACTTGAGCTCAGGAGTTCGAGACCAGCCTGGTTACCATGGAGAAACCCCGTCTCTAGTAAAAATACAAAAATTAGCCGGGCTTGGTGGCGTGTGCTTGTAGTTTCAGCTACTTGGGTGGCTGAGGCAGGAGAATCGCTTGAACCTGGGAAGCAGAGGCTGCAGTGAACTTAGATTGTCCCACACTCTAGCCTGGGCCACAGAGTGAGACCCTGTCTGAAAAAAAAAAAAAAAAAAAAGAATGCTTTATCAACAATAAAACAAAGAATCACCATAGTACATGGGCTTTTTCTGAAATACATAGTTCTCCTTTTTAAATCTCTTTTTACAGGTGTGGACAACCACTACAAAATAAAGTGCAGCTGAAGGGCCGTGACCTTCTCACCCTAAAAAACTTTACTGGAGAAGAAATTAAATATATGCTATGGCTATCAGCAGATCTGAAATTTAGGATAAAACAGAAAGGAGAGGTATGTAACATTTTCTTTTTACCTTCCATTACTATCAGTCCACCTTTTTAAAGGCAGCCTTCCCAAAGAAAGAGGAAAAAGAAAATACATTAAAATTCTTAAACAGTAGCTAAGTAATGAAACCTCACAGTCAAGGTAATTGATTATCATGGAGCATACAGGCATACAAAAGAGCATAAAAATCAGTTATTGAATGACAAGTCATTGCACTTTTTTCATGTAGAATGCTGAAATTCATTATTAACTGGATCGAACCTAAGAAATCATTTGTCTGAAAAGATTTTATTTTATTTTATTTTATTTATTTATTTATTGAGATGGAGTCTCGCTCTGTTGCCCAGGCTGGAGTGCATTGGCACGATCTTGGCTCACTGCAACTTCTGCCTCCCGGGTTCTAGCAATTCTCTTGCCTCAGCCTCCCAAGTAGCTGGGATTACAGGTGCGCACCACCATGTCCAGCTAATTTTTGTATTTTTAGTAGAGACGGAGTTTCACCATGTTGGCCTGGCTGGTCTCAAACTCTTGACCTCAGGTGATCTGCCAAGATTTTATTTTTATACCCCTTTCCTTTTCTCTGTGTATTTTCTATCAAGTCAAAAATGAAGGCCGGGTGCAGTGGCTCATGCCTGTAATCCCAGCACTTTGGGAGACCTAGGCAGGTGGATCACCTGAGGTCGGGAGTTCGAGACCAGCCTGACCAACATGGAGAAATCCCGTCTCTACTAAAAATACAAAATTAGCCGGGCGTGGTGGCACATGCCTGTAATCCCAGCTACTAGGGAGGCTGAGGCAGGAGAATCGCTTGAACCTGGGAGGCGGAAGTTGCAGTGAGCCGAAATCATGCCATTGCACTCCAGCCTGGGCAATAAGAGCGAAACTCCATCTCAAAAGAAGAAGGAGAAGGAGAAGGAGAAAATGATCCTTTTTTTACTAGTGATAAATTTTAATTTTGGATGCATATCAGATATAGAATCATTAGGATAATGTCAAAAAATTCACAATGATGTGACAGCGTTTTAAAAAGCATTTAGTTTAGCAAAGAAACAATTAATGGTATCCAGGTAGGAGAAGAGATGGCATATGATTCTTAGCTATAAGCATAATTCTGCATTTTGAGCAATTTATCTTTGAAACACAATTAATACAGTAGCTTCATTTAGACTGCTTAATTGTGAAAGCATTTTCATATTCCAAGCTTGTTCAACCTTTTTAAAGAGTTGGTTTCAGGTTGAGAAAGTTTGACACGGCTTTGATTTTATTTAGTTGGCTGGCTTTCCAAGCTCCTAAGAGAAACTGGACAGGAGTGACTGCATCTGCTATGGGTTGATGTTCCTATAAAACACCTGAAATAAGGAGAAAAGGTCTCCCCAGGCCCAGGCCTATATTCTTGACACTTTGTGGATGAGGGAGGTTAGCTGGCAGGAATCTATTTGTTCCAGAACTCATTCCATCGGGAAGCCCGTCTACAGAAGAGGAAGGAGGAAGTGCCCCGCCCCACATTCAAACTCTCCAGAAGCAAAGTCTTTGTATTCCCATTAGGATGCATGATGAATGTGTAGCTAAAACACTAGGACTTCATCATTGATCTAAGTGGAAGTCACAGTGCCCCATGTTGTAACAGAGTAGCATTTTCCTAGCTGAGAAAACACCTCCAAACCAAACACCTTCGAGGTCGTTGAAAACTGAATGGGGATTTCAATGGTGTTAAGTAAGAAGGTGGTTCCAGTATGAAATATTAATATACTTTGGAAAAAATTCACATGTTGAACTCAGAACAATTAATACTGCTTTCTAATTACATATCAATAAGCTGTGGGAATTACTGTTCTCTTCCCCCATTTGTATAGTATATTAAAAAACATTTTCTATTCACTTTTTTTTGAGATAGAATATTGCTCTGTCACCCAGGCTGGAGTGCAGTGGCGCAACCTTGGCTCACTGCAACCTCCACCTCCCAGGTTCAAGCAATTCTCCTGCCTCAGCCTCCCTAGTAGCTGGGATTACAGGCGCACACCAGCACGCCCAGCTAATTTTTTTTTTTTTTTTTTTTGGATTTTGAGTAGAGACAGGGTTTTGCCATGTTGGCCAGGCTGGTCTTGAACTCCTGACCTCAGGTGATCCACCTGCCTCAGCCTCACAAAGTGCTGGGATTACAGGCATTAGCCACTGCACCTGGCCTAAACTCACTTTTTAAACAATATTCTAAACACTTATTTGGGGGTAGTTATTACTTATTTTCTAATAAAGAATATGTTTTAAAACATAATTTATATATAAGATATATTTTAATTCTATTCTTGTCCTTGATTTACAGTATTTGCCTTTATTGCAAGGGAAGTCCTTAGGCATGATTTTTGAGAAAAGAAGTACCCGAACAAGACTGTCTACAGAAACAGGTAAGTCCACTGCCAAATTCACACTTGTGTTAAAGACAGGGATCGAGGGTGAAAACTTTGGAGAGTGAAAACCAGTGCGGGAATTTGTCTGCCTCTAACAACCACAAAGAAAAAAAACCTTTTTTACTGGGAGCAGCAGTGCAAGCCTGTGGATGAGATTTCCGGTTCTCATAAAAGCTGCAAGCAGAAAAATTAGCTTCATCTATAAGAATTCCATAAGGAACTGAGTAGAAGTTCCATATAACTCTTCATGTTCAGAAAAGAAATGTAGGTAGGCACACATTTTCAGGCCTTGAACTCAGTGGGTAAGAAATGTGTCTATTTTTCTAGCATGTAAACATTTCCTTGTGTGTCTCAATTCTGCTAGATGGTGGAAATTTAATCTTTGCAATGTTAGGCAATCCTCAGCTGTTTCATGGTTTATTTTGTTCATTTTGGGTCTCCTCTCCATTTCCCCACAGCCATGGTTAAATCATGGAGAGTATCTGAATGTCAAGACATGTAGGGCTATGGGGATCTGGTCCTTGGTCATTAGAACATCGTCATCAAATGTCCATGCTGGGTTCTGTTGGGACTTCTATATTCCCATTGGATCTTGGCTGTCTCCCACTTACTGCAAGGTTTGCTTCACTCTCATTAAAAGACCTGATATTGAGACAACCAAGTATAAAGAGGTCACTGGAGAACTTCCAGCTGGCCTGCACACTGGGAAGAGTGCACACGGGGGTGAACCCTCAGGAAGTTCACACCGTTTGCAGCGGGGAAGAGCTGGCCTCTCCTGTTCCGAGGTGGAACCTGGGATTCAATCTGAGAGGCGGGAAGACTACTAGCAGGACTCTTGCTCTTTTGAGAGTCCCTGTTTTCCCTTTTTTCTCTTTTCACCCAATAAACCCTACTCTTCTCACCCTTCAAAGTGTCTGTGAGCCTAATATTTCATGGTTGTGTGACAGTGACCCCATTACAGCAATGTATCTCGTGGTTTCATTCTCTCAACCTCTTAGCAGCTTTCCAAGACACATTAGGCACAGAGGTACTACAAGGCTGCCTCTACTGTATTGTTTCTTCCTCTTGATGGGTGCCAGGGAGCTCTATAACATTTACTGCTTTCTAGAGGTCTGTCCTAAAAGCAAGACAGGGCCAGGCGGGGTGGCTCGCGCCTGTAATCCCAGCACTTTGGGAGGCCGAGAAGGGTGGATTCACGAGGTCAGGAGATCCAGACCATCCCGGCTAACATGGTGAAACCCTGTCTCTACTAAAAATACAAAAATTAGCCGGGTGTGGTGGCGGGTGCCTGTAGTCTCAGCTACTCGGGAGGCTGAGGCAGGAGAATGGCATGAACCCAGGAGGCGGAGCTTGCACTGAGCCGAGATCAAGCCACTGCAGTCCAGCCTGGGCCACAGAGCAAGACTCCGTCTCAAAAAAAAAAAAAAAAAAAAAAAGCAAGACAGGTTGTCCTCAGTTCTAGGATTCTCCAAACTCATGGAGCTTTCCAGCATGCTCCCCATCCTTCAGAAGTTGACCTGGGGAATGATTTGTTTTTCTAAGACCACCAGAGTGGGCACAAAAGAACCAGCGAGTAGGCAAGACTAAAAGCAAAACTGCAAATTTATTCTTTGGTCATCTAGCTTCAGGGCCCGGAGCTGGGGGGGGAGGGGGGCGGGTGGAGTTTCTAATACAGTCCCGATAAGAGTGGGGGCTGAGAAAGCCCACCCCCGGGCGCATCTGCTGGGAG
>NC_045445.1:109766716-109817226 GCF_002776525.5 Piliocolobus tephrosceles | reverse complement strand
TCTGTGTCGCTCGCGCTGGGAGTTGGAGACTGAAGCTGCTCCTATTCCTCCTCTTCTTATAAGAATATCTGTCATTGAATTTAGGACCTACCCTACTCCATATGACTTCATCTTAACTAATTACATCTGCAAATATCTTACTTCTGATGAAGCTCACATTCTGAGTTTCTAGGTAGACATGGATTTTGGGGAAACACCATTCAACCCACTACAACCACATATCCACATGTCCCTATGACACCATAAAAGGGGTTTCCAATCATTGCTATTCTCAAACAATGAAAGTTATAGAGGGATTTGTGGATGAGGCCCAATCCTCAAGAGGAGTGAATCATTGTCATATTAAAAGGAATGTTTCTAAAAAAAAAAAAAAAAAGCTGGAATACTGTTATTTATGTATTTATACCAATTATATCCAGACTAAAAAGGTTAAATATTTTACGATTTTTGGTAAAATGTTTCAAAATATTGGTACCTAATGGGAAATATATACCTCATGAGGTAGTAATAAATTGGTACTTAATGGGAAATATGATACTTCCATGAACCTTTACAGAGAACACCTAGAACCCAGCAGGTATGAAAATTCTGTATTCTTGGGAAGAATGATGACAAAACCAGTCTCTCACAGCATGAACAATGATGTATTCTCTTAGAGACAGTGTGCCAGAGCATCAAGGACAGGGCCTTCAAAGCAGAGTCATGTTTTGGTTAATTCACAGCTCTACCACACACTAGCCCTTATGGTTTGGGCCAGTTGCTTCTGAGTCTCAGGTTCCTCAGTTGCAAAATGGAGATACTTATACTTATCTTAATGCATTATATGAGGGTAAATGAGATCATGCTTGTAAAGGACAGACACACAGAAGGAACTCAAGCAATGTTGGTTGAATCAAGTTACGATCTAACCCAATCTCAAGACAAGCACTGACTCAATTTTGGCTGTATCTGTGGTTCTCCTAAACAGCTTACACTGACCCACTGAACTTCCATTAGCACATTTTGAAGAAGTTATTCTAAATGTCATTATGCCCCATTCATTTTTCTCTAAGGTCTTCAAACTTGGGATCTAACACTTAAATCAAAACAACCCGGCCATTATAGATCCTTCATTAATAAATTGAATATGGCAATTTTATTCAACATCTCTGGCTTCTTCCAACACCAGCCCATTTGACAAGAACCCATCTAGGTTTGCTGAGGGTATTATCCATCTTATTTCCTCATCATTCTTATGTTGATATAACTAAAATCATTATCTGGATAGAGATGCCAGAGGGCTAGAATATTCTGTTTCCTAGAGGGAGACTCAGAGAGTTTATCTCATAACGAATTTACATTGGGGATAGAGATTAAGTCTGCTTAAGTCTCCTTTTGGGACTTGGCCGAATTTGACAAAAAATAAAATCAGAAACATCCATGTTTAAGTGATTACGGTGTTCTCAAGGATGTAATATGCACAACCAAAACGTCCTTCCTCTATCTCCCAGTCAGCTGTTCAACTGGTAAGAGTTGTCAGTGAAAGAAACTGGAGTTTAGAGGGCATGCAGTCTGATTCGAACAAGGCAGGATGGAGACAAAAGAGGAAATGAATAACAGGACCCTATGAGAATACAACCTGTTTTGCCTTTGGCTTTTGAGACACTGTCACCATGTTCCGATACTTTAGGAACAACTCAACTCCTAAGAGCACCAGGATTGCTGTATGATTGTCCATCTCATCAACATCCATGTTTGCTCATCAACAACCATGTTTGATCTGACCCAGCACACTACTTGTTTTTATTTTTTAGTATTTGTTCACCCAACCACACTAACTCTGCACCAGCTTTTCCTGGGGTCATGAGGGGCTTTGTTTATTGTCTTTTTTTGTTTCATTTTGCTTTGTTTTGTTTCAGCCTTCAGGGTGTTTTCATTAATTCCTAAACAAGTTTCAATCTTATACCAAAAGAAAAAAACACCAAACAACAACAGAAACTAAGGGCTGGAAAGGATTTATTTATAGCGACCATCGTTTTCATGGAGAGAGTGACCATCACTCTCTCAAAATGGTCATTGAGCCCTGCATAAAAATACCCAGTACTAAGGCACTCTTTACATACTCAGCTATTTTGTCTGATATCTATGTAGTCTGACTGTTCTCACCAAAAGTTTATACAATCTGAGAATTTTCTTTGAAATTGAGTTAGAATTGGCCTTGCTATGATTATTCTCATTGTTCTTCCGTTTTATTAGTATCTTTATAAACTCATTGGATGCTCATACATTTGAACGTTTCAATGTATTATAATTATTATTCTTATTAATTATCAAATTGTCCCATATTTGGTCAATGTCATCTTTGTTCAAGTTGGGTCATTTTGACCTAACTCCATCAGTCTTCAATAACTCCCTTGCTTTGCAGTGTGACAAGATGTTGCAGGCTCATCTTGTACATTTCTTTATCAAGACCAAGAATTAGCCATTGCTCTAAGAAGACTTGGGGCATTTTCAATTACTTTCAAAGTCATGCGTGGCAGAAATTTCCTTTCTTGAATGGTATTTTGTCTGATTATTAAAATAATATTCCTTTTGATAGAATATACTAAGGAAGATAAAAAACCAGAGCCACTGATACCACCATCATCCAGAAATAATGGATGTTAACATTTTATCTCTCAAACCATCTTTCCATTTAAAATTTCATGCCATGCCTTTCCTTTTTCTAAACAGTAGGAAAAGAGATGATGAATGAAAGTAGATATTTTAAATATTTAGACAAAATAGGTTGAATACATATTTTAACTTGTTAATCATTTTTGAAAAATTCTAATATTGGCCATTAACTTCCAGGGCAAACTGGTATATGTGGGAAACTTTAAATTTGAGTAATTTGGATTTTGCAAAAGCTTTTTTGCTACCATTGTTGGCTAATGCCAAAGATTGTCTGCAGAGCTGTAAGAATGTACTGGAAGGCAAGCAGAACTGTATGTATTAATAGAAATGAACAGACGCCAAAATGAAAAGTCATTACAGAACCAGAGAGTATTTTTTAAACTTATCTACTTTTCATTTGTAGCACGTATAATAAAACTCTTACAATATTTAAAGCTGGGGTTTTAGATTGATGGAGAGCTCTATAAATCCCAGATTACTATTAATGTGCTTGTAGTCCAGGTCTAGTTACAGGGTTGTCATTGTTTCCAGTGAAAAAGGTTTGTTTTCATTTTTTAAAGATCTTTAGTAGCCTGGAAGAATTAAAATGGTGATTTCTAGCAATTTTAAGCATGAAGTAGATGTCAGTGTCATTCACAAAATAATATGAACTAATTGTCTAGTTAAGTGTCTTTAATATCTTTGTTCCCCCAAGTGAGTCCAATGTGAAAGCACCTAGAAGCTGCTCCGTCTCAACCCCCACATCATTGGATTCCACCTTACTTGAAGCTCCTGTGGCTGAAAGAGGACTAAAGTGGCATTTTCTGCCAGGCTTTGTCATGCTCCCTTTTGCCCACAGGTTCTTTAATGTCCAAGGGGCTTTTTGTGCCTGCAGGGATATTCCACACTCTTTGTCCTTTGTTTACAGTCCAGTTTCATAACCTTATGAATTTGTCAAACATTTAGAATTTTTAAAACCTAAAATAATAAGCGTTCCTCAAAGCATGGCCACCAAGTCAACAGCATAAATAGCCTTTGGGAGCTTTTCAGAAATGCAGATTCTCGGGCCTCAACCCAGACCTCCTGAATCAGAAGCAGCTGGCTGTGTTTTACCAAGTCCTCCCGGTAACTCTGATGCGTGTTCAAGTTTTCGTTGCTTTAAATATTCACATACTACTTATACAACCAATAAATCAAATGTATATTAAGTGAACAAAACAAATCTCCTCAACCATTTACACATTGATTGCAAACTTAGTGAAATGCTTTTAAACATTTAACTTAATCACAAGCCTAACGTTTCAGATTTCCCTGCATTAACCATCTTACAAAGGAAAAAATACACGTAAAATACCACACTGATTACAGAGCCAATTATTTTTTTGACAACATAACTGGGCACAAAGCTATTAATATCATAGATTTAATTTTGTTTTTTATTCTTAAATCTCCTTTTATTTTTACTTTTGTATGGTTCTGGAATTTAAACTTCTGTGCATTGCTGGGTTGTTGGGAATTCTACAAGAGACTCTTTATACTTTCTCAGGGTTTATGTAATTTTTCCAGACTGGGAAGAACAAACATATCGCCTCAGGAAGTCAGGGATACAGGTTAAGTGGATTACTGGCAAGTCACTTAATTTTGGTTGGTTAGTGGGAACTGATTGCTAAATTCAAGATGACTTCAACTCAAGCTGCTGGCCACTAGACAATATCTTTTTATCACATAGTTTTTGCTTTTTGTCATGGAATCTACATTGGTTTCCCATTGCCGCTTTAACAAATTACCACACACTTAGTGGCTTAAAACAATACAAATATATTATCTTACAGGTCTGGAGGGCAGACGTCTAACGTGAGTGTACAGGGCTGTGTTCCTTCTGGAGGCTCCAGAGGAGAATCCAATTCCTTGTACATTCCAGCTTTCAAAGGCTGCCTGTATCCTTGGTCTTGAGGCCCCCTTTCTCCATCTTCAAACCCAGTGTCTTCATAGCTTCTCCTCTCATTTGTAACCTCCTGCCTCTCTCTTATTCTCTAGTGTTACATTGGGCCCACCCAGGGTAATCTCCCCATCTCAAGATCATTAACTTATGAATATGAATCTGCAACATTCCTTTTGTCAAGTAAAGCAATATATTCATTGATTCTGTGGTTTAGGACATCGACATCTTTGGGGACCATTATTTTGTCTACCACCTGACACTTTTTGTCAATATATTTCCCATTTTTACTGTGCATACACATATATACAATGTATTTTTAATGAGGCTTTACAATATATAATTTTATTGCCTGGTTTACAACTAAATATATTGTGAACATTTTCTTTTCTTTTATAACAGTTAAAATAATTGCATAGCTTGGAGAAAACATAATTTACTAAGCAATCTTGTTGGGGAAATTTAGGTATAATTTTTTTTCAAGGAGATTTCATTCTTTTTACAATGCTGTTAGCAAAAAGGAGAGTCTGTCTTGTATAACTTTCTATAGATGATGGAAACTTGCCCTTCAATTTAGTCTTTTAACTTGCTTCTCTACATCCACCTAATCATCAATCAAGTAATTCATTTTCTCTTTTCCTGTCCATCTCTCCCATTTGCTTCCTCTTTTTTACCCCATCTCGCTGGCACACATGCAGACAGATTTCTATTGCCCCAGCGCTTTCTGATCCTTCCCTCCATCGCCTCCCTTTAAAGAGACTTTCTTTCATTTTAAAGAGACCATTTTAATTGATTTTGATCAACTCTGCTCAAAACTTTATCCTCAGTTTCACATTAGGATTAGCCTTTAATAATCTGAAGATATAATTCAATTGTTTAAAAGCCCATGTTAATAAGACCTTGGTAGAGTTACATGTATCAAGAAACATAGGACTTGGGCACAATGTACATACGGCTGACTTTCGTTTGAAAAAGGAAAGTAGTTTCTGAGGGGAGGGCAGGGCAGAGGTAAGAAGTAATTGGTACGCTAAGGAAGTGAGGAAGTGTTAGGGACCATTATGGAAATGTTTTTTTTTTTTTTATTTTTGAGACGGAGTCTTACCCTGTCACCCAGGCTAGAGTGCAATGGAGTGGTCTTGGCTCACTGCAACCTCTGCCTCCCTGGTTCAAGTGCTTCTCCTGCCTCCGCCTCCTAAGTAACTGAGACTACAGTCGCATGCCACTACAACCAGCCAATTTTTGTATTTTTAGTAGAGACGGGGTTTCACTATGTTGGCCAGGCTGGTCTCGAACTCCTGACCTTGTGATCTGCCTGTCTCGGCCTCCCAAAATTGTATCCGTTATTTTAAGGCAACTAACAAATGATCTTCTTTCAGTTAGGACATTGGAGAAGCAGACTTTACTGGTCATGAAATTGCATGATATCTAAAATTGTTTTTTCTGGAAATAGGTAAATGTCAGTTAATAGTAACTTTGTATGGAATGGCACATGCCAGCTAGCATAAAAGTGGTACATGTAGATGGTAGTATTCCAGAGTCCTGGGAGCCATGAGGTCCTCATCCATCACAAGGCCATCACAACCAGGTAGAAATGCCTCAGGAAAGCTGTGGGGTTGGCCATGCCAGCATTTACACATAGAACACTTCTTGGGCAGCCAGGTGTCATGGTGCACAGACTCACAGCTCTCTCTGCACACAACAAGGTCACAGTTCCATCCATAGGAGGAAGGGCAGACACGAAAGCACCCCAGCGTGCAGGTTCCCCCATTTAGACAGCAGGTTCTGTTTCGTTCCTTACTGTCCTTTATCCCCATGGATGGCACAAACTGTGAGACAAGGACGAATTGCAGGCTCCTCCTGGGGCTGAGTGCTGTCCCCTTGAAAGCCAAGTCTCCCTGACATAGACATGCAAGATATGGTGGCCCAACCTGGCCACCTAATTCCAGTTCAAATGCTTTTGAAATGGCCATGATCAAAATTACACTCTGTCATTGTCCCCTGGAGTGCAATGCAACCTCTGCCTCCCAGGTTCAAGTGATTCTCCTGCCTCAACCTTCCGAGTAGCTGGGATTATAGGCATGTGCCACCATGCCTGGCTAATTCGTGTGTGTGTGTGTGTGTGTGTGTATTTTTAGCAGAAATGGGGTTTCACTATGTTAGCCAGGCTGGTCTCGAACTCCTGGCCTCAGTTGATCCGCCTGCCTCGGCCTCCCAAAGTGCTGGGATTACAGGCGTGAGCCACTGCGCCCTTCCATGTATTCTGATTTTTAAAGAAATTTAGAAGATTTAAGTTTTATTTGTTTGTTTTTAATCTCTGGCATCACATGATTCATTGCAATATTTAATAATATATTAACCTGGCCTGGTTTCAATATTTAAAAACATTGACCTTTCTTATTGGCATTGTGTTGTAATTAATTAGTTAAAAAATCATCAAAAGATTTCACTTCCAGAGAAACAGAAAAGTGAATCTTAAAATTTAGACTTCTTAGACAAGTGCGGTGACTCATGCCTGTGATCCCAACACTTTGAGAGGCTGAGGAGGGCGATCACCTGAGGTCAGGAGTTTGAAACCAGCCAGGCCAACATGGTGAAACCCCATCTCTATTAATAATACAAAAACTCTAGAACTTAAAGTATAATAATTAAAAAAAATACAAAAATTAGCCGGGCGTGGTGTCGCATGCCTGTAATCCAAGCTACTCCGTAGACTGAGGCCAGAGAATTGCTTGAACCTGGGAGGCGGAGGTTGCAGGGAGCTGAGAGAGCGCCACTGCACTCCAGCCTGGGCGACAGAGCGAGACTCCGTCTGAAAAAAAAAAAAAATTTGACTTATTTTTATGGACATTTAACTAAGTTGATATTTTGGAGTAAATGGTTATTATTGTTTTCCTCATTGGAAATTGCATATGTGACTGGTGCTAGCTAACCGCTGGACTCCTTTTCTAGTTCACTTATATATAAGACCACAAATGCTGCTGAGGCCTGTTTATTCATGGTACAGTTTCTACTATTTCTTACAATAATTTGGCTTACAAATTATGTTTAGTTATTTGTGGCTTATGCAGATAAAAACAATACACATCTATACTATATGAACAGAAATATACTTAACAAAACCCCACAAATATCTATCTATAGTTGTAGCTATATATAAACACTTTCCTACTTATTTAAGTAAATAAATTTAAATGTAGATAATATTCACTTTTCTTTGATATTACTATCATAATTTTGTACATTTTATTTACATTAACTTTTTTCTTATGTGCATCACGTCCCTTTAGAAGCATTAATTTGTTTCATTTCGTGATCTTTGTTACTACAAATGATCAGAACTTGAAAAATGGGAGCTCCTTTAAGTTGACTGTTTTTCCTTTCAGCAGTGCCCCTGCCATTTAGAAAACAAATCACTCTTGTTTCCTGGCAACAAGAAAATGTTACAGACCTATTCTGATTTTATTCTGCCCAATAACATGAAATTGACTATCCTCTAATGGTTTCTGGTTCTTTTTTTAAATAGAACAATATTAGAGACAAAAATCTGGTCACTAGGGATGTTTACAAGTGTCAAGTAGGGAAAGAGTACAGTTATTGCTGCTGCTTTGGGACTTCTCTTGGTAGTGACTGAGCTTAAAGAAAATACTTCTTTTATAAGTGTGTAAAATATTGTTCTTTCCAGTATAGCTTATCATATCGTTATCCCTTATTTTTCTTATTGTATGAGATTTCAGCAATGACTAAGAGTTTCTTCCTCTACGTTGATGCACTGTGTCACCCAGCAGCACAGTAGCCCACTTTCCTCCCACCTCGTCTCTCACTCTCGGTTTTCTGGGACAATGGTTCTCAGCCTAGTTTTCATATTGGAGCAGCTTGGGGAGCTTTAAAAATGTTGATATGGGTCCCACTATCATAGCTTCTGATTTAACCTTTCAAAAAGCAGAATATGGTGTCAGGATTTTGTAAAAGCTCCATAGGTGATACTAAGGTGCAGCCAAAGTAAAGAACCTCTGTTCTAGAAAAGTGTTGCAACCCGAATAAAACCAACCAGGCACACTCCCATGAAATTACACCACAGAGGTTCCAGGGATACCAGCTTGACATTATAAACAGAGAAATTAAATGAATGCTTATCTTTTGACTGCTTTGCTTCAGGAGTTTTGGGGATGGGGACTTGTTAAAGAGGAAAACACACCTGCCTGTTTTTCAATCTTCTTGAAAGACTCATGGGTACAGGTCGTTGACTTCTCCAGTTGCTCCACTAGCATTTCTGTCTTTCAGCCTCATCTTCCTCACTCTTTCCTAACCTTGCTTTAATTACTTTAAGATTTTAAAAGGCCTTGATTTCTTCGTCTTTGAGGTTAAGATAATGTCTGCATGTGACACACACTAAATCTAGTAAAATTCAACAACGTATTGTAAAGTTCGAGAAAACCATAACAAGTTGGCAGTCAAGGGTCCTAGCTGCCTAAAATGATTTGAGAAGCTATAACAGAAGTCAAATCTGCTTCTCTGGCTATGAGATTCCAGAAGGTCACCTGCAATGTTAATCCACACTTTTCTTATCCTTTTTTTATCCTGTCTGTACACACTTTAGGGAGTGCTACATGTTTAAAGAAGTCTGAAGTATGACCTCTAGGATTAAACACTCCTCTGCCCCCACCCTCTGCTTCTCTCTCTCTCTTTCTTGGGGTTTTAGGCATCATAAAATTAATGAATTCATCTGATATAGGGAATTGATAGTTGATTATAATTATAGACCTTATTGACATATCTACCTCCACTTAAGTTACTTTTCCATGATGGAAGCCTGCATTCTTATAGTATGAAAAACAGAATGTCTGTTTTAGTAAGAGAGCAAAGGCCTAGGACTCTATTTCTATGTAATCTATTAGTATTAGTTCTTCACATAGTTCCCATGCACACCCAAGTCTGGGAACCATTTTCTTAGGGCATCGAATAAGGAAGGGTAGTTGCTTCTCTAATGAGAAGGGCCTTAACAGAAGATGGTGAATTATTCTTTGCTCAGAGGAGTTTAGCTGCCTTTTTCCCTCAATTCTCTCCCTGCTAAGGATATTATAGACAGCGTCTTCTGTTTTTGTGGGCTGCCATCTCAGAAGCTTTGTCTACTCTTGATGTATTGCCTGGTTAGGATTTTAAGAAAATAATAGAAGACGCTTTCAAAAATATGGCGGTCTCATTTCCCTCTTTCTTAGGAGTCTTGAACTTTAATATGCAAATGAATCCCCTGGAAACCTTGTTAAAATGCAGATTCTGCTCCAGTAAATCTGCGTAGGACCTGAAATTCTGAAGATCTAGTATGCTCTCAGATGACGCTGATGTTGCTACTCTGAGGAGCAAGGTACTAGCTTTGGTTCTCAGCTTTGGCAGCATGTTAGAATATAGTAGGAATATTTTAAAAAATAATGATCCCTAGGTCCCACTCCTAGAGATTTTGATTTTTCTGACTTAATTGATACAGAATATGGCCTGGGCATCAAGAGTTTAAAAAACTCTCCAAGTGGCCGGGTGCAGTGGCTCACGCCTGTAATCCCAACACTTTGCAAGGCCGAGGCGGGCGGATCACCTGAGGTCAGGAGTTTGAGACCAGCTTGGCCAACATGACGAAACCCCCGTCTCTACCAAAAAGACAAAAATTAGCTGGGTGTGGTGGTGAGCCTATAATCCTAGCTACATGGGAGGCTAAGGTAGGAGAATCGATTGAACCTGGGAGGAGGGGGTTGCAGTGAGTTGAGATGGCGCCGCTGCACTCCAGCCTGGGAGACAGACTGAGATTCCATCTCCAAAACAAACAAACACTCTCCAAGTGACTTTCATGTGCAGCAAAATTTGAAAACCCCTTGTCTTAGTCCACCATCAAAAGTTAACCAATACCACGTTTTTTTTTTTTTTTTTTTATAAAATGGATCTTTTATTCATTCCTCATGCTATAAAATACGGCGTGCTTAGATAGTTCAAAGCAGTGGTTTACAAATCTCTATCCTCACTGACCCTGGTGTGGAGAAACTTCCATCAGAAGTGGTAAAATAAGAAAAATAAGGATAAGAATTATATAGTGAATTTCATAAAGCTCAAATAATTCATTTCAAGGATTATTCTTTGAAATTGTCTTTCACACCTTTTTGATGTTAAAAATTTCCTTTGTAAATTAAATTAAGGTAGTAACATATTATACCTGTTTATTTGCTTTTCTCATGCTCTTAATTTGGTAAATAAAAAGTTGCAAATCTTATGTTGATCTCCACATATTTTTGGAAATTTTGCTGGTTCATGAAATTTGAAAATCTGGGAGCCATGGGCATGATAAATCCATTAAAAATTAGAAAAAATCTGATCTGTAAGTCTAGAAAAATATTGTTATAGAAATATAGTTTTTAATCTTTGATCCTCTAATCCCTGGGGCCAAGCAGTCCTTGAATTTTGTAAGCACCAGAGTTTATTGCTTTCTGTGTCAGTTCAGGTCCACTAAGAAGCAGATTCCAAGAAGGAATTAGACTTGCAAGAGATTTATTGAGGGAAACACCAAGAAACAAAAAGAGAGAGGAAGCAGGAATGGGCCAAGAGGGCCTTCGGACAGGGAGGCAGGTCTGACCCCTGTGGGAAGGAAGGACGGGTGGGTAGGGAGAGCCTCATCCAGTAGTGCAGCTCTGAGAAAGTCTCAGCCAGGCTGATGGGGAGCCCCAGAGCACAGACTGCCCATCAGAGAGGTCCCCTGTCAGGAAGGAATGGCCCAGCGCTATTCTCCCCACCGTGTTCTGTCATCAGTTTGGAACAGCCTAGGGAGGGTGGCCTTGGCAGGAATGCTGCAGGGCATCCGAAGGTGTAGCCGTTAGAGTGTCAGCCAATGGCTCTCTTCACAGCAAGTTCTCTTCTGTAGGGCGATCTGTGTGTGCACTTCCATGGCTGCCACACTGGGACTTGCAATTCCACAGTGAAAATGTATCTTTTTTCTGTCGGATGATGTGAAAGAAAATTAGCCATATGGCAGGTCATTAATGTTTCTCTGTATATCTTGCTTTTGGTCTTGTCCCTTGTAACCAATGGCCATTTATCAATTATAATTCATCATTATGTCTGCTGGGCCCACAATTATCTCCATAAAAAATGTAAAATCGCTGGTCACTGGATAAGTCGTGGAAGGTAGAACATCTGGCTTATGTAATGAATACATGTTTAATATTACCTTTTAAACCTGTAATGTTGGTAGGTTTTTTCACGTAGTAAAAATTCTATTTGTTAATATTTCTTGTTATTATTTCTTATCTTATATTAAATAAGGCATTATTAAGCATAATTAACTTAGATTATCTTTTTCTTGGTTTGCCACAGTGTATTGTCTAGCATGACAGATGCAGTATTGGCTCGAGTGTATAAACAATCAGATTTGGACACCCTGGCTAAAGAAGCATCCATCCCAATTATCAATGGGCTGTCAGATTTATACCATCCTATCCAGATCCTGGCTGATTACCTCACGCTCCAGGTTGGTTTATTTATTTGTCTTACAAAAGAGAAAAATCAACAAATAATTCCTGACTTGCTCTAAGTGAAACCATTTACTTAAATCATGGCATTGGTGTTTTAGTTTCAAATACCAGCTTGACAAAGAATTATAGCTTATGTGTGCATTTTCTGGGGAAAACAGGGCATTGTTAAAAACAGACTCTAAGATCCTTCTGCACTCATCTCTATTCCCAAACTCTTTTAGCCCGTATCTCATCTTCTGTTCTGTCAATCCCTTTGATTTTGGTGCCATATTTAACACAACGAATGAATAGAGAACACTGGAGCATACAAAATGGACAAGCCATATGTGATTCTATAGACATCAGAGTCTGTGGCTTGGGAGTGAAGACTGGCGGAGTGTGCTTTGAATATTCAAAATGGTCAGTTACTAAGTCACTCTGGGAGAGGGGGCCACTTTCTATCATTTTAATAAACTAGTTGTTTAAAAGTAGGTTTAAGAATATGCAGAATTTATAGAATTGGAGCTCAAATTTAGCCATTCTAGTCCTCCCAAATTAGGAACTTGAATAACTTTGAAAGATTTCCCTTGTTTGGTTTGCCACAGCCAATCTACATGGTATTGCCTCTGGAAATCCTAACAGCCATGGTTTCTATGTCTATGGATGACTGAGGAGACAAGATAAACTGGATAGGCCCATCTTCTTCCACATTTGAATAAACTACACACATTTAAATGTGAGGTTAAGCTCAAAATAAAACACTCTGGACATGAGGATGAGATCCATGCAGAGAAGATGATATAATTATGTCAGATACCGAAGTAACTGTCTGGGGCTGTGGCTTTACATATACACCAGATAATTTAATGCTTCCCCCGGGGCTTTATCATTCATTACTAGATTATAAATTCATTGAGGGAAAATGAGCTGTCCTGTTCATCGTAATGTCCCCTGCAGGACCTCGTGTAATGTCTTCATATAGGAGATACTTAAAGTAGGAGCTGAATGAATAAATAGCAGCTTCTTAAGAGCATGGAATTGAAATCAGATGGATCTGGAATTAAATTCTAGCTTAGCTGACTAGTAGTTCTGTGATCTCCAAATTGCTTAGCCTTTCTCTTTTTTAATCTTTTTAAATATATAAAATATATAAAACCTACAGACACTTCAAGAAAATAAAACAAACATTCACGTGTTCACACAGTTTTGTCAATTTTTAACGTGATGGAGTAGTTACTTTATAATTCTTTGCTGTTTTTCAATAAAACATTACAGATGGAGTTGAAGCCCACCATGTGACTCTGCCTGATCTCATTTTCTTCCCTTCCACAAATATATTATTATCCTGATATTAGTATCTTTACACATATCTATAGCCATAAACAACCAACAGTATTATTGTTATTTGAGACAGAGTCTCACTCTGTCACCCAGACTGGAGTACAGCAGCATGATCTTGGCTCACTGCAACCTCCGCCTCCCGGGTTCAAGTGATTCTCGTGCCTCAGCCTCCGTAGTAGCTGGGATTACAAGTGTGTGCTACGTCTGGCTAATTTTTGTATTTTTAGTAGACATGGGGTTTCACCACGTTGACCAGGCTGGTCTTGAAAGTCTGACCTCTGGTGATCCACCCACCTCGGTCTCCCAAAGTGCTGGGATTACAGGCATGAGCCACCGCACCTGGCCAACTAACAGTATTATTGAGCATCTTTGTCAGCTTCATATAATGGGAACATGCTCTGAGCCACCATGCTACACTGTTCCAGGTATTCTGTATTTCCCCTTTCTCATACCAAAGAATTTCAGCTCCATAAAAGCAGTGATTTTTGTCTCTTTTGTTTATTGTTATATCTCCAGGGCCAAGGACAGTATCTCAGTGTCTGGACATTAAAGGTGCTCATTTGTATCCAATGAATGAATGCAACTAAGATTCAGATTTGAAATGTATGAAACTCTTAGTCTCTGTACAAGTTCATATGATGCCTTGGTTTAAGATATTAAGACATTTTACCATGTTTTTGTGATTGTACATTCATCTTATTGAATTGCTCTGTGTAATGCAAAAAAATTGGGAGTTCATTCCTTCTAACAAGGCACTAATATTGAGATTAAGACTATTTATTTTAACCTTAATAATTGCTACGCATAAGCGAATTTACTCCTGGATTTCATCTCCTTCATCCCTTGCCTTTTAGGAACACTATAGCTCTCTGAAAGGTCTTACCCTCAGCTGGATCGGGGATGGGAACAATATCCTGCACTCCATCATGATGAGCGCAGCGAAATTCGGGATGCACCTTCAGGCAGCTACTCCAAAGGTAGGGAAACTTTTTGCCTTGAGACTAACCCCTCTCTTAAATCATCCTCAGATGCAATTACCCAGTGACAAAAAAAGCTCTCTTCCATTTAAGTATAGCACAGGTGAGGCCACAAAATTTAGGTTACATTACTAGCCCTACTATTAAATAGCTATCTGGCCTCTTGAGGGTCCAATTTTCCATCTCTACAATAAGAGATAGTCTTGGCTGATGCCTTTTATTCTATGAGTCAGTGTTAAAAGCATGTCTGAATTATCCCTTTGAATACCCTGCTGTAGGCCATTATGATGACTGGCATCGTGCATTACCACCACAAAGGCTGAAGAAAGCAATAAAATTCAGGCAGCATAGAATTCTCAATCCATGGGAATGATACTGTCCTTTTTCTAATACTGCAATTTGGCAGAAAAATGTAAATCCAATGTGAGGATCACAGTGATGGCATCTACATCAGCTTGGTATTTCAAAACTCAACTCTGGGGGCCTTTCGGCTTATAAAATTTGAGCCCCACATGGCTATGAAAATGACCCCTGCATACCTCCTACCTTGCTGCTATCTCTCACAGCATGTGTGGAATACATGACTTCTTTCATAGGCCCAATGTAACCCTTTTGATACACAAGAAACTGGTAATAATTGTTGCCTCTGAGGAGGGGAACTGGGAGGTTTGAGGATAGAGGTAGGAGGGAGACTATTTTCACCATACAGTCATGTATGGCTTCGTAACAGGGATACGTTCTGAGAAATGGGTCCTTCGGTGAGTTTGTTGTTGTGGGAACATCATACAGTGTACTTACACAAACGTAGATGGTATATATTTTTATTTATATATATTCTTTCACATGGTAAGATAAATGTTCCAGCACCATTACTAAATATCAACCTTAGGCCAGGTTCCCCACAAGCACACCACCGTGGGGATTTGTGTACAGATGATTCATGAAGTACTCCCAAGGGAGATCCCTAAGGGATTAGAGGGAGCAGGACAGGGAAAGGGAAGAATCTAAGCAAGGATGCCATTTATAGTGACCAACCATCCTGATTTGCCCAAGATCAAGAGATTTCTGGGGACATGGGGTTTGGGGGGCTAAAATTGAGAGTCTGGGCAAACCAAGGTGATTTGGTCACCCTAGTCCCATGTCATGCACAGTCCCACAGAAAGTAGCTTCAGTCTGATCTCACAGGTGAGCTCTGGAGTGTAAGTTATGCCCTAAAGTTATCCCAGCATTGGTCAAGGGCAGCAGAAGAGGTGGAGTGGTAAATCCCCTGGCACTGTTGATGGGAAAAGCAGCCTGGTAGCCAGAGAGCTGTCCCCTGAAGACGAACTGCAAGCACTAGGTGTTAAAAACACTGAAACTGGGGAATGGAGCAGAAACCATGAAGAGGGATCTCCCGGTGGCCTCTGAGTAGAGCACCAGCATCATCTGCTGCATCCGGCCAAAACAAAACTAGACACCACCAAATGCTTTCACCAGGTGTTTTTATCTTGCTGTCTTGGATTTTTAGGGCTGCCGTAACAAATTACTACAAACTGCACGGCTTAAAACAGTAAAAATGTACTCTTTCACAGTTTTGGAGACTAGAAGTTTGAAATCAAGGTGTTGACAGGCCACACTCCCTCGGAAGCCTCTCAGGGAGGATCATTTTTTGCCTCTTCCTGCTTCTAGTAGCCCCAGGCGTTCCTTGGCTTATGGGTGCATCTCTCTAATCTCTGCTCCCATCACTTTACCTCTGTGTCTGTGTCTCTCTGTACAAATCTCCCTCTTCTTATAGGGACACCAACCATATTAAATTTAGGCCCACTTTTATCAAGTATGACCTCATCTTAACTAATTACATCTGGAAAGACTATTTCCACATAAGGTCACATTCTGAGGTTCTGGGTGGGCGTGAATTTTGAAGAACACTATTCAACCAAGTACACTTGCCATAGAAAAAATTTCCACTGCATGCAGTGGAAGTCATCCTATTATAGTAAATTTGCGGGACTCAGAGAGATATGATCCTTACAACAGATAATTCTCCTCTTTTATTCAGCGTGAGCTGAAATAAGGGTCAGATCCGATATGTGCTTAAGGTGGCTTTTATTCACTTCATGGGAAGGGTGAGTACACTCTCCATACAACGCTAGTTTGAAGAAAGGCTCTGTATTAATGCAAACTCTTATTGCATTTGGGTCCCACAGATGAAACATACATTAACAATAATTGTTCGCTGGTATAAAGATCTTTTGGAAGGCTTCATTCTGTTGAAGAAATATATGGTTTAAACATTTTATTGTATGACAAAGATGTTTTATTAACATGAAAGGAAAAAATTCTAATATTACAGAGTAATTGCAGTATTGTTCTTATGCAGAAACTCATTTAAATGATAAAGAGTACTAAAACCTGGTTAAACCTTGGTGGGAGTAAGAGTTTTGCAAAGTCTCCTGGAAAGTCTGATAGTGCAAAAGTCGTTCCATCAATTTGTTAGTCTTCAGTTGTTAGCAGACCTGTTTCCTTTAAAGATAAAGCTAGGAGATTTATTGTAAATTTTAGAAACACTGAAACGTTTCCAAGGCCATGATTAATCTATTTTCCCGTTCTTTAACCAAGAATAACTTACATGTTCAAGAAAAAATAATTTTGTCCATGATTGTAAAATTGCTCCATAAACTATCAATGCTAATGATTTTAACATTGTTCTAAGTGAATACTTAGACTGAACTGGGTGTGTTAATCACCTTCTTTGTCTGGTTTTAAAATTTATGTCAAGGCTAGTGAGTGATTTAGTATTGAAAGCTGAGATGTGAGTAAAGAATTCCTCTCTGTATTCTAAGTCATGCCACAGTGCATGAAAGGTTGGGTGATTTTCTAATTTCCAAACCTCTCTGTTGGTTCTCTAAGTACTTATTGATTCCTTTTCTAAGAATTATTATACTTAGGGAGTATAAAACCTACTCTCCAAAGGGAAGGCTAAATTTTCAGGGTAGGAGGCACCTGGGGTAATATCCAAGTCTCTTCATTTATGTTTACCAGTATGGCTGTTCACAACATTAGTTGCTAAATTAGCTAGCCTTTATTAATTACTTTCCCCAAATCTCTATAAACAAGGCCCCAGAATTCATCGCTACATGAGGGTAGTAAAGCTGCTAAAATGTCCGCAGGCATCTTCATCAACCTCTGAGTAGTTTCTTCTTTCAGAAATGCTTTAATAGAAGAAGAAACTATGGTAGACGATCATGTGCAAATAAACACAATTTCACAAATAAACCTAGACATGCCTGTCACAGGTCGGGTTTCTTGGGAAGCAGACTCAGAGTTTAGCGCGCAGGACAGGCAGGATGCTTATTAGCATTTGCCCTTGAAATGAACAACTGTGGAAAGGAAGGGAAGGAAGCAGAAGAAGAGGGAGAAGCTGAGTTGCGATGCAGGCCCAACAACAGCCTTGGCTGATCTTATGGAAAGTTCTGGATCTGAGATGTCCGTTCAGCTGTCTGAAGTTGGGCATAGGGGGTCAGGTTTTCTTACCCTCCTGTCAATCAGCCATTGAATGTGGGTTGCCCCAAAAGGGTGTGTGACCTTGGGTGAGGCTGCTCTCTGCAGCTGAGGCAGTGCCCAAAGAGGGCTGACAGCTGAAAGCCATCTTCTGGCAGCACTCCCAGCAGCTGGGGGAATAAGTCCTTTATTCATGATTATTCATGGAGGGGGATCTGGGGAGCATACCACAGCATTCACCACAATGCCTCAGTGAAAAGTGATAAAAGTCAACTCGTATTCAATGCCAAGAACTTGGGGAAATGAGAAGGATAGAGGAAGGTGAGGATAATGACTGTGTTTGAACTGACGAGACTTCCATATGGAGGGTCTTGGAGGTGAGGCTGGGCTAGAGTTTTGAGGAGCTGACACATTGTGATGAAGACACCCAGGAGGGGACAAGAGAGGAGGTGTTCAAGGGTGAAAGGCTGTGATGGCAGAAAAGGGCCAGATTGTGTACAGGGATGACAATAAGATTGGCTTTCCTGAAGCAAGATGTTGAGAAGAATTAAAAGAGACAGTAGCAGGGGGTGGAGGTGGGGAGCCTTGATGCTCTTAATCAGTTTTGACTTAAGAAACAAGTAGTAAACATCAGAGGCTTCAGAGAAGACAGTTATTGCTGCTGTGTACAGAATAGGTTGGAGAGTGAGGGTAGAGGCAGGGAGGCTGCCTGTGGGAACCTGGGATAGCTTGGGGAGCTTTAGCTCTTCCCATGACGTCCCCTTACCCAGAGTAGGAGCTAGGCTGAGCAAGCGAGTCACCTAGGGTGCAAAATTTGTGCATGCATGGCCCTGAGAATGCGTGTTGCTTTAAATTTTTTTATAGCGCCTCCTAAAATGTTTTGCCCTAGGCACCTCGCTTGCCTCTCCGGTGTCTGACTCTGCCCTCACCAAACAATCCCAAACAAATATATAATCTTAGCAAAAACAATGTATTTGTTCTGTTAATGCCTTTCAAAACAAGCACCCTGCACTCAAAATGCTTGCTGGGGAATGCCAAAGAATGAGACGTGTGTAATGGGGGAGGGGGTATTGAGCTGGGATGGTCAGGGAAGGTTTTTCTGAGGAGGGGACATTTCAACTGAGACCTGAAAAAGTTACCCATATGGAGTGGGTGGAAGAAAGAATTTCAGACAAAAAAGGATAGATAGCATGTGCAAAGACAGACAAACATGCATTCATTTGTACAATTCTGAATATAATCCTCTTAAGCCATTATGGAAACCGGAAGAGGTGTGTCCAAGAGTTAGAAAGCACCATGTCTTATGTTTGCCTTTATGATTAAAGAAGTTGGAGATAGTGAAAGATGGGGCAATTTGTTGTCTTTTTAAATTCCAAAAGGCACTATTGAGTTTGGAATTCTAGGTGTAAAAATCATATTTTACTGAACGTGGTGGGACCACATCTTGAGAAAGGGAAGGAGAGGAGATATTGAAAAGAAAATAATACATATGGAAGAAAACATGTATAATAAAATTACCTAAATAACAGTTAAATTCTTCCTCCTGTAGGGTTATGAGCCGGATCCTAGTGTAACCAAGTTGGCAGAGCAGTATGCCAAAGAGGTATGCTCTTTACATGTAAAGCTGTGTTTGCCTTTTACCGTCCCATGAAGTTATCTAACCAGCGTGCTTATGTATGCCAGAATGGTACCAAGCTGTTGCTGACGAATGATCCATTGGAAGCAGCGCATGGAGGCAATGTATTAATTACAGACACTTGGATAAGCATGGGACAAGAAGAGGAGAAGAAAAAGCGGCTCCAGGCTTTCCAAGGTTACCAAGTTACAATGAAGGTACAAATTGATGCCTCTCTGAAGGTTCATTAATTCCATTCATAAAGGCCAGAACCATCTAATCACTCATTCACTTTAGGGGGAGCAGACTGTCCTTTCATTCCCTATAAAGATACTCACTGACTGTATCCCCTAGGGACTTCTCTCCTTCCAAAGATTAGCTGTGTCCTTTGGAAAGGCATTTTTGTGCTGGATGAAGCAATTTGAAACCCGGTCAGAAGAGAGGAGCAGGCTTTTCCCTTTCACAGGAATCGAGGCATTGCAGTGTTTTACTCTTTGTGTGTTTAAAGAAATTAGGTTACTTCTGATGCATGTAGTTTCTTGTGATTTCTCGCCTAAGAAAAGCCCCTTAACTATGCTCCTCAGGCTAGTCCTTGCCTCTATTTTCCAAGGACCTCTAAATCCAGTTTGGTTTTGCTAACTCCCTCCAGGGCATTCCAGGGGACTCATCTGTTTGGCGGTCTTCCAGTAAGATCTGGAGCAGTGCTTCTCAGTCTTGAGCAGGTATCAGCATCCCCAGAGGAGCTGTTAATACACAGCTGGCTGGGTCCCACCCCCAGGGTTTCTGATTCAGTAGGTCAGGGTGAGACCTGAGAATCTGCATTTCTACCAAGTTCCCAGGTGATGCAATGCTGCTGCCTCCAGGGCCACACTTTGAGAAGCAATGTTCTGGAGAAATACCCAAAAAGCCAACTGCACAGAGGTTTTGTCAGCAAAGCAACGAATCTACTTTGGTGGAGAAAGGGATTAAGCAAGTACAATTAATATTATATTAATGAAGTAATACATAAATACAAGTTCTTTATTGTTACATATAAAATAGAACAGAAGTTTGAAAAATAAAAAGTAAAAATGTCTTTCTCCCATCTCTTTAACAGAGACTATTCCTAGAGGTAGCCACTGTTTAACAATTTGATGTGTCTCTTTGCAGACCTTTTCTGTGCATTCACATATATATGCCTCAATACACACATAACTATTGATTTTTCATGAATTTTAGACATTATTTATTATTTATTATTATTACTACTTTTTCCACTTAACAAATCTTAGATTTTCTTGCTCATTCATTTAGATATTTTTTATTTTTTTTAGTTGCTGCATAGAATTCCAAAGGATAAGTGGAACCATAATTAATTTAAAATGTTTCCTATTGATAAATTAGGCTATTTCTGAGAATGCTGATTACAAAAGTGCTGCAATGAACTTGCTTATACATATTTCTTTGTGCAAATATTACTGGAGAATAAGATCCTGAGAAGAAGAATTTTGGGGTGAAGTGGTATATACTTTTTAAAATATCAGAGTGCTGCTAAATTGCTCACCCAAAGAAGATTAAAAATGTATGCTCCTGAAGCTGCATATTATAGTTATTTTTCCATACCCTCTCCATGTTTAGTTTTCATTTACATTTTTAATTTTTCTAAATCTGGAGGAAAAATGGCATCTCATCTTTTTTAAAATTTGCAGTTCCTTGGTTAGTAATGAAGTTAAGCATCTTTTTATGTTTATTGGGCATTGCCCTTTTTTCTATAAATTGCTATTACATTTTTTGCCCATTTTCTATTTTTTCACCTTTTCTATTATTGATTATAGGAGCTCTTTATATATTATGGCTAATCCCTTATCATACATGTGAAATATATTTTCATGGAGATATTTTAAATTACATAAATCACCTCATACTTACACTTGCTTGGCCAATCTTATATGTGTTTCTGGTGCTGGAACTGTAGGCTTGAAGAACAGTCATTTTATTGATGTATGGCATGTATAAATGTTATTTTTTTCCATGTAATTTTGCTGGTATTTTAGAAACTCTAAGTGTTCTGAACCTAGAGCTTGGGTGGGAGGTAAAACAAAATTTTAGTACAAAGGCAGTAATTTTGAGGTAAGAAAGTATGAAGGAATGTAGTTTTGAATCTGTATGTGGACAATAGAAATATATAGGGAAATGTAACTTTCAGGAATTAACTATTGGAGAAAATTAAAACTGCTAGTACATTTGCATTAAGAATGAAAAATCGAATGCATAGTGCTTATAATCCTGTTTAATTCACCCCTACCTCAGTACTTTTATCCAAATTGTTTTAACTAGTGATGAAGTATGCTTCAAGTGCTAAAAATAATAATTCGGAGATAAGCTCCAAATATAATATTATCACACCAAAGCAACTTTTTAAATATAGTGGACTATAATTGGTGACTTTTGCTATCAGCCACATATTACATTAGTAGAGTTATTTACTGAAATGCCCACTGTTCCACTAGATAGAATACCAGAAAACTGAGTTACTGGTGTAACTTGAAGTGATGCTCTCTTAAATTAAAAAAAAAAAAAAAAAAAGACTTGCCGGGCACGGTGGCTCATGCCTGTAATCCCAGCACTTTGAGAGGCTGAGGCAGGAGGATCGTTTGAGGTCAGGAGTCCGAAACCAGCCTGGCCAATATGGTGAAACCCTGTCTCTACTAAAAATACAAAAATTAACTGGGCATGGTGGTGCATGCCTGTAGTCCCAGCTACTCAGGAAGCTGAGGCAGGAGAATTGCTTGAGCTCTGGAGGCGGAGGTTGCAGTGAGCCGAGATCGCACCACTGCACTCCAGTCTGAGCGACAGAGCGAGAATCTGTCTCAAAAAAAAAAAAAAGAAAGTACCACATATATTTCTCCTGGGTGTCTTGAGATAAAACCGCCGCTCTGCTCCTTTGTCTCTCCCTTTGCACTGATCTCTGACTGCAGGCCATGTGTGTTTTTAAATACTGAAGAAAACAAATATGACTGGCACATATAATAGTCAAAATATGGTCTTATCCCCATCTCTTTAGACTGCTAAAGTTGCTGCCTCTGACTGGACATTTTTACACTGCTTGCCCAGAAAGCCAGAAGAAGTGGACGATGAAGTCTTTTATTCTCCACGATCACTAGTGTTCCCAGAGGCAGAAAACAGAAAGTGGACAATCATGGTAAGCAAGAAACAAGGAATGGAGGATAAATTCTTTGTGTGGTTCCAACTTGGTCATTCATGCCATTGGGGAAAGAATAAGCAAGTGAGATTATCCAACTACATTACTTGCTCATGTAGCATCTATTTTTTTTCCAGAAACTTTATAATACATCATTAGTGCTTATTAGCATTTATAGTGTATTTGCATGGAGTGAGATTAATCTCCTTTCAAATAAATCCATTTTAACTAAAATTGTTACCACCCTTGATCTGCCTGAGCACCAGCCACCATTGCTTGCCAACCATTGTAAGTTGTATAATTCTTATTTTAGAATCTCTTTGTTCATGTTTAGAGAAGCCCCTAATTCAGTTCCTGTATAAACTGGGCATTCAAAACATCTTACTTTTTCCCTTCTCTTTTTCGTCATTCCATGCCTTACTTTATGACTGGGCTAGATACTTGTTTTGGTTCTTTGAGTTTGGCCATAGGGATACATGTGTTTTTAGGTATAGAACATTTCCAAATTTCATGGCAAAACTTATCTTAAAAATTAATGGTTCCTTTCAGATAAAGCCACTAGTTTCATCTTCATCACTGTCATTCTAGGAAATATTAACCATATGCTTGCTTTACAATATCCCAAATGTCACCTGCTCTGGAAAATAGTACTGACATGTCTAACTTAGCTCCACCATTTTTTAGCTTTTAGTGACTTAACTGGTCTCAATTACTGTATCAGCAAGGATCTTACTTGCCAATGGGAGTCCACTCTAGGTAGACACATGGAAAATAATGTATTAAGAGACATTAAGCTGCTCCCAGAATCTTTTGGGAAAGGAAGTGCAGTGAATAATTCTTGGACACCACATAGCCAGGGACAACACAGGCAGAAAAACTGCCCAATGACACTGTGGTTCTTCTGTAGCCAGAACACCACTGACACAGCCTGGTGCCTAAGGCCGTTGAAACTAGATGTCAGATACTCCATTACAGCCACCACAGCTGAAATAGATTTCTCTACCTGCAAATATAGCAGAAGATCCAATCTCTCTGAAGACGGCTTCTACTGCATGTTGTTCACTTCTGCATCCAAGTCTGGAGTAGATGCAGCTGAGTGGGATGCCTGTACCCTAGCTGCAAGGGAGTTTGGGAAATGTAGTTTTTAGCTTTCAGCCTCTGGAGTAGAGAAAAGCAAGTTGGAAAGGACGAGCTGCTAATTATTTATCTAATCTATAAATTGGAATAGGGTTATTGTGAACATTAAAGTAATATTTGTAAAGCTTTTAGCATAGTACATAACACACAACACATGGTAAATATTGTTATCATAATTATTACCCTCATTATCATCATCTTCACTATTGATCTGATACAGACCCTATGAAATAAGCAGGGGTTCAAGCTCAACTATGGCTGCTTGGCAGCCAACCATGACTCCCTTTTCAATAGAAGCTTGTATATTAGGCCTAAATTTGTCATATCTAATAACAGGGATGATTTTTTTCACCGCATCTTTCCAGCTTGCCACCTCAGGACACTAACTTTGGCCAAAATGTCAATTACCTTGTTATCTAGGCCAGTACTTCTGAAGCCTTAATGTGCATTTAAATTACCTGGGGGGTCTTGTTAAGGTGCAGATTTGAATTCTGCTGGTCTAAGATGGGGCTTGAGATTTGGCACATCTATCTTTTTTTATTTTTATTTTTTTTGAGATGGAGTCTTGCTCTGTTGCTGGAGTGCAATGGCGTGATCTCGGCTCACTGCAACCTCTGCCTCCCGGGCTCAAGCAATTCTCCTACCTCAGCCTCATGAGTAGCTGGGATTACAGGCAGGCGACACCATGCACAGCTAATTTTTGTATTTTTAGTAGAGATGGGGTTTTCATCATGTTGCCCAGGCTGGTCTCGAACTCCTGACCTCAAACGATCCACCCACCTCAGCTTTGAAAAGTGCTGGGATTACAGGTGTGAGCCACCGTGCCAGCCCAGCACTTCTAATAAGGACCCAGTTAATGCAGGTGCCACTGTCCCGCAGACCACATTTTGAGTAACAAAGATCTAGATGACAAAGAAGAAAATGTGAGCTCTCCAACCACATGCCTCAGGAAGAGACACAGCGAAACATTTTCCTTGAGCTCTGTTTTGCATCAGAAGACAATTGAAGTTACAAAGATAAATCAAGTAAATCCATCAAAGTAGATCCTTTGTAGAAATTCAGTAGGGAAAACAAAAAGGAAACTTTCTAAAACATCAATTATGGAGATGCTCTGAACTTCTGATTTTTTTAAAGAGCATATTAAACAACATCTTTAAAACAAATTTACTTGAAAAATTAAATACGGAATGTATTCACATGGTTGAAATATTTACGGTGAAATCTTACATCCACCCATTTTTCCATCCATCTAGATCTTACCGCCATCTCCCCATTCCCCATACCCCTGAGTTACCCACTATTATTAGAGGGAAATATTTTAAAGAAACCAAGAGACAGAATCGTGTTAAAATGAAAGTAGAGAGTCTAAAGTAGAAAGAATGCTCATCTGGAAGTGATGAGACTTGACTTCTGTAACTGGCCTTAATACTAGTCGGCTGTGCCATCTTAGATAAGTATAAACTCTCTAGGTCCCAGTGTCCTCTCCTGTAAAATAAGCAGATTGAGCCATAGAGATGGCAAATGAGTTTTAATTCTTAGATCCCTAATCTTATCACCAGGCTACAGAAATTCCGCTGAGAAGGATTTTGAGCCTGCCTATGGTGTGAGACAGAAAGAGTGGCATAACTGATTAGCGTGCCTTACACAGACACTAGAAAGGAGGTGGTGAGGCATGTGTTGTGCTCTTTATGTCTCTGAGCTAGATGATTTGGAGGTCCCTTTGAATTCAGTTCATTTCAGCAGCCATACAATGAGCATCTACTCTGTGCCAGGTCCTCTGCCAGGCATTGGAGATTGAAAAAAAGAGAATAGTATGCAGCCACCACACATAGCCTGTACAGTTCATAGAAGCATAAACATTTTCAAGTGGGATGAGACCTTAGAGATTATCCATGTTAAATTCCTATTTTATAGGCAAATAAATTATTATTATTTTATTTTTATTTATTTATTTTTTGAGACGGAGTCTCGCTCTGTCACCCAGGCTGGAGTACAATGGTACAATCTTGGCTCACTGCAACCTCCACCTCCCAGGTTCAAGTGATTCTCCTGCCTCAGCCTCCTGAGTAGCTGGGATTACAGGTGCCTGCCACTGCGCCTGGCTAATTTTTGTATTTTTAGTAGAGACAGGGTTTCCCCATGTTGGCCAGGCTGGTCTCGAACTCCTGACCTCAGGTGATCCACCTGCCTCAGCCTCCCAAATTGCTGGGATTACAGGTGTGAGCCACTGCAGCCGGCCGCAAATTAGTTATTCTTATACAGCTTATTTAGAATAGCCTTTAGGTTCAGCACTGCTGTGATACATTTTTCTAACATGTTCTAATACTTGTTTTCCTCCAGACTAGCCTATCCAATACAGTAGCCAGTAGGCATATGTGGCTTTTAAAATTTAAATCTAAACTAAATAAAATTTTACAAAATCGAAGGTTCAGGCCGGGCACGGTGGCTCATGCCTGTAATCCCAGCAATTTGGGAGGCTGAGACAGGGGGATTACTTGAGGTCAGGAGTTTGAGACCAGCCTGGCCAACATGGTAAAACTCTATCTCTACTAAAAATACAAAAATATTAGCCAGGCATGGTGGTGCACGTCTGTAATCCCAGCTACTCAGGAGGCTGAGGCAGGAGAATTGCTTGAACCTGGGAGGCAGAGGTTGCAGTGAGCCGAGATTGTGCCATGGCACTCCAGCCTGGGCAACAGAGCAAGACTCCATCTCAAAACAAAGAAAAAAAAAGAAGATTCAGTTCCTCAGTTCCTCAGTTATACCAGCCAAGTTGTTGAATGCTCAATAGCCACATGTGGCTGGTGGCTACACTATTGGTATTGGACAGCACAGACATCGAACACTTCCATCACTGCCAAGAGCTCTATTGGACAGCACTACTCCAGGGAATAATTTTCACACATACAACTTGATTTAAAATCAGGATTAAATAAGAAAGGAAAGCCACAATGTGGCCCTCTAGTTCTGAAATGCCTGTAATGACTGATGTTTAAGGTATATAACTAAATAGGATGAAGGGCTTTTTCTTTAATGGTGTAGCATTTTTTAAAGCCGAAGTGTCCTCTTTCAGTGCTCAGAGTAGCTTTTTAAGGCTTCCATGCTAAGAGATTTCCAGTAGTGCTGTTCAGAACGCTTCACTAATTGCATCATTCTCTTCATGGTGCACAGGTCTTTGGATCCCTTTGTTTAAAAACAAAAATCACCCATTTCCTCCCCATGAAGCTTGCTTTTGTATTTTTCAGTGATTAATAAGGCAGTAGGACTCACAAAAAGTGGACAGATGTTTTTCCTCTGCCTATAAATTTTACACTGGAGCTAAAATAACTTAAAGGGATCCTGAAAAAAAGAAAAAAGCTGACACTTCAAAGCACTGTTATCCACATATGACTCTTAAGTCCAAAACACCATTGCAAATGTAACTCACAGTATTTTATAGTCATTTACTTCTCCCCAGGTGAGAGTTGCCAGATAAAATACAGGACACGCAGTTAAATTTGAATTTTAGATAAACAATGAATAATTTTTAGTATAAGTATGTCTCATGTACTATTTAGAACATACAGTAAAAAATGTATTTGTTGTTATCTGAAATTCTTATTTAACTGCTTGTCTATCTGTGTTTATTTAACTGAATCTGACAATCCTAATCCAAGTTGAATTTGTAAGTTTTTATTTGGAAATAAGGTTGACACAATCCATAGACAATTAAAAACACAGCAAAAATGAGAGGGGCTCCCAGGAACCCATTAAAAAGTTTACAGTGTCTTTCACCTGGTAGACATTCTTATGCCAGTTCCTTCTTGTCATTCAGACATCACCTTAAATGTTACTGTTGAGCAAGATCTTCCCATACCACCCACTCTTAAGTGGTTCCCAAGGCTCCTTTATCTCCTTTTTACATTTTATTTTCTAATGGCACTACTTGATATTTTTGTATTTTTTTGTCTGTTTGTTGCCTGTCCCCCCACTATAATGAAAACTTCTTTATGAAAGCAGTAATCCTGTCTGTAACATTCTTTATTATATCTAGAAGTGTGCCTGACACATACTTTAAATATGGACTCATACATTTTTGCAGCTTAAAGGCAATATAGGGAATTGGTTTTGGAACATAAGTTTTGGAAATCAGGTTAAAATTCTGGCTCTCTCTGTGATCTTGGGCTTCTAATCAACTTAGGCAAATACCTTAACTTCGCTAAGACCAGTTTATTCATATGAAAAATGAGGATAAAAAAATAGAACCAACCTCTTAAGGTTATGAGGATTCAATGAGATCAGAGTCATGTGAGCATTGTAGTCAGGACCCAGGGACAGGTAGGTGCAGATCCACCTCTCACCACCACCACTCAGGAAAATTCCTACATCTCAGTTTCTCGATCTGTATTTTACATCTCTTACCATTTCATACAGTAGGAAAGGATATTACATGTTATGATGCACATACAGCACTCAGCACAGGGCCTGGCATGTGATAACTTTGATAAGTATATTCAGTTAACACCTTTGAAATACAAGACCTGCACTTTTGATATAGGCTAGGAACACATGTACAGTATGGTTGAAGTGTAAGAAAAAGTACCTGAGACCACAAAACTACCTTTTAAGAGTAGAGTCATCCAGATTCACCCATGTTGTCACAAATGACAGGATTTCCTTTTTTAAGGCTGAATACTTTTCCATTGGATATATACACCACATTTTCTCTATCCATTCATCCATTGATGGACACTTAGGTTGATTCCATATCTTAGCTATTGTAAATAATGCTGCGGTGAACATGGAAGTGCAGATATCCCTGCACCAGATTGGTTTCAGTTCCTTTGGATATATACTAGGAAATGGGACTGCTGGATCATATGGGAGTTCTAGTTTTAGTTTTTGAAGAACCTCCATACCATTTTTTATGAAGGCTGTACTAATTTAGATTCCCACCAACAATGAACAGGAGATCTTCCCTCTCTGCATTCTTGTCAACACTTATCTTTCATTTTTGTAAAAATAAAAGCCACTCTCATAGGTGTGTGGTGATATCTCATTGTGGTTTAATTTGCATTTCCCTAACGATTAGTGATACTCGGCATTTTTTCATGAACTTGATGATTTGTATATCTTCTTTGGAAAAATGTCTGTTCAGGTCCTTTGCCCATTTTTTATTCAGGTTATTTTGTTTTCTTTCTCTTTAGTTGTTTGAGTTCCTTATATATTTTGGATATGAATCCCTTAACAGATGTATGGTTTGCAAATATTTTCTCCCATTCTGTGGATAGTCTCTTCACTTTATTTATTGTTTCTTTTGCTGTGCAGTAGCTTTTTAGTTTGATGCAATTTGATTTGTCTATGTCTGTTTCTGTTGCTTGTGTTTTCAGGGTCATATGTGAACAATTACCAGACTGATGTCCTGGAGCTTGATATGGTTTGGCTGTGTCCCCACCCAAATCTCATATTGAATTGTAGCTCCCATAATTCCCATGTGTTGTGGAAGGGATTGGTGGGAGATAATTGAATCATAGGGGCAGTTTCCCCCACACTGTTCTCGCGGTACTGGATAAGTCTCATGAGATCTGATGGTTTTATAAGGGAAAAGCCCTGTTGCTTGGCTCTCATTCTCTCTCTTGCCTGCCACCATGTGAGATATGCCTTTTGCCTTTTGCAATGATTGTGAGGCCTCCCCAGCCATTGGAACTGTGAGTCCATTAAACCTCTTTTACTTTATAAATTTCCTAGTCTCGTGTATGTCTTTATCAGTAGCGTGAAAACAGACTAAGACAGAACTTTTTCCCTATGTTTTCTTTTAGTAGTGTTACAGCTTCAGAGCTTATATTTAAGTCTTCAATCCATTTTGAGTTGATTTTTTAATATGGTGTGAGACAAGAGTCCAATTTTATTTTTCCGCATGTGGATATCTAGTTTTCTAAATACCATTTGCTGAGGAGACTGTCCTTTCCCCATTATGTGCTCTTGGCACCTCTGTCAAAAAGCAATTGACCATAAATGCATGGGTTCATTTCTGGGCTTTCCTTACTGTTTTGTTGGTTAATGTGTCTGTTTTTATGAGAGTACCACGTTGTTTTTATTAAAATATCTTTATAATATGTTTTAAAATCAAGGAGTGTGATGCTGCCAGCTTTCTTCCTTTTGTTCAAGATCACTTTGTCTATGTGGGGTCTTTGTGGTTCCCTACAAACTTAAGGATTGTACTTTTGAGTTATGTGAAAAATGACATTGAAATTTTGATAGGGGTTGCATTGAATCTGTATATCACTTTGGGTAGTGTGGACATTTTTACAACATTAATTCTTTCAATCCATGAACATGGGATATCATTCCATTTATTTGTGTCTTCTTTATTTTCTTTCATCAGTGTTTTATAGTTTTCAGTAAACAGGTCTTTTACCTTCTTGATAAAATTTATACATAAGTAATTTTTTGTTGCTATTACAAATGTGATTATTTTCTTAATTTTCTTTTCAGATAGTTGATTATTAGTATATTAGAAATGCTACTGATTTCTGTATGTTGATTTCATTTTCTGTAATTTTACTGAATTCCCTTATCAGTTCTAACAGTTTTTTGGTGGACATTATGCTAAGTAAAATAACCCAGGCACAGAAAGACAAATACTACATGATCTCACTTATATGTGGACTCTAAAAAAGTTGAACTCATAGAAGTAGAGAGTAGAATGATGATTACCAGAGGCTAGGGGATGGGAAGGAAAGCAATGGGGAGTTGTTGGTCAAAGGGTACAAAGTTTCAAGTAGACAGGGAGAATAGGTTTTGAGATCTATTACACAGCAGAATGATTGTTATAGTCAATAATAATATATATTTCAAAATAACTTAGAGAAGAAATGTCAAATGTCTCTCCATAAAAAAGATAGGTAAGTAAGGTGATGGATATGTTCATTAGCTTGATTTAATCATTGCACATTGTATACATATATCAAAACATCACATTGTACTCCATAAATATATACAATTATAATTTATCAATCAAAAAATAATAATTTCTAAAAAGAATAGAGTCACAGAAAACCTGGGTTCCAACCCAGTTCTGCACTATCTGTCATCTCAAGGATTGATTTCCTCAACTATAAATTATAATAATAAAAGCTACCTTAGAATTTTGTTGTATTAAATGAGGTAATGAGTGAGCATTTCCCTCTAGCTCACCAAAGCTCCTGGCATAGTGCTTGAAAAATATTTCTTGGCTAATACATGAAACGGTACTTAGTATTCTGTCTCATACCTAGTAGGCACTCAGCTAACATTCACCATTGTTTCTGATATTATTATTGTCATTCTTGTGGAGGTTGAGAAAAGTGAAAATTACCATTTGTGGTTGACAGACCAAGGGGAAGCTGTATACTCTTGGCTATAGAGATAATACTCTTTCAGGAATACCCAGCTTCAGACAGCAGACATTGCTTAGATCACTCTACATCTGATTCATCCTAAACTTCTCTAGGTTGTGAGTGATCAAACCATAGTATAAACACAAGGATCTGGGATAGGAGGGATTATATTTCTCTAAAACTAGCCAATAACTAGGTTTACTTATGACTGGAAAATTCAATCACGGCTATCACTGTAGCATCTCATTTCAACTCTGTGACCCACTGTGACTCAGTCCTGGAGTGAGTCCTAATTATGCAGTGTTTGTGTATCTATTTGGGTCAGTCTGATCTCTGTTGACCTTCATTTATCCCCTCCTCCAATAAATAAATAAATATTAGTTCAGAACTGTTCTCTTACCATTTTCTTGAGAAAATGCATTTTAACTGTAGCCCTGCAAAGCTGAAAACTAATTCACCTTCTCTAGGTCCCGAAGCAGACTGTCGCTAATGTTTATCCATTGCTTTCTTTCTTTGTTGTGTCATCAGGCTGTCATGGTGTCCCTGCTGACAGATTACTCACCTCAGCTCCAGAAGCCTAAATTTTGATGTTGTGTTGCTTGTCAAGAAAGAAACAATGTTCTTCAGTAACAGAATGAGTTGGTTTGTGGGGAAAGGAGAAGAGAATCTAAAAAATAAACAAATCCCTAACACATGGTATGGGTGAACTGTATGATATTGCTTTGCCATTGTGAAACTTTCCTAAAGCCTTTAAGTGCTGATGGGCTGTAGTACACGCTTAACTTTGCTTAAACTCTCTAATTCACAATTTCTGAGTTACATTTAGGTATCATATTAATTATCGTACACATTTACTTCAACATAAAATACTGTGTTCATAATGTATAATGTCTAAGCCATTAAATGTAATCTATGCTTATTACCTGAATAAATTATCACCCACGCTAATTTATAAGTAAACATTTACCAGGCAGTCAGCTACTGGTAAATCTGTGGGCTGTGTTCCTGTCCCCCAGGACCAACTAGAAAGCCAAATGATTCATCTTACAGATGTGGTACAATTTTCAGGCCAATGAGGTAGACAGGCATTCATTTATGGAGGCAAATAACAAAATTCTTAAAATATAGCTATTACTGTTCCCAAACTCTGAAGTTTTTTCCAATAACTTGTGAGAATGTGGTAGTGGGGAGTCCTTCAAGAGCATGCATCTCTTCTCTGTAATGATACAAGCCATTAGAAGCTTTTGTTAGCAAGTGGTAAAAGCATGGATACCTAGAGTAGCATTTTCTTAGGTTCAAATTCTCCAGCAAGAGCAATTTAATTTTTTTCATGTCTGTGTTTATCATGCATCTACTCACACCATATGCTGAATATTTCCATAAATCTACTACTTGCAACATTTTAGCCAATGTTTTTCCTCTAATTTTTCTTTGGGATAATAAAAATTTATATTATTGAATTATTATAATGTAATTACAACTAGATTTCTCTTGTGGGTGACCAACATTTGTATTGCTGAATGATTATGACATAATTTGAATTTTTTAGTTAAAATGTTAAATAACATAAGTGAAGTTTTTTTTTAAATTATACATTTTACAGAACACAAAATAATGTAATTTCCTTTACATTCTACATTTACTATTAGAAAAATGTTTCCAGGCTGGTTGACTGATATTCTTCAGCACACATCTCTGACTTAAATGAGTAAGCAAGGGATGAATTACAAATTAGATTTGCAATGAAGATGCAATAAAACATTTTTTTGTGGGGGAAAGAGGCTCATAATGTTACAGAAAAAAAAATCAAATTTTCCAGTAAATGTCAAAGGTGACTTTCATGTCCGTGGTAATTTATTAGAAGCACTTAGAAAGAGAGTGGAGTTCAGCGGAATATCTTTCAGCAGAGAGTATAACAATGATTTAACCAGAAGGTGTCATATGGATTGTGGAAGGCTCACCCTCAAATTGCCTACATAGAGAGAAGTGTCCTTCCACTTACCAAATGATCTCCCATAGTAACGAGGTCCCATCTCATTCCTGGTTATTCTTTGAATTAAATGGATAGCATAGTCTTCTTCCCTCAATTGGAAAGAACTTGTAATAATTTTCTTGCCAAAATATAGTCATTTTTTCCTCAAAAAGCCCTATAGCTTTCTTTATTGTGTACATACAATTTAACCTCATTCTCAGCCCAATTCTGTAGGAATGTATATGCTTTCTTAACTTTTCGTCTTAATCAGACATTATTTATACTGTCAGGAAAAAAGAAAATAGGGGAGGAAAATTCACCCTTAATTTTTGCAAAGCTGTTTTCATCTCCTCTTTCTTCTTACCCCTTTTCCTATATAACTATTACAACTCCAAAGTCTAATGAGAACTATAGAAATGACCCTTGCATCTTTGGTGTACATAATAAATCCTATTACCTAACATAACTAGTCAAAGAGCTCTTTTCTTCCGGGATTTCTCCACAATAACATTGGGAGTAGAAACCATGAATGATTACACTGCAATGATATCAGTGTCATCAGTTTTTGTTTTTGTTTTTGTTTTCAGTGATAAGTTTCCAGGTACTTTAGAAAAATAATTCAGTGTCAGGGCTGGGTATGGTGGCTCACATCTGTAATCCTGGCACTTTGGGAGCCCGAGGTGGGCAGATCACCAGAGGTCAGGAGTTCAAGACCAGCCTGGCCAACATGGTGAAACCCCCCCCATCTCTACTAAAAATGTACAAAAATTAGCCGGGTGTGGTGGCAGGCACCTGTAATCCCAGCTACTCGGGAGGCTGAGGTGGGAGAATTGCTTGAACCCTGGAGGTGAAAGCTGCAGTGAGCTGAGAACACGCCACTGCCCTCCAGCCTAAGTGACAGAGCGAGACTCCATCAAAACAATAAATAAATACAATTAAAAAAATAATTCAATGTCAGATATTTCTCTCTTTTTTTCTTTTTTCTTTTTTCTTTTCTTTTTCTTTTTTTTTTTTTGAAACAGGGTCTCACTTTGTCACCCAGGCTGGAGTGCAGTGGTATGCTGTCAGCTCACTGCAGCCTCTGCCTGTTCAAATAATTCTCCTGCCTCCGCCTCCCGAGTAGCTGGGACTATAGGCACGTACCACCACGACCAGCTAATTTTTGTATTTTTAGTAGAGACAGGGTTTCACCATGTTAGCCAGGCTGGTCTCAAACTCCTGAGCTCAAGTGATCCACTCACCTCGACCTCCCAAAGTGCTTGGGATTACAGGCGTGGGTCACTATAACCAGTCTCAATATCAGGTATTTCTATCTGGAGATTGTGCTAATTACTTGACTTTGGTAATGTCCCTGGGTAGAAAGATCTGCATAGAGAATCAGCATGGCAATGTCACTGTAGATCTCCTATACAAGTGACCCTAGAACCTCAGTTGAAATGTCAGAGCCCCCCTCGGTCCAGTGCCAAAATTCCATAGCAAGTCTTCTCATGCAATAAAGATGAGTGAGGACTACATATGAAGAAAGTATTCAGAACACATTCCTTTTGAGCCTTTTTGTCTTGGAAGCTCTCATTGATGTCTTATATAGAGATGATTGAGGCAAATCTGAGACATGGTGCCACTCGGCAATCTTGTAGGATTGATACCCTTTGACAAATATAAAGGGTCATATTAAATAACAGAAAACCACTCAAGTCACAATGATCAGACTCCTATAACCAAGAATGCCACAAACTGCCTTGCAAGTTGTGGTTTGGGTAAAAGTCTCAGATGAAAGAAATGAATAAAGGTTGAGACCCAGTCTGCACTTCAGTTACCAAGTCTTGTGTCTCCTTATAAGCCTTGTAGCCAGGAGGAAGGAACGCCCTTTTTATATGTTGTCCATGGAGAGGGGGCACTTTTTAGTATTTCATATACCTGAATAGGTGCTTTGTTTTAAATCATACAAAGGATCAGTGTCTAGTAGGGGAGACCCTGCCATCAACAACTTATATCAGGAATTTTTTCAGTATCACCTTGTACTTGAGGGCAATGAGACACATACAATGCAGTGATAGTTTTGGTGTCTTGCCTCAGTTTCTGCTAGGTTCCTTAAGACCCCATAGTGAAAATGATAGCGTCTGTCCATTTTGTGTGGCAAACATATGACACGAATCATTGAAACAAGTATTTGAGAATCAACCCTGTAGTTCTTTAATATTTTAAAGAAATTCTTCCCTAATAATTATTCAGAAAAATTAATATCAATTATTGATAAAAGAATCATGGTCAGATCAAATGGAATTGAATTCCCTGGCATGTGCTAAAACATTTCATAGTCTTATTAGTGCCTCACTTATGTCCATGACAGTAGACTTAGTCTCTAATACACACTTTTGTGAAACTCACCCCTAGAGAAAATGCAAGCACAACTGCGTTCTGGAGCAAAATTATTAGGCAAATGAATTTTAAAACTGGAACAGGGTTTTTAAAAATCCAGTGTATCCCTTCATTTCACAACAGAAAAAACTGGGAAATAACAACAATGCTCCTAGTATAGAAATATATTCAATAGGGAGGGATAATTCATGGGTTCAATGCCCCTCTGCAAATGATCTGGGATCCTAACATATAGCTGCTTAATTTGATTTACCCATAGGCTGAATGAGGAACGGGAAGCTGGCTAGTCCAGGGCTAGGGCTCTATAAGGCCAAGGGATAGAGAGGAAAATTCACACCTTAGGCAGAAGTGGACACTGATATCCAGAGATACAAACAGAAACCTAAAATTACATCCATGTAGTAGATGCTGGTGGTGCCCCATCCAGATGCCTTTCACCTGGGTTCGTCCATCCGGCAGCTGCTGACAGGGTTGCGCACTAATGCCTCACAGCCGCCTCCTTCTTTAAAGTGCTGCTTTCAGCCACCAGGAAGTACTGTTAGTCCAGGATGTCAGACTCTCACCCTGGCCTGGCCACTAGTAGCCCACAGTTAATGAGTGACTAATATAGGGATATAAAAACTTGGCTCCCTTCTCTCCAGGCAGGACCAAGTGTGTGGGTGAAATTTCAGCCCCATAACGCCACGTGGGTGGGATCAGGCTGAAGCTAGTAACCACTTGAGACCACGTCCTTGCTTAGCTTCTCTCCACACTGCTCCCCCAACCCCTCTCTGACACCTCAACTTGATTGCCTTCTGCTGAGAGTGTGTCCTCAATAAATCACTGGCACAAGAATCCCCATCTCAGGCTACGTTCTAGGGAATACGATCTAAGATGACCCAGGAATAAGATGTTTTGTCGGTCTGTACTGCTCATCCTTCAGGCATCAAGGAGGAGTAGAGAGCTAAGAGGCTATTAGACAAATGTGGAAGAACTCATGTTTAGCAAGCAAAAACTCTTCCAGTTACCAGGATCAACCTTTTGTAGAAGACAGCAGAATATTAAAAATAACAAACACTATTCTTCTGTCACATATTCAAATTCAAAACAGGAAATTTATTACCTGCATGGAATAGGACTGAGACTGATTTACTTTCCCCAGAGAAGAGGAGATTTAAGTTAACTGCCACAATATTTCTGATTAAGTTCTGTGGAATTTTAGCACCCTTACCGATTGGCAACCCCAGTAGCTGTTTAGTTGGTCTGCCCCTTGCCCTGGTTTCCTGAGGCTGTGCTGGCATACTTTAGTGCAAGAATGTCCAATCTTTTGGCTTCCCTGGGCCACATTAGAAGAATTATCTTGGGGCACACATAAAATACACTAATACTAATGGTAACTGAGGAACTAACAATAAAAAAATTGCAAAAAACCTCATAATGTTTTAAGAAAGTTTACAAAAAAAAAATTATGAACTAAAAAAAAAAAAAAGAAAGTTTACAAATTCGTGTTGGGCCGCATTCAAAGCTGTTCTGGGCCACATGTGGCCCACGGGCCACGGGTTGGAAAAACACAAGCTTGTTTTAGTGGTTCTCCAACTTAAGTGTGCATCAGAATCCCCTGGAGGGCTTGATAATACACAGATTACTGGGCCCCACCTACAAAGTATCTGATTTAGCAGATTTGAAGTGAGGCCTAGGAATCTGTACTTTGGCAAATTCTTAGGGATGCTGATGCTGCTGGTCTAGGGACCACACTGAGATCACTGGTCTGAGGCAATTCTGAAGGCTTGTATGAAGGGTTTTCACCCCCTATATCCATAAAATACCACTATAAAGTATATGACACAACCCAGATTGTCTGACTATTGCTCTGTCTTAGGAGTCACTGAGGCCCGAGTTTCATCCCTCCTCTACTGTGTAACAGTTATCCAACCCTGCTCTTCTCATCTGTAAAATGGGAATAATAATATTCATCTCATAGAGTTGTTGGGAGAATTAAATGCAGTAACATATATAACAGAAGTTGGTTTAGAGCAAATGCTAAACAAATATTAGCCCCCTTTGTTCAATTGTTTTTAATACTGTCTATTGTTTCTTTAGCCCTTTGTAAAAATTTATATCCCATCATCAGAAAGATATTGAGTGGAATATTTGGTATAAAAACAGTACAAGGAATAAGCTTGTCTTCTGAAATTGGCAGAGTCCAGCAGCTGACACTTTATTTAGTAATTTCTGTCTAGGAGCTGGTTCGTAAATATGCAACTGAGGGGAGTGACTTGGCTCATTGCCAAATGGAATCATGGAGGCCAACAAGTCTGAAAATCCAATCAAGGTGACTAAACTCTACTTAGAAAGGCATCACAGGAATATATATTTATGTGAAATAAATCAGGGGCATTTAGTAATTGCTGGACTTTAGGTCTAGCTGGCAAAAGAGGAAAATATTAGGAAGAACTGATCAAGGTTTATCATCCATCTTTGACAATAGCACTGCTCAAAAGAAGAAGTTTTCACACTGTTCTTAAGGCAGCAGTTCTCAAAAGTTTTGCTCTGAAACTCTTTATGCTCTTATAAATTATGACGATCTTAAAAAGCTTTTATTTATGTGGAATATATCGGTATATGCCACACTAGAAAGTAAAACAGAAATTTTAGAAATATTTATTTATTGATTCATTTATTATATCAAGTTAACATAAGCAACATATTTTATGAGAAACAACTACATTTTCCACAACAAAATAAAGTTAATCAATGGAGTGGCCAAACTTGTTTTATATCTCACCTTACATTATATGTTTTTGGAAAAAAGGACTATTTTAATAGTCTTTGCAGCTAATTGTGGATATATTTTGTTGTTACACTGAAACTCCACAACTGATTATAGCTCCTTAAAGATTAGTTGCAATGTGGAATGTGAAACCATATAAATTAACTTTTCTACACTGTTACATTCAATTTCATGTCTATCTTGCCCTTTGAATGAACCTTTTACTCACACATGATTCCACACTGATCATTTGGAAAATATTAGTTCACTGAGTTATACAGATCTTCCAAATAATGGCACATTTCATTATATAATATCAGAAAATCATATGTGTTAATATCACTGCTGATCTCATTAGAAAAATCTTTAAGCATTGAGAAGTAGATACACATTTTACACAATTCTAGTTTTCTCTTGAAAGCTAAAATTGTATCTTTGACAAGAAATAATGCCAACTGCTGTCCGGGCAGGGTGGCTGTAATCTCAGCACTTTGAGAGGCTGAGGCAGGTGGGTCACGAAGTCAGGAGATCAAGACCATCCTGGCTAACATGGTGAAAGCCCATCTCTACTAAAAATACAAAAAATTAGCCGGGTGCGGTGGCGGGCGCCTGCAGTCCCAGCTACTCAGGAGGCTGAGGCAGGCGAAAGGCATGAACCCAGGAGGCGGAGCTTGCAGTGAGCCGAGATCGCGCCACTGCACTCCAGCCTGGGTGACAGAGTGAGACTCCGTCTCAAAACAAACAAACAAACAAACAAAAAAGGAAATAATGCCAACTGCTTTCCTTAAAGTGACAGGTATATTTTGTTAATTTTCAAGATGTCTGCCAAATAGCCAAGTCTCAGCGACCATTTTGTCAGTTGCTTTTTTCCCCAAGTAAAACTGGTGTCCCATGTAAAAGGTGGCTAGTTAAATGCACAATTCAAAGAATTGCAAAAGTGTTTTTCTTCAAGACAACCATCATACTTCATTATGCCACAGAAGGACTTAATGCTCACCTCCCATTTCATCACACAGAATATTAAAAAGATGTGTCCTCAAGGGCTGAAATTTAATATTAACAATTTTTACTGTTTCATCAAGGACTTTTTTTTTTTTTTTGAAACAGTCTCACTCTGTCACCCAGACTTGAGTGCAGTAGCGTAATCTTGGCTCACTGCAACCTCTGTCTCCCAGGTTCAAGCAATTCTCAGGCCACAGCCTCCCAAGTAGCTGGAATTAAAGGCACCTGCCACCATGCCCAGCTAATTGTTGTATTTTTAGTAGAGACGAGGTTTCACCATGTTGGCCAGACTGGTCTCGAACTCCTGGCCTCAAGTGATCGGACTGATTTGGCCTTCCAAAGTGCTGGGATTACAGGCCTGAGCCACTGCCCCAGCCATCGAGGACATTCTTAAGTGAACTTGGCTTTTTTGATAAATGCCTCTGTGTGATAGTGAAGAATACAATGATTTTTGGTTCTACTGCTTTGATTTGTGCTAAGGTGTCGGCAATTTTTCTCACCATTTCTTTTGCATCATCTGCTGATGCTGCTGTTCCAGGGACCGCACTTTGTAAAGCATGGCTCTATACTGCCTTCAGGGATCCAAGAGAGGCCAAGAAGGCAGAACTCTGGAACAACCATTTTTGATTAAACAAGAACCACTGACCGCATTCTGATTTTTTTTTTTTTTTGAGACGGAGTCTTGCTCCGTCACCCAGACGGGAGTACAGTGGTGTGATCTTGGCTCACTGCAACGTCTGCCTCCCTGGTTCAAGCAATTCTCCTGCCTCAGCCTCCTGAGTAGCTGGGATTAAAGGTGCCTGCCACCACGCTTGGCTAATTTTTGCATTTTTAGTAGAGACGGGGTTTTGCCCTGCTGGCCAGGCTGGTCTTGAACTCCTGACCTCAAGTAATCCACCTACCTCAGTCTCCCAAAGTGCTGGGATTACAAGCGTGAGCCACCAGGCCCAACTCTCATTCTGATTTTATCTGTAATATTTATTAGCGTTCCCTCAAAAAGATTCTGGCGGAAAATTAAAAAGTTTATGATTTACTATTATAAAACAAGTCTTGGCTGTACTAGGAAGCAATTCACATTGAAGTTTTTTAAAAAAAAAATTCTATGCATACAAAGCTGTCTATTTTTAGAGCCCCAAGTGTGTGCCAGGCATTGTGTTAGGTTCTGGGGATACAGTAATTGACAAGAAAGACATGATCACTGCCTCATGATGCTTATAGTTTAGTAGGGAAGACTGACAACCACATGTAAATAGATATTGTGATAAGAGCTGTGTGGGAAGCAAATTGGATGCTATAATAGAAAATAAAGGGATGAAAGGAAAGATAAACATTTGGATTGGTAGTTCTCAAACTTTCATGGGTATCAGAATTAACTGGAGAGCTAATAAAGAATGCAGTTGTCCTGGCTTAATCAAAGTAAGGAAAGCCTGGGCCTCTGTATTTTTACCAAATAATTTTCCAAATTTTGAGTAGTACTGCTTTAAATATAGTTCCCAGAGCAAGCCTCTCAAAGAAAGTGACCTTAAACTGAGTCCTGACTGATGAGAATAATTGGGAAAAACAGGCTTTTCATTGGATTTGGATCAGATTTGTCTGAGGTGATGCCAGTGCTTCAGCTGTAGGGCTGAGAAGTTCACTTATAGCTTAAATGAGCCCATTCTATTTCTTATTACAAATAATTTGATTACTTAAGTGAACGACTAGAGGGGTTCCTATAACAAACGTGTTTTATGAGCAGGAGTGGTTACATTGGACATTTTGTATTTACTAACCATGTCACGGAACATCTCTCTGAAAGACTTATCCCATTAACAAGGGACAGATCACATATCTTTACCTTTAAAACATTTCACCACAATTGGCTCTTTTTCTGACAATGCCTTTTTACATAGTCACTGAACGATAAATTCTGAGTTCTCTGAAATTCTCTTCGTTGTCTTGCTAAGAAGTTAGCAACCAGCATGACACTTTGAATTAATTCTCAAAGTGCTTATGCTAATAAGATTATCTCCCCTCAAGGCTTTTCATTAAATATAATTGTAAAAATTACATTTCTTTAAGGTCAGTAAAAGAAATCAAGGTATTTAATTTCTGATTTCCGCATAATTAAGTGAAGAATGGAGGGGAAGAATATTCCAGCTAGAGGGAATAGTGTACAGATTGGCTCTGAGATGAAAGAGGGCTTGTCTTCTTCATGGGACTGGAGGAAAAGAGTATAGCTACAGTATAGTGAGCAAGAGAGAGAGGAGCACAAGACACATCTGAAAAGTTCAACAGGGATCAGTCCATATTGGCCTTTGAGGCTAAGATAAGAAATTTGGTTTATTTTATGTTCAATGGGAAGCCATTGACACAACCTATCCATCAGAAGTGTTCTGTGAAGACAACTTTGAGTTTGTACAACAGATCTGTTTATAAAATAGGTACCTGGGAGCACAATCAATATTGGCAGAACTAGCTCCAGGATTCTGAGCTCCATTTTACTGGCTCATGCTTCACTCTCTCTCTTCATTTCTCCGTTGTTAATTCTTGCCTTCCTCTGCTTCTCTGTATTCACCTCCCTATTTGTCTTTCAATGTATTCCATCCTCCCAATCTTTCTTTCTCCTGGAAGAATTGGAACTTGGGATCTCATCTTAAGTGCAGGATGGCCTTGAAAAGGAAAAGAGACTTTTTATCTGACGAATGCAAGCCCTCTTCAATTATCAGGCCCAGAGAGGTGTTAAAATCAACAGCAGTGAAATCTCACTTCCACTTGAGCTAAATAATTACATCTTGAGGGCACTTGCTATATGGGCTCTAGACTAACTGAAGCCAAGTAGCTAGGAAATGCCATATGCTAGACACCATAATTCATAGCCATAGTTTAGCAATGCATAACCAACCACTAACCAAACTTGTTCTGGTAAACCAGTGAGAATTCCTGTCAAACAACTTAGTATCAGACAAGTCCTTGTCCCCTTTTGCCTTTAGAAATCTTGTAACAAAAAGGCCCGAATGGAGCATTCCCCAAGGCAACTTGGAAGTGTGTCCTGGGCTGCAGTACTCAATCTTTGCCCAAATAAACTCTCTATGTTAATTCTGTCTCCTTTTCTTTCTTTAGTTTGATAGCCCGAAGGATGAGAATATCAGCTATTCCAATCCTACTGGTCCTCTTAGCTGGATGACCTTGACTGAGTGCTATAGCCTCAGACTCCTCATCTGTAAACAGAGGATAGTAATAATGATACTTATAGAAATATATGTGCTAGCCCAGGGAAGTATTTAGAGCATGGCCTGCTACATAGCACGTGCTCAAAAATGTTAGTGACATATCTCATATTTCCTATTCAAACTTTCCGTTTTTACTGTTATCTCACATTTTGAGCGCTTTCTGTTCAAGGAGTATATCATTTATTTTCAAATCTACCATATCACCTTGCATTCTGTTGCCACTCTGTAAATATTTGTTCTGTGTTATACAATTATGAAATGCCACAAGACCTAAGAGGAGTGAGAAAATGCCACCTGCAAGACTGATAAGGAATCCCTTCAGGTCAGTGGATGGATGCAACTTGATCATTGAGGGACTGGCAACATTTGGGTGGGCAAAGAAAAAGAAGGACATTCCAGTTGGTATGACTGTGAGTAAATGTGTGAGATGAGAATGTTTGATGGTCAGTGAGTAGTCCACATGATTTGAAGTGGAGGATTTGTTTGTGGAAGTCTTTAGTATGTTAGCACAAAACTAAGGAGCACCTACATTAACAAGGCACTAAGTTTAGTATTTTTCCTGCAGGCACTGGGGAACATTGAACATTTTGACATTAAAGAGGGATATAATGAAAGCAGTGCTTCCTCAAGATTAATCTGGTGGTGTTATATAGATTTATTTGGGAAACCAGTCTCCTGGCTAGTTTGTTCCCTGAACTAGGGCAGTAGTCATGAAAATGGAAGATTTGAGCCAAGAGAAAACTGGCAGGACTTGGCAGTTGAATCTAAAAGTTGAAGAAAAGAATAATCATTTTGAACTTGAAATTATCATAGTCGGCTGCAGTGGCTTATCTGGTAATCCCGGCATTTTGGGAGGCCAAGGCAGGAGCATTGCTTGAGACCAGGAGTTCAAGACCAGCCTGAGCAACATAGCAACAACAACAACAACAACAAAAAGCCAGTAGTTGTGGCATGTGCCTGTAGTCCCAGCTACTCAGGAGACTAAGGTGGAAGGATTGCTTGAGCCCAGGAAGTTGAAGCTGCAGTGAGCCATGATTGTGCCACTGCACTCCAGCCTGTGAGGCTCTCTTCCAAAGAACTAAGAATACTTTAACATGTAGTCAATAAAACAAAACCACATCACTACTCTGTGTATCTAGCAGGATAAAATAATCCCAAGCTTTCTAAGAGACTCTCAGTGATACAGAGTAATAGTAGCTCAGTTAGTCTCACTTAAAAGTGGGAAATCCCCACCAGAATGACTAAAATGTAAAGGAATTGCAGTTCCTAGTGTATGTAAGGATAAGATATGGAACAGCTAAAATTATTATTTTTTTTTTGAAATGGAGTCTCTCTCTGTGGCCCAGGCTGGAGTGCAGTTTCTGCTCACTGCAAGCTCCGCCTCCCGGGTTCACGCCATTCTCCCGCCTCAGCCTCCCAAGTAGCTGGGACCACAGGTGCCAGCTAATTTTTTTTTTTTTTTTTTTTTTTTTTTTGTATTTTTAGTAGAGACGGGGTTTCACCGTGTTAGCCAGGATGGTCTCGATTTCCTGACCTCGTGATCTGCCCACCTCGGCCTCTCGAAGTGCTGGGATTACAGGCTTGAGCCACCATGCCTGACCCTAAAATTCTTATACCTTGCTGATGGGACTGTAAACTGGTATAACCACATTGCAGAACTATTTAGCAGTATCTAGCAAAGCTAACATACATATGTCCTATGACCCAGTAATTTAACTTGATCTGGTTGGTGGTTACCTAACTGTTTGTAAGGATGTATTGAGCTGTTGCCTTACTATTTATGCACTGGGGAGTATTTAAATTTTATCTCAATTAAAATTATAAGTAAATAAATAACTATATATTTGTAAACATTAAGAAAGGTAAGGAAATCCAAAGCAAAGGAAATAAATGAGTTGCCCAAGATCGTCTTTAGTCTGGATTTGGAAATGTATTCTACTGCATCACTTCAACTGAACTGCCTATCAAAGAGGAATTACACTTTTAAATCATCTTATTTGATTAAATAAATTGGGCACCTTCTTTATTAGAATAAGGGTCTGAACCTTCTGCAATTGGTAGATTCGCCAAATTTCTGCTCTGCCAAACTACGAGTAAAGAGACGGGTTCAAGATTGAAAGACCAGGGGAAGGATGGGGAAAGGAGGAAAACAAGAGATTGAAAAGCCATTGCTGCTTCTCACTCCTACTGCTAAAGCTATTTCTAACATGGGACAATTTTGACTAGTTTCTTTATTTGATACCCATTTGACAAATTCAGATTATCTACAATGCATACAGTACTTTACATTATATTAAGAGTATATGGTCTTTTTTTATAAATGAAGAGTCTATATATCTCCTTAAGAAGTTGTCTTTGTTTATTCTTGCTGCTGTAACAAAATATCACAGACTAGGTAATTTATAAATAACAGAAATTTCTCACAGTTCTGGAAGCAGGAAGTCCAGTAACAAAGTGCCAGCAGATTCAGTGTCTGGTGGAGGTTTTGTCTCTGCTTTCAAGATGGTGCTTTGTTGCTACATACTTGGCAGAAGGGCAAAAGGGCATGAATGCTGTGTAAAGCCTCTTTAAAAGAGCATTAATCCCATTCACGATGAAGAAGCCCTCATGGACTAATGACCTCCTAAAGTCTCTACCTTCCAAAACCATCACCTTAGGGTTTAAGTTCCAATGCATGAATTTTGGAGGGACACACACATTCAAATCATAGCAGCAATTAATTTATAGTGATTTTTGATGTGTTGCATATCCTCCAGATAAAAGTTCACAGAATCTATTCTTACTAAGTGAGATCAACAATGAACTCTGAAAACAGGTTTTCTTAACCACCCATGAGAGGCAATGAATACACCTGAGTGGATCAATTAATTGTGTAAAATTAGGCACAGCATTTTATGTGTATATTAGTACTTTTTTCTGTGATGGGAATCAGAGCTTTTTGGGAAGCCATGAATATGCACCTCTCAGATCTACTGCCAAGAGCATATTGACTGATGGCCCCAGCACTCTGAAATCCATTACTGAGTTGATGCCAAGGCTACACTGCCCACAGCTTGCTCCAAGACAATTGCAGGACTCCTCTGATGGCAACTCTGGCTCAAGGGCTCCCTGACAGCCTTGCTGAACTCCCTCAGAACTGTACTTCAGTCTAAGATGCATCCACTCAACCTTCCTCTCTTCCTTCCTTCCTCCCTTCTCTCTGTCCTTCACCCAGGGTCAGATCTGCTTTGAGCCTTCCCTGGCTCCCTCCCAATTTTCCCTCATAGGCACTGTCCTTAATAAATCTCTTGCATTACTAATCCCATGTAGTATCGACTTCTTGGAGGAGTCGGACTATACACGTGGTACCAGGAGTTGTCCTGGTTAATAGGTGGGGTTTGGATAGTCCCTAGCACAAAGTGCTAAAGATTTCACTGATAGTGACCTGGTAAAGTGTCCCAATAGAGGAGTTCAGTGGTCAGGATCATGCTTGGATACAACTTTTAAAGTAAACCACAGTGCTGTATGTTACATGCCCTACTGTAGAGAAAGAAGTCCAGCACCTGGTAGGTCTCTTTGGGTTCTGGAGGCAGCACATTCCACCCCATGAATATTCCTCTAGCCTGTATACAAGGTGGCATGCGAGGCTGCTGGCTTTGAGTAGGATCCTGAGCAGGAATATAATCTGCAGCAGATCCAGGTTATGGTACAAGCAGTCTTGCCACTTGGGCCATATAATCCAGCAGACCATATGGTATTACAGTTGTTAATGGTGGAAAAAGATACAGTCTGGAGTTTATGGCAAGCTCCAGTGGGAGCAAAACAATGTAGGTCCTAGGAGTCTGGAGCAAGGACCTGCCACCCGCAGCAAAAAACGTTATGCCTTTTGAGAAACAAGTCCCGCCATGTTACTGGGCCCCAATAAAGACAAAACACTTGACCATGGGTGTCAAGTGACCATGCAGCCAGAACTACTCATTATGAGTTGGGTTCTTCCTGACCCACCCAAGTCATAAAGTCAGATAGACCTACCATCAATCCATCATACTATGGAAATGGTACATTTAGGAAGGAGTCCAAGCAAGACTCGAGAACACAAGTAAATTGCATAAACGGGTAGCTCAGACCCCCATATCATCCATAAATGATGCACCAGTTCTCCTTCCCTGGTTTGCACCTGTAGCCATATGAAGGAGAGTTCACATATAAATAGCTGAAGGAGAATAAACCTCTTTCTTGGTTTACAGATGAGTCTGCTTTTTTTACGTGAGTGAAAGCTAAACATGAATGATGGGTTCATTGCAATCACATTCAGAAGTGGCCCTGAAAGACAGTGAGAGGGAAAATCTTCTGAATGGGAAGCTGAAGTGGTACATCTAGTCATCTACTTTCTGTGGAAGAAGTGGCCTGAAATAATAATATTTACAGATTCACAGGCAGTGGCCAATGGTCTGTCCATCTAGTCAGAATCCTGGAAGTGAAGACTAGATCAGAGACCAGGGGTGCTGGGGTAGGGGTATGTAGATGGACATATGGGAGTGGGTACAAAGTATGAATATCTTTGTATCACACTAACTATCCACCAGAAAATATCCGCCACACAAGCAGGGCACCATGGGCATCTACATGGAGGGGTCATGTTGGCAGAGACATACGCCAACAGCACGGAATCCCATTTACCAAGACTGATCTAGTTAATGCTGCCTTTGAACATCCAACCTGTCAACAAAAGAGACCCATACTGAGCTCCCAGATATGACATTATCCCTTGGTCAGTTGTCAAGTCAAAAACACTGGGTGCCTTCCGTTCTGCAACGGCCAGCAGTTTGTCCTCACAGGGACAGATAACCACTCTAGGCATAGGTTTGCTGTTACTTCCTGCAGAATCTCAGCCAGCATCACTATCGAGGGATTATGAAAGTCCTGATTCATAAGCAGGGAATCCCATGCAACATAACATCTGACCAGAGGACCCATGTTACTACAAAGGAGGGGTGAGAATGACCCCATGATAATGAGATTCACTGGTCATATCAGGTACTACAGTGTCCAGAGGCAGCCGGCTTCAACCAATGCTGGAATGGTCTTTGAAAGTAACTAAATTGTTGCTTTGAAGGTAACACTCTGAAAGAACAAGGCATCATCCTTCAGGATACAGTGTATGTATTAAATATGAGGCTTTTATCTGGTGCTGTGTCCCCAGTAGGAAAAAATACATAGATCCAGAGGACAAAGGGTGGAAGCATGAGTAGCCTCACTTACCACTGGAGGACGTTGTGCTTCTTGTCTCATCAACTCTGGGTTCTGCAGAGTTGGTGGTTATGTTCCTCAAAGAGGGCCCACTCTTGCCAAGGGGTGTAGGAAGGGTCCCATGGAACTCTAAGCTATGGCTCTCACCAGGACACTTTGGACTACTTGTGTCCAGGAGCCAGCAGGCAAGAAGAGGGATCACAATTATGGCAATAATTGATGCTGATCATCAGGAGGAAGTAGGGCTGTTTTTATACAATTGGAGCATGGAAGAATGTGTGCGTGTTGCCCAGATAATACACTTTGGTGCCTCCAGGTACTCTCTTGCCCATTTATGACTTTGAGTGGGCAACTGTGGTGACTGCAACCTCAGAAGCGTATGATTCCCAAAGGCTCCGACCTCTCAGGAATGAAGATTTGGATTAAACCATCAGGTAAAGTCAGTAAAACCTGCACAGGTGACGGTTGAGGAAGAGGCAGCCTCAAGACCTGCTGCAGAACAGGGGTTGTAATTCATCTTATTAACCTTCCTTTACTAAGTTTTTCCCACAGAAAAAGAGGTTCATGGAAACCATGTAGGATCTGCCCCCTGACCTTGTGTGGTGAAGTAGATCTGTGCAGTGCAAGGAGACTGTGGCAGCCATGAGAATGTCCCTCTCAGACCTGACTGTCAGGATTATAATTGATGTGCTGCTGCTCTGAAATCCATCAACTCACTGAAGCCATGCCTCGCACCTGCTGCTTTCAGCCATGAGTAAGTGCGGCAGGGACACTAGGGCAGGCACCTCAATGGGAGATGCAGGACTCCTCTGACCTGCCCCTGTGGCCCGAGGACTCCTTATCAGCTTTGCCAAAAGTTTCTTAGACATGCATTAAAGTCTAAGGCACTTCCACCTGGCCTACCTTCATTTCGTCTCTCCTCCACAGGGGGTCAGAATCTCCTTCTCAGTCTGATGGCACTCCTGGCCTACCCTAAGAGTCAGATGGCACTCCTAACCACCTCTCTCTCACCATTTTCCCTCACAGGTCTTTCCCTCAATGACTCTCTTGCACAGTTAACCCCATCTCAGAGGACCTGGATCAACACAGCTTTCATCAGATACTCAAAAAGTTTATGACCTAAAAATGGTTGTATACAACCCATTTGCCAGATGCTGAGTTTGCATTCCTGCCTTAGAAAAACCAGAAACACAGTATGGAGCTGTTCTTGATCCAGATCAATGCTTTCTTTCTTGCAGTATCCCTGATCCAGGTAAGTAAGATTGTGCTGAAGCATCTGGAAAAATAAATCAATGATGGGAGTAAGTTTAGGTCAAAAAGTGATTTCTCTTCCCTCTGGCCAGGCAGGCAGGTCACCCTTCCAACAGAGTCAGCCTTATTATATAAACTAGGAAGACTCAGTGGAATTTCACAAAGGCAATTCAACTGGAGAAATAGTCTGCCTTAAATTTACTTATTAAAATAATACATTAACAATACTAAATATCCTCCTGAATCATCCAAGAATGCAGTGCTATTAGTCACTCCAAGAACTTGAAGTGTACCACAAACACAAAGGCATGAGCTTTCTCTATCCTGAAAAATGCAGTGACAAGGGAAGATGATTGCAAACCATTTCTGGAGAAAATTAAATACATACATTTCAGGTTTTAGACAGTTAGGCTTTTTAAAAATAAAATATGTGCTTCCTAATCATCCTTGAGCTTTTCCCATGATATTAATCGTGTTCTGCCAGCAGGGAGAGGGACAATATCTACCTAATAGATCTGTTGCCCATGGGGAAGTGTTTCAGAGCCTGGCAACTTCCCCTTCTCTTATTAGTGACAGGACTGATTCAGAGTGCTCCTCCTTGACCCATTTATTCATGGGTATACTATCAAGAATAGTTCCAAGCTTTCTATTTCATGGCATGATAAAAAACAAACTCAAACAAAATTCATACTCTGTCCTCTTTCTGTCCCATTTTTATCCTGGTGATATTTCCTGGGTCTTTTCCCCTCAAAACATACTGTATAAAATAACAATTTTATTTTATAAAAATGCATTGTCCCAAATCCCCCCAGATGTCAGTCCAACTTAAAGTAGTGAAGAGTATGACATTTCTCGGGTAATATGTGAGCAGAGGAGAAGCTGGAGGTGGGGGTCTGGGATATAGGTGGAGTGAAGCCTTTTTCAAAGCACAAAAAGTCCCAAAAGATCCTTCTTTAACAATAATGTCTCTGTGGAACATGCTGGTGTTCACGGCAGGATATTAGGATGAGGAGCTTGCTGGAACATCAGTAGCTGATTGAAGCTTCTCTTCATTCTTATGTCTGTAGCTGTTCCAATTGCCAAAATCACCCAGTCATTCTCTTTGGGACAAAAAGTTCTGTGAGTTCATGCCAGTTTTGTAATTTAATTTATCAGGAGACCCAATTCACCAAGTGACTCTAAATCAAGCATCTAATCTCTTGCATCTAAATTTATCTGTTTGTAAAACTGAGATTATATTGATTATTTCTTCCTCATTTCACAGTTTCTTATAAAGGGGAAAATGCCCAAATTTTAATTGAGTCAATATTATAAGAGCCAAAAACAGTGTTAAAATCTATGACTCATGGGATTCTTTCAGCATTATCCATGTTTGGTTTTGCATTCATCAAAAAAAATGTAGCTCTGACAGATTTTGAAGATCTAGCTTCAAACATTGAGTACTTTGAGGGAGGAAAATGACAAGGTAAAACGTTGCTAGTTAATGCTACTCGTTTAAAGGCAACAATTGAAAGAGATCAAACACAAACACATTCCTCCATATATCTCAGCCCTGGGCCCAACACAA
>NC_045445.1:109699424-109761716 GCF_002776525.5 Piliocolobus tephrosceles | reverse complement strand
GGCTAGGATCTCTTTCTTGTTTTTTACCTCTTTTCCTTCAGCTGTTAATAACCCTCGCTCCCTGTAAATGGCCCCATGTATATGTGCCGTAGCAAAGGCATATCGGCTGTCTGTGTATACTGTCAGTTTCTTTCCTGCCCCTAAGGTGAGAGCTTGGATGAGCGCTATCAGTTCGGCCTTCTGGGCCGACGTCCCCGGGGGCAGGGGTTCCGCCCTGATTACCTCAGTCTCTAAAGTCACTGCTGCTCCAGCATACCTCTGGCCTGGGTGTATGAAGCTGCTCCCATTGGTGAACCAAACGAGGTCAGCATCAGGAAGTGGGCGGTCCTGCAGATCTTCTCGAATTCCGTGTACCTGAGCTAGTATCTTGGTGCAATCATGGAGCGGGACGTTCAGGTCCGGGTTGGGCAACAGCGAGGCAGGGTTTAAGGTTTTTGGGGGCAGGAAAGTTATCCTGAGGGGGTTTAGTAGTAGCCCTTGGTAGTGGGTGAGCCGGGCATTACTTATCCATTGATCAGGTGGCTGTTTGAGTACACCCTCGATGGCATGTGGGGTAACGACCCGTAATTCTTGACCCATGACAAGTTTATCAGCATCTTGTAGCATCAGGGCCGTGGCTGCAATCATTCGGAGACAAGGGGGCCACCCGGCAGCCACTGGGTCTAATTTCTTTGACAGGTAGGCAACTGGCCTCCACCAGGGGCCTAAGTTCTGAGTTAGCACTGCCTTGGCGACACCCTTGCTCTCGTCCACGTATAAGTGGAAGGGCTTGGTGACATCAGGTAGTCCCAGGGCGGGCGCAGAGAGTAGGGCGGTTTTGATCTGTTGGAAAGCTGACTTGGCTTCTTCTGTCCAATTAAATGGCTGTTGTCCCTGTGTTGCCTGATACAAGGGTTTAGCCATCTCTGCGAACCCAGGGATCCATAGTCTACAAAATCCCGCCAATCCCAGGAATTCCCTTACTTGTCGGGTGGATTGTGGCCTGGGGATCTGCAGAACAGTCTGCTTCCGGGCGTCTGTTAACCAGCGTTGCCCTCCTCTTAGCAGGTACCCCAGATATGTTACTTCTGGTTTACAGATTTGAGCTTTCTTTGCCGAGGCTCAGTAGCCCAGATCCCCTAGAGCTAGTAAGAGACCCTTGGTCCCTTGGATACAAGCTTCTTGGGTCTCGGCAGCAATCAGGAGGTCATCAACATACTGTAGTAAGGTTATTTCAGGGTGTTTGCGTCGGTACTCACCCAGGTCTTCATGGAGGGCCTCATCGAACAGGGTAGGAGAGGTTTTGAATCCCTGCGGCAGTCTGGTCCATGTCAGTTGGCCACTTATGCCCCTCTCAGGGTCAGTCCACTTGAAGGCGAAGAGCTTTTGGCTCTGAGGGGCTAAAGGCAAACTGAAGAAAGCATCTTTCAAATCTAAAACAGTGTACCATTGATGTTTAGGGTTTAGGGTACTCAGGAGGGTGTACGGGTTAGGCACAGTTGGATGTATGTCCATAACCCTCTTATTGACTTCTCTCAAGTCTTGTACAGGTCTGTACTCTCCGCTATTAGGTTTCCGTACCGGCAACAATGGAGTATTCCAGGGCGAGTGACATGGGCGGAGGACCCCTTGGTCGAGGAGCCGGCGAATATGTGGTGCAATCCCTTCTTTGGCCTCTAAGGGCATCGGGTATTGGTGTACCCGAACGGGGTCTGTCCCAGGCTTGAGTTCAACAAACAAGGCAGGACGGTGTTTTGCTAGTCCTAAGCCCCCCGTTTCCGCCCAAGCTCCTGGATATTGCTGAAGCCAGGTTGCTATGTCCTGGTCAGGGGCCGCTCACTCCTGGTGGAGCCGGTACTCATCTTCTAGGGTTATAGTCAGGACGGACACTGGTTGATTTTGGGAGTTGGTCACGACGGGCCCCTCAGGGAGGAAATGGATCTGTGCTCCCATTTTAATTAGCAGGTCTCTCCCTAATAGGGGACAGGGGCTCTCAGGGATGACCAGGAAAGAATGGGTTACATTCCTGGCTCCGAGGTTTACTGTTCTTTGTGTCGTCCAGGGGTATTTCTTAATCCCTGTGGCCCCTTGTACCCACGAGGACTTGGAGGATAATTTTCCATTAGTTTTAACTAGGACCGAGTGCTGTGCTCCCGTATCGACCAAGAACTGAACTGGGGACCCCTCCACTTGCAAAGTTACCCTAGGTTCGGGGAGGGGGTCCAAACCCTGTCTTCCCTAGTCTTCGTCTTGAGTGACTAGTACGGGTGTAGATCTAGGGGGTCCCTGTCCTCTGCGTTGTTTCTTTTTAGGGCAGTCTTTTATCCAGTGGCCAGCCTCCTTACAGTAGGCACATTGGTCTTTGCTCAGATTATCATGTCTGGGGGACCGCCTAGGTTGGGTGTTCCCTGGCTGTAGATGCTCTTTCTGTACTACCGCTGCCAGGACCTTGGTCATTTTTTCAGTGGCCTTAAATTGCTTTTCCTCTGGAGTATCTCTATTATTGTAAACTCGCTGGGCTATCTGAAGGAGGTCCTGAATCTGTTTTCCCTCTAAGTATTCTAATCTCTGGAGTTTCTTTTTAATGTTTGGGGCCACCTGATTTACAAAAGACATTACAACAGCTGCCTGACTTCCTGGAGCCTCTGGGTCTATGGGGGTGTACTGTCTAAAGGCTTCCATTAATCTTTCTAAGTAGGTAGCTGGGCTTTCTGTCTTTCCCTGCAGGACAGAGTATACTTTATCCAAATTAGTGGGCTTGCGAGCAGCTGCCCGGAGACCCGCCATTAGAGTCTGGCGATAAAGGTGTAGCCGTCCCCTACCTTCTGCCGTGTTGTAGTCTCACACCGGTCTGGTCAGAGGAAAAGTCGCATTTATGAGGTCAAGGTTGGCAGTCGGTTGACTGTCGTCCCCTGGGACCAGCTTTCTAGCTTCTACCTATATTCTCTCTCGTTCCTCCGTTGTGAACAAGATTCAGAGGAGCTGCTGACAATCATCCCAAGTGGGCTGGTGGGTGAACATGACACTATCTAGTAAAGCCATTAAATCTTTGGGGTTGTCCGAAAACCGGGCACTCTGAGTCTTCCAGTTATACAGATCACTGGTGGAGAATGGCCAGTACTGGAGCCTGGGGATTCCCGTGTCATCTGGGGGTCCTATTTCCTGAAGGGGTAGAGCCACTGTGGAGTCAGGCAGCTGGGGGGGGCTAACCCGCAAAGTGCGCCCTTGTGTCCGCCCCGCCGGCCCTTCAGAGTTACTTCCACTTTCGGCGGGCTCGGGTGTGCTGGCCGCCTCCCGTCCGCCTGCTTCTTCCTGTGGCTCAGCCTGGGGGGCTGGGGCCTGGGGCCCGGAGGGGTATGGAGGGGGTTCCGTGGACAGTGGATCCCCGCTATCAGGTAAAACAGATTGGGGGGGGGGCAGTCGGTTGCTTGGATTTTAGCGGCTGAGCAACCAGTGCCTTACAGGGTTCAGGGGCTAGTAGGAAAGGGGACAGCCAAGGGGGCAGGTTCTCAACAAGGTCCTGCCATATGAGAATATATGGGATTTGATCCGGGTGGCCAGCACGCCCAGGTAGGAAAACCTTGGACTTTACTCTAGTGATGACAGGAAGACAGAATGTCCCTTCGGGTGGCCACCCTACATTAAAGGAGGGCCATTCTGAGCGGCACAGAGTAATTAGCTTTCCCCTCCTGATTTCCACACTAAGATCATGGCCCCTTGCTCTAACATCCCTGAAATTATTTATAAGGAGAGATAGGGGTGTGCTCTGGGTATTACCCATTCTGTAATAGTTTGTAGTCTCTTCCTGCAAAAGAACATGGGTTAGAATTCCTGCAAAGGAAAACTGGAGTATCAATAATATCTAGCCGCAAGTGCGCTCCGGAAGCCCGGGTCAGAATCAGTTCAGATAGAAATCTAAATCAGGCGAGAGCCAGGGGACGTCTCCCACCGGTCTCCGCTGGCCGTCCTATAGCACGTCCGCCAGGACTGTGTCAGCTTCAGTTTCAGACCTCGCGAGTCACAGATACAGGTTCAGAACAGACACAGACAGACAAACAGAGACGAGCCGGCTCACCTATCAGCAGATCGATCCTGGTAGATCCATTGACCAGGGGTCTGGTGGGCTTGGGGAATCTCGGACGAGCCCCCAAATGTTATGCCCAGACCGTTTATTCCACAAAGAAGACCACCAGAGTCCAGAGTCAAAGCCAAGCGGCAAGGATCTTTTACTGCAAGTTCGAACTTGGTCCCTCCGCTTCACAGCTTACAAGAGGGCCTCAAACAATGCGTGTGCTCGCTTTTTATAGCCTGATGTAAACAGGACTTGTAAGGTTACAGAGGAACAAGGGAATTCTTTAGGTTACAGCATTACAATTGGTTAACATATTAAGTTATACATTTAGCAGTTTTCTATTGGTTCCCGTGCTTTCAGTAAAACCACAAACGGCTGTGTCCTTATCAGAGATTTTTCCAGGTGGTGTTTTTCTAAAGTTGAGATATATGGTGGGATGTGTTTGCACTGGGCCCAGGAAATTGAGAGATATATGGTGTTTGTACTGGGCCCAGGAAATTGAGAGATATATGGTGTTTGTGTTGAGCCCAGGGCTGAGGAATGTGCCTGATTTCTTTCACTGAAAGCCTGGAAATTATATTTCCCAGATTCTTTTGCCATCACAGTTCCAGTTAGAGTTTGATATGAGAGACATTGAAAGTGGAATGAAGGAGGAGCTATTATTCCACAATAGAAGGCAATGGGCATCAGCAGACAAAGACAAAAAGCATGGGGTTTTGCCACACACTTCCAGGCATCTGCCTTAGCATTCCTCTCTCCAGCACTACAGGCAGCTGATATCATTGCTGGTAGCTTCCCTGCAATTCAACATATTTGGTGAGATCTAGATCATTCATCACATTTTGTCATGGTTGTGTTTGGGATATTTGGGGCTTCCTAGCCGATTCCACTTGAGAAGAAGTGTTCAAAAAAGGAATTAACTAGAGACAGAAATTAATTCCATTTCCTAGGCAGCACATGGGATAATCAATGACGTGAGGAAAGATCCCTCCAACTGGTGAAAAATTTGAGGGGAGAATTACAGAAAGGAAGAGTTATAGTCAGTGGTGTGCTGGTAAATGTTTAACAACTGGCTCTCCTGGGGGAAAAAAACCCATGATTTACAAGGTTTGACTATTTCCATGGTGTAAATACTCCCACAATGGCCAATAACAAGCTAGCAATGTGCAGTCAATGAATGTGAAGTTGGAAAGGGACACCCACAATCAGCTCTGCAGGTTAGTGGGAGCTGGCTACAACACATTAGATATAATCTTATTAGTGGGGTGTCCAGGGCAGCCCCAGCCTGTATCTGTTGTCCATACCTGCCATCTTTCACTTCCCAAAGTATTTTATTTAATAGAGTCTATTCTTGTTATGCACAGTAGTTATGTTCTATAAATTCACTGCAAACACCAAATTGGTGAATACTGAACTATCACTCCTAGGGAAAACATAAGGTCAGGTTCCGGCAAGGCTCTGGTCACATTTTTATCAACAAATAAATATATTACCTTGTTTTCTGTGTGTTCTTGTTTAAAGACACCTTACTTAATGTGTACTGTTGGTTCATTATACATTAACATATAGTTATAGATTATACATTGAGCTCATGGCCAACAGCACTATCTCACACCTGAAGGAGACTTATCTGACATATATATTTTCTTTTTAAGAAATATTATAGGCCGCGGTGGCTCACACCTGTAATCCCAGCACTTTAGGAGTCCGAGGGGGGCAGATCACGAGGTCAGGAAATCGAGACCCTCCTGGCTAACACGGTGAAACCCCGTTATCTACTGAAAATACAAAACATTAGCCGGGCGTGATGGCGGGTGCCTGTAGTCACAGCTACTCCGGAGGCTGAGGCTGGAGAATGGCGTGAACCCGGGAGGCGGAGCTTGCAGTGAGCCGAGATCGCGCCACCGCACTCCACCCTGGCGACAGAGCGAGACTCCGTCTCAAAAAAAAAAAAAAAAAAAGAAAAAGAAATACTATAGCCTTCTTGTGTTTATGAATAATAGGCAGCACTTCGGCACTACACATGGAGGCCACTTTAAACAGCAAAATCATTAAGTAAAAGCACAAAAATGGGGAAAATGTGGCAGTAAATAGACCATGAAAAGAATACTTGTTTACAGTGTAAGAGCTGAAACAAGTAGGCAGGGTGTCGCCTTGTTCAACCTAAGCAAGGAGAATGCATGTTGAGTGGCTAAAATTTTTTGTCACTCTGAGCATGTCTATGAACAATGGCAAAAGCACCAGAAGTATAGATTTTAGTGTTATGAATACACTTTAGAAAGCAAGCAAATCTGTAAATACAGTATCCATGAATAATGAAAACTGACTGTATATTATGATTACCCTAGTTATTTTTTAAAGATTTTTATTGATACATAACTGTAAATATTTATGGGATACATGTGATATTTTGATACATGCATACAATGTGTAGTGATCAAATCAGGGTAATTAAGATATCCATCACTTCAAACATTTATCATTTCTTTGTATTGGGAACATTTTGAATCTCCTATTTTGAAATATATAGTAAATTACTGTTAACTATAGTCACCCTACTGTGCTATTGAACAGTAGAACTTACTCCTTCCTATCTCGTTGTATTTTTATATCCATTAGTCAACCACTCTTCACCCTCCCATCCCCATTACCCTTCTCAGCGTCTGGCAACCATCATTCTACTTTCTACCTCTTTAAGATCAACTTTTTTGCTCACACATGAGTGAGAACAGACTATATTCGTCTTTCTGTGCCTGGCTTATTCCACTTAACATAATGTTTTCCAGTTCCATCCATGTTGCTGAAAATGACAGAATTTCATTCCTTTTTGACCAAATAATATTCCATTGTGTATATGTACCACATTTTAAAAATAAGTTCAACTTTTATATTGGGATTTAGGAGGTACATGTGCAGGTTTGTGAACTGAATATATTGCATGATGCTGAGGTTTGGGATACTATTGATCCCATCACCCAGGTACTGAGCATAGTACCCAATAGGTAGTTTTTCAACCCCTGCTCCCCTCCTACCTCCTCCCCAGTAGTCTTCAGTGTCTATTGTCCACAAATACCCATTGTTTATCTCCCGCTTATAAGCAAGAACATGTGGTGTTTGGTGTTCTGTTCCTGTGTTAGTTCACTTAGGATAATGGCCTCCAGCTGCATCCATGTTGCTGCAAAGGAAACAGTCTGTTGTATCTGACAGCTTCATCATATTTCACGGTGTATATGTACCACATTTTCTTTATCCAGTCCACGTTGATGGGCACCTAGGTTGATTCCATGTCTTTGCTCTTGTGAATAGTGGTGTGATGAGCATATGAGTGCATTAGTCTTTTGGTAAAACGATGTATTTCTTTTGCATATATACCCAGCCAATGTGATTGCTGGGTCAAATGGCAATTCTCTTTTATTTTTAAGTTCTTTGAAACATCTCCAAACTGCTTTCCACAGTGGCTGAACTAACATTCCCTTGAACAGCATATAAGCATTCCCTTTTCTCTGCAACCTTGCCAGCATCTGCTATTTTTTGACTTTTTTTTTTTTTTTTTTTTTTTTTGAGACAGAGTCTTGCTCTGTTGCCCAGGCTGGAGTGCAGCGGTGCGATCTCGGCTCACTGCAAGCTCCGCCTCCCAGGTTCACACCATTCTCCTGCCTCAGCCTCCCAGGTAGCTGGGACTACAGATGCCCACCACCACACGTGGCTAATCTTCTTTGTATTTTTAGTAGAGATGGGGTTTCACCATGTTATCCAGGACGCTCTCGATCTCCTGACCTCGTGATCCACCTGCCTTGGCCTCCCAAAGTGCTGGGATTACAGGCTTGAGCCACCACACCCGGCCTATTTTTTTACTTTTTAATAATAGCCATTCTGATTGGTATGAGTGGTATCTCACTGTGGTTTTGATTTGCATTTCTCTGATTATTAGTGATGTTGAACATTTTTTCATATGTTTGCTGGCTATTTGTTTGGCTTATTTTGAGAAGTGTCTGTTCATGTCTTTTGTCCATTTTCAATGGGGTTGTTTTTTGCTTGTTCAATTGTATAGTTTCTTTATAGATTCTGGATATTAGACCTTTGTCAGATGCACAGTTTGCAAATATTTTCTCCCATTCTCTAGGTTGTTTACTCTGTTGATAGTTTCTTTTGCTGTGCAGAAGCTCTTTAGTTTAATTAGGTCCCACTTTTCAATTTTTGTTTTTGTTGCAATTGCTTTTATTTTTTTGAGACAGAGTTTCATTCTTGCTGCCCAGGCCGGAATACAATGGCAGGATCTCGTCTCACTGCAGCTTCTGCCTCCCAGGTTCAAGTGATTCTCCTGCGTCAACCTCCCAAGTAGCTGGGATTACAGGAGTGTGCTACCACACCTGGCTAATTTTGTATTTTTTTTTAGTAGAGACGGGGTTTCACCATGTTGGTCAGGCTGGTCTCAAACACCTGACCTTAAGTGATCCACCCTCCTCAGCCTCCCAAAGTGCTGGGATTACAGGCATGAGCCACCACACCCAGCCTGCAATTGCTTTTAAGGATGTGGTCATAAATTCTTTCCCAAGGCTGATGTCCAGAAAGGTATTTGCTAGGTTTTATTCTAGGATTACTAAAGTTTGAGGCCTTATGCTTAAATCTTTAATCCATTTTGAGTTAATTTTTGTATGTGGTAAGAGATAGGGAGCCAGTTTCATTCTTCTGCATATGATTGGCCAGCTATCCTAGTACCATTTATTGAATATGGAATCCTTTCCCCATTGCTTATTGTTGTTGACTTAGTCAAAGATTAGATGGCTATAGTTGCATGGCTTTATTTCTGGGTCCTCTATGACATTCCATTGGTCTGTGTGTCTGTTTTTGTACCAGTACCGTGCTGTTTTGGTTACTGAAGGCTTGTAGTATAGTTTGAAGTTGAGTAATGAGACAACTCCAGCTTTCTTCTTTTTCCTTAGTACTGCTTTGGCTATTCGAGCTCCTTTTTGGTTCCATATGAATTTTAGAATAGTTTGCTGTTGTTGTTGTTCTGTGAGAAATGACATGGGTAGCTTGAAAGGAATAGCATTGAATCTGTTTACTGCTTTAGCCAATATGGCCATTTTAACTACATTGATCCTTGCAATTCATGATCATGGAATGTTTTTGCATTTGTTTGTGTTATCTATGATTTCTTTACAGATATGGCTCTCAGTTTGAACGTTATTGAATACCATACTTTATTTATTCATCCTTTGATGGACACTTAAGTTGATTCCATGTCTTGGCTATTATGAATAGTGCTGCAACAAACATGGGAGTGCAGATATCTCTTTGCTAAATTGACTTCCTTTCTTTTGGATATATACCCAGCAGTCAGATATCTGAATCATATGGTAGTTCTATTTTAAGTTTTTTGAGGAAACTCCATACTGTTTTCCATAGTGACTGTACTAATTAACATTCCCACCAACAGTGTAAAACCATTACCTTTTCTCCACATCCTCACCAGCATCTGTTATTGTTTGTCTTTTTGATAATAGCCATTTAACTGAAGTGAGATAAGATCCCATGGTGGCTTTGATTTGCATTTTTCTGATAATAAGTAATATCAAATATTTTTTCCATATACTTCTTGGCCATTTGTATGTCTTCTTGTGAGAAATATCTATTCAGATCATTTGCCCATTTTTAATTGGATTATTTTTGTTTTCTGTTTTTGCTATTGATTTGAGTTTCTTACATATTCTGGTTATTAATACCTTGTGAGATAGATAGCTTGAAAATATCTTCTTCCATTCTGTAAGTTTTCTCTTCAGTCTGTTGATCGTTTTCTATGCTGTGCAGAAGCTTTTCAGTTTGATGTAATTCCATTAGTCTATTTTTGCCTTTGTTATCTGTGCTTTTTTTTTTTTTTTTTGAGATGGAGTCTCGCTCTGTCGCCCATGCTGGAGTGCAGTTGTGCGATCTTGGCTCACTGCAAGCTCCGCCTCCCAGGTTCACACCATTCTCCCACCTCAGCCTCTCGAGTACCTGGGACTACAGGAGCCTGCCTCCATGCCCGGCTAATTTTTTGTATCTTTAATAGAGATGGGGTTTCACCATGTTGGTCTGGCTGGTCTCAATCTCCTGACCTCGTGATCCGCCCGCCTGGACCTCCCAAAGTGCTGGGATAACAGGCGTGAGCCACCAAGCACGGCCTGTTATCTGTGCTTTTATGGTCTTGCCCCAAAAATCTTTGCCCAGATCAATGTCCAGAAGTGTTTCTCTAATGTTTTCTTCTAGTAGTTTCATAGTTTCAGGTCTTACATTTAAGTCAATCTATTTTAAGTTGTTTTTTTTTTTTTTTTTTTTTTTTTTTTTTTGAGACAGGGTCTTGCTCTGTCACCCAGGCTGGAGTGCAGTGGCATGATCATGGCTCACTGCATCCTACCTCAGCCTCCCAAGTAGCTGGGACTATAAGCATGTGCCAACATGCCCGGATAACACTTTCTCTCTCTGTGTGTGTGTGTGTGTGTGTGTGTGTGTGTGTGTGTAGAGACAGGATCTCCCTATATTACTCAGGCTGGTCTCAATCTCCTGGACTCAAGTGATGCTTCCACCTCGGCCTCCTAAAGTGCTGTCATTATAGGCATGAGCCACTGCACCTAAGTTGATTTTTGTATATGATGAGAAACATAGGTCTAGTTTCATTCTTTTGCATATGGATATCCAGTTTTCCCTGCATCATTTTTTGAAGGGACTGTTTTTTTCCCAAATATAAGTTTTTGGTGCCTTTGCAGAAAAGGAGTTAGCTGTAAATACATGGATTTATTTTTGGGTTCTCTACTCTGTTCTGTTGGTCTATGTGTCTGTTTTTATGTCAGCACCATGCTGTTTTGATTACCATCACTTAGTAGTACATTTTTAAGTCAAGTGGTGTTATGTCCCAGCTTTGTTCTTTCTGCAAAGAATTGCTTCAGCTATTCACAGTCTCTTGTGGTTTTATACAAATTTCAGGATTGTTTTTTCCATTTATATTAAGAATGTCATTGGTATTTTGATAGGAATTGGATTGGATCTATAGATCACTTTGGATAGCATGGACATTTTAATAATATTAATTCTTCCAATCCATGAGAATGGGATATCTTTTTTTTTCTTTGTTTCCTCTTTGACTTCTTTCATCAGTGTTTTATAGTTTTCATTATAGATATCTTTCACTTCTTTGGTTACATTTATTTCTAGGTATTTTATTTTTTGTAGCTATTATAAATGGGAATGCTTTCTTGATTTCTTTTTCAGATTGTTTTGCTGTTGGTATATAGAAATGCTACTGATATTGTATGGCGATTCTGTATCCTGCTATGTCACTGAGGTCAATTATCAGTTTTAACGGGTTTTTTTTTTTTTTTTTTTTTTGGTCATCTGTGTTTTCCTAATATAGGATTATGTCATCTGTGAACAAGGCTAATTTTACTTTTTACTTTCCAATTTGGATGCCCTTTATATCTTTCTCTTGCTTAATTGCTCTGGCTAGGACTTCCAGTACCATGTTAAGTAATAGTGGTAAAAGCACCACCCTTGCTTTGTTCCAGATCTAAGAAGAAAGACCTTCAATTTTTCCTTATTCAATATGATGTTGACTGTGGATTTGTCATATATGGCCTTTAGTGATTTTAGGTATATTCCTTCTATACCTAGTTTGTTGAGAGTTCACCCCAGTTATCAAGTGACAAAAGTCATTAGGTTTTTTTCATGGGTAGAAAGGATAGGAACTCTGAAATAGTTAGAGAGGAAGAAAGATTTAAAATTTTGCCAAGATTTTGTTGAAGATAATTTTATGTTTAAAATCAACTTAAAGGGGCTGCAAGGGGCCAGATTGAATTTGTTACAAGTTTTATCCTTTTCTGGAGTTCCTGAAGCTCAGAATTTTAACCAAATCTTGCATCTCACTGTGGGTGTTTTAGTGCGCCAGCTGGAAATTGGGATGAACAAATAGGGTCCCTATGGCCTCTATCCTGAGGACTCTGTTGGAATTGATTGCAACATCAGCCTGCTTTTTATTGGTTTTCAAAGTGAGGGAAGAATTAAAAAATCCTAAATGGTGGGAGCATCCTTATGAAGTCTGGTCTTTTGTTTGGGTCTATTGAAGATTCAGACTGGTACTGAAAGGATTTATCACTTGCATGTCAGATATGTTTTTCTCATTTATACTCTCCACTCCTCTCTACCATGCTCGTTGCCCCAGGAGCTGACTTTTATAGATTGCATCAACAGAATTCTTTGTCTTCTAATTTCTGGCTGTCTAATGGTAGACACATGTAGATCATTGCATAGGAATGGAGTGAAGTCAGAGTACTTATTCCCTTGGTTTCTTCTCTTCTGAGTTGCCACAGGTTGGCAGTGGTTGTAGTTCTCCACCAAAGGCCACAACTCCCATTGCATGGCCTTCTCTTATAGCTACAGTTCTCTCTCTATGTTCCAGTAATTGCTCCCTTTACCTCTTCAGGCTCTGGGTTAATGGCATCCTTCTCCACTACACTTCATCTTAGCCAAAAGGCCGAGAAACAATAATGGCATCCTTCTTATGGGACTCCTAGGGTACCTCATTATTCCTTGTTGGTTTTCCTTAAACACACCCATACCATGATAAGCGTCTTTTTATTAAACTGTCCTCAACTGTCTTATTTGGCTGTGCCATATTGTTTCCTTCTGTGACCTGACTGATGACATTGGGTTCAGGTGTTGTAAGTCTGTATCTTCCATTATAAAGGTCCCCACTGACATCCATCTAATGATTTTGATAGGTTTTGATGATTGTTGCTAGAAATGTCATGCACCAATTATGTCATTACCTAAAGTACAGCTTGTACAATAAATAGAATAAATGTTTGATTATGTCTCTTTATTGATTTTTCAGAAGAGTTGATGTTCTAGTAACCTCCAAAGAAGCCTCCCTTTTTTCAAATAATATTGTGAATTCATAAATATGTATATATCCGGTGTGCTTTGTTATTTCTTTTGATGCTCAAATTGTCCCATCTTTCACCAGCAGTAGCCCCCTCATGCTGTTGCCTTTTTGTCATGACCTCAATAGGCTTCTATAGCTTCCTTGCTCTGTGGAACAATGTGATGTCTCAGATTCTTTTTATACATTTCTGCTGCAGACATGGAACCAAACATTACTCTAAGGAGCCCTGATTCCTTTTTGTGGCAAATGCTATTTAGAGACCATAATTGGGACATTAGGGATTCTAGTTTCTACTGGATTTTCATTGCTTCTACATTTTTTTCAATGAACAGAATTACAAAATGTATACATTTTTATAAAGTGAAAAGCAAATCATGAATTTATACTGTTAATTCCAAGGAAAAATTTAAGATTACTGGGTTTTTAACTTATTTTAGATGTGTATCCCTTTTCTCTTAAATGGAAAACATCGTAATAATATTAACATATTAATAATCGATCATTTTATTTTCCTGCTTTATATGTCATAGTCTCAGAAATAACAATATTATTATTAAAAACAAGACTATTGAGTGCAGTGTAAGATTTCTTTGAGGTTATTTGGTCTTTAGGATATATTGCTCAAATAATTTAAGGGGGTTAAAAGGGTTTCATTTAAAAATCACTTGAAATAGTACTTCTGTGGTTATGCCACCAAACTGAACTATAATTAGATTCCATCACTACAATCTAATTTAATTTTGGTTTTGTGTGAAAATTATTCTATGATTCTGAAGTCAAAATTATAGAATAAGGTACATTCAGAGTCCTAACTTCCTTCATTGTTCTTGTTCACATATCCCCATATATTTCCTTCCCCCTCCTGTAAGTAATATTTCTTTATTAATTTTTTCCTTCCATTGTTTCTTATTGAAGCAAGCATGTGTGTGTGTGTGTGTGTGCACGCGTGTGTGTCCCAAGACCTTTTTTGTGCCAAAGGTGGCAAGCTATACGTATTTTACTTCACCTTGCTTTTTTTGGTTTTAACAATATATCTTGGAGATTACCTACAACGGTATAAAGAGATTGTCCTCATTCTTTTTAACATAAACTAGTCCTTCATTGATTAGATGTAGCATAGTTTATTCAACCAGTCTCCTTGAGGGTTGTTTGGGTTATTTCCAAGCTTGTGCTACTACAAATAGTGGTGAAATGAAGTTTTTGGTATATGTCATCTTGAATTTTTCCTAGACTTCTAGAAGTGAAATTGCTGGTCAAAGGATAAATACATATGTAATTTTTTAAATGTCACAAATTCTTCTCCAAAAACATTGCACTTCCAATGAGGATGCCTGTTTCCTCACAACATCACCAATGGAGTATGATGTCAAACCTTGAGATTCCTTTTGCACCTGAATGGGTGAGAAATAGTATCTCTGTGTAGTTTTAATTTGCATTTGTTTATCTTACCATGATTAAGCAGAGCATCCTTGCATGTGCTTGAGGTTCATTTGTATATCTATTTGTATAGACAGTCTGTCTCTTTAAGACAGAAGAGATTTAAATGCTCTTCAAATTATGTAACATGAATGTCTTAGTTTCAGTGCCCCAGAGGCTGACCGTAAAACAAGGATTCATGTGATTGTGAATTATTAGCAGGTATTTCCATGTAAAGACAGTATGCTAAAGGAAAAATGGGACAAGAAAAAGAAGGAGGCTAAGCCAGGGTATGATAGCAAGCAAAGTTCCAGAGAATATTGCTCTGGGTCAATCTCATAGGAGAGTTATGGAGACCGTGTGAAACACACCTCAGAATTGTCCCCTACAGGTGGCAAGGGAGGTAGAATAGTTTTTTCTTTTCACTGTCTGTCACTGATTGGTTAAGGGCTGCTCTCAGGGGACACAGGCCCCCAGGCACTTCCAGCTCTCTATATCTCTGGGCAAATCAGGCTTCAGCTGCTTAAGAGCAGTCATCCAACTAAGAAATGTAGCTACTGGAAATGAAAGCCTTCAGGGAGCCAGAAAGCATGAACATGGTGAAAAGACTGAAGAGGTTATGGGTAGAGCACTGGCAGCAACTACTTTAATGAGTGACTACCCATTCCACACTCACAGGAGGTCAGCACCGTACAAAAGAGACATGTATCAGGGATGATTTCAAAATAAATACCCATGTCCATGATAGATGAGTCAATATTATTGGCATCTTATTTACTTGATTTGACTTTATAACAATTTGCTAATCACATGTATTAAAAGAAAATTATGATGTATTATGTACACCCAGTATTTCCTAGTCACACAGTGTTGAGTCAAATGTCTCCTTTGAGGGTACCTTAGAATTTTCACTGATGCATAGGGTAATCCCTTTGTGTGAAATCAACACCCAGACCTGTGTTGGAATTAAACCAGGGTTCCCCTGATACTAGCAAGAGGAATAAACAGAGCTTTGTTTTCTCAGCTAATGAGAGCAAACAGCTCTATCCCAGGCGGCCTTCATTGGAGGTTCTTGCAACTATAAGATAATCACACACAGGCCAGAGGTACAGCTCAACAATCCTGAATGAGAAACCAGGAAAGGAATGGAACAGAATACCTTGCTTGAAACTATCAAGTATTTTAGCCCAGTGGCAAGAAATTTACTGACAAAGCAGGTTTTATCTCTTAGGCCTTTCAGCCTGGTTTTCATGTTTTTATTTATAGAAGGACCTAAAGAGCTCTCAGATTTCAACATCACAGAGAACAGAAAGCTGTTCCTCATTTCATTTATTTTATTATTACTTAAAATTAGTGAGTGGAAACAGGCTATGGGAGAAGAGCTAACATGAATGGAAATTGATCCAGGATGTAATTTCTCCACATCCATGTTTTGTTCCTCCTCAATTCTAAAGTTGAATTTTGATCAATTCTGGGGTGACCATCTTATCTGGATTTGTCTGGGATTTTCCCAATTTTAACATTGAAAGTCTCAGACATAGGGCAAATTGGAATGGTTATTTACTGTAGCCATTTTGTGAATAATTCTGGTTATATTACTGGTTTAGGACGGGGCTTCTCCTGGTAAACTGCATTCAAATTCCCCAAATTTCCTGCTAACATGCATGCAGATTCTGATTCAACAGGGCTGGGGTGGGGCCTGAGAGTCTACATTTCTAGTTTTCAGGTGGTATTGATGCTTCTGATCCACCTGTGGACCACACTTGAAGTAGCAAGGGTCAAGGGTAGGGATATTGATGCTAAGTTTTGTTGCACATTTCAACATTTGAAATTTAATTTCAGTTTATATCTACTTTTTTTTTTTTTTGACACAGAGTCTCACTCTGTCGACCAGGTTGGGGTGCAGTGGCGTGATCTCGACTCACTGCAACCTCCACCTCTCAGGTTCAAGTGATTCTCCTGCCTCAGCCTCCCGAGTAGCCAGGATTACAGGCGCCCACCATGATGCCCAGCTAATTTTTGTATTTTTAGTAGAGCCAGGGTTTTGCCATGTTGAACAGTCTGGTCTCAAACTCCTGAGCTCATGTGATCCACCTGCCTCGGCCTCCCAAAGTGCTGGGATTACAGGCGTGAGCCCAGCTAAAATTAGCCCAGCTAAAATTAGCCCAGCCCTAGTTTATTGAACTTTGAACTTAAGGAAAGAAAACCCTCGGCCTCCTGAAGTGCTGGGATTACAGGCGTGAGCCACCATACCCAGCCCTAGTTTATTGAACTTTGAACTTAAGGAAAGAAAAGTGTTTATGTGATAATCATATCTCTTTATGACTATTCATCGTGAAGGAAAGAGAAATTAATGTACTTGCCAATAGAGCATTTATGTTTATGAAAAAGTTAAAGGAAAGGTATTCAAGATACAAAAAATCAGCATTTTAATTGATACAAAAATCATAGATTGCAGTTGTTGCTATATGTTTTATATTGTATCATTTATTTAGTTTTCTTTTTTGGATTTTGAACAAATTTTGAACATGGTATTTTCTTAGATAATTTTAATTTTATTAGCATGTCTGCACTGCCAATTCCTATCTCAGTCACATAGAGGCACCATCTGTACCTTCAGATAGAATTGTATGTTTTTTATCCTTATTACAAGGACATATTTCTATATATTTCATACATAAGATATGAAAGTACTTAATAAGGGTTCTTCCTAAATGTGTTCCCTCAATTCCATATCTGAAACTTAATTTATTTACTTTTCTTTGGGCACTCTTCCCAATAGCAAATCTCCTTTAAACAACACATTTCACTGGTGTCATGAGATAGCTTTGATTCCAGGAAAGAAAAGCTGGTTTTCAGTATTCCTAAATACAAGAGTAGGGCTTATTGTTACTCATCTTCATTGCCACCAGTAACATGAAAAGCAACATCTAAATCCATACAATGCTCTTCTGATGAGGTTTTTTAGAGTTATTTTTTGCCAGGTTTCTCAATTACAGGGTGTCCACTATTAATCCTATTTGATCAGTTTCTGTTTTAGGAGAAGACTCATAGAACACAGCAAATATTTCATTTATTGAACCTGTCACAGTTATGAACTATCTTCCCAAATCCACCAACTTCATTGGATTTCTAAATCTATTAATGGTTAGTAATTGTGTGTGAGATGCATGCTCTATTTTATATATGTGTGTGTGTGTATATATATATATATATATATATACACACACACATACATATACATACAGTGAGTTAAAAATACACATTGCTTTTGGCTATAATTTTTAAAAACCCAAATAAGTTTATTTTATTTTATTTTAAAAATTTATACTCTACCTTGTACTTCTAGTACATATAGCTTGTATGGTTGCATGTCATCATAAAAAATAGCAAGCGTTACATGAAAGGAAATTAAATAAATCAGAGGATAATGTGAAGCTAAGAGTAAACATAGAAGTAGAAACAATAACAACATTCACATCTAGAGTGTAAGCTTTAGAAGTAGATACGATAGTGTCTAGGAGATAATAGCAGACCAACTGATCAATATATTGCATAGGAGTATTTCAATGTAATATTTCATCTTGTTCCACTGGCATCAGTGCCAAGAACAAACTAGTATTTGTTCAATTTGGAAAGAACTGAAAGAAAACTTTTCAAAGCCCAAAGTTTCTCTCCCACTCTCTTCCCATATCTTTCTTTCTTTGAAAAGAAAATGAAACTTTTTAATCAATGAAATTGACATTAGTTTATATACACTAAAGTGCATGTATTTTAAGTGTATATTTTGATTAGTTTTGAGAAATGTATAAACTTGTGTAAGCATCAACACAATTAAGATGCAAAACATTTCCCGAACCCCTAAGTGCTCCCTTGCAACCCCATTCTATTCAATACTCCCCACCTCTAGCCCAGGCAACCACTAATCTTCCTTCTGATACTATGGATTTGATTTGTCTCTTCTCAAATGTCATATAAATGGAATCGTAGGGTGTATGGTCGTTTGTGCCCGGATTCTTTCCTTCAGCATAATGTTTTTGAGATTCAGACATGTTATGTGTATCAAAAGTTCATTTAGCTTTTTACTACTGAGTGATATTCCATTGTGTGGATATACCACAATTTGTTCATTCACCAATTGATGGGAAAATGATCATAAGAGAAGGAAGTCTGGGTAAAAGATCATGTAGATCTATTAGCTTGGCTTTATGAATAACAGAAGATGTAAAGAGAGCGAGATTCTTGCTAAAATATTCTTCAACTCAGCAACTAAATCTCTGTCTTCTTTTCTCTCTCTGGGCCTGTTGCTTCTTTTGTTCATTAGTAATAATTTTATTATATAAACCTAAAGTACTTTAGATTTAATTAAATTCTCATTGGCAAATCAAGGCATGTCATATTTATCATCTTTGGCTCAAATATCATCCCTGAGTGGCAGGCAGATGGCAGACTGTGTTATCCTCTATCAGTTGAAAAGGAAACCCCTGGAAATAAGTTAATATTTTGGGCTGTAGCAGAAAGCTGGTACAGAAACTAGGAACACAACATAGATTTTCAAAGCCCCAAGTTTCTCTCCCACTCTCTTCATATACCTTTATTCTGAAAGAGGGGGAGTGAACAGAATAGCCAAAGTATTGCCTCCTTCCCCTTGTCCCCATCCCAATTTCCTCTTCTCACTTCAATCCAAGCAGCAGGTCTTTAACCTATTTTATATATTGAGTTTCTAAATAAAATTTCATTTGCTAAAATATTTCTCAGGTTAAGAAAACTATTGAAAACCCATTGAACCAAATCTCATAGGAAAATTAGGATTATTTGTTTTAAAACACAAACTTCAGTGATACAATAATGTCTTTCACTTATATGGCACTTTCTACTTCTTTAAAGAGCTCTCACAGACATTTCATTTAGCCAGAAGAATAAAGCTAATCAATAAATGTAATTAATTAAGACTATACATTCACAAATGTCTTAAGTCCAATTAACATTTAATTATCCTTGTTAATGGGAAATGAACCGAGTTTGTGTGTGCAAGATCCACACACAAACTAAAAACTTAATTACAGCAACTGGTTTCTAACTTCTGTCTCATTTAATTTTGGCTGGAGGTACTAAAAAGTATCCACAGTGGTTAAAATTTTTTTTTTTTGGCAATATACGTGGGTTGCATTTCCTATCTCTTCTGCAAGAGAAAGGTGGTGCAGTAAAATAAGAATATTGAGAACATGCATCTTTTAAACAAGCAAAAAATAACTTTCCAAAAAATGACTGCTAGAATTTGATATGATGGTGACACATAGATTTAAAAGTGACTTAAAAGTCTTCCAATAGGCAAATACTACATCAACAACAGTATTGCTTACCTCTGGGCAACTATTGAGATCAAGAGGACAGGCAAGCCATATATCTAAGCATGGCAGCAACTGGTCCCAAGTTGCCTGGACAGTAATAGTTAATTTTTGTTCTAGCATATTTGTTAATAGCTCCCTCTTTCACTCTCAGAAGTGTCCTGATTTGGATGATAAATTATATGGTCATCCTGGCTATGAGGAAACAGCACTGAAACATGACTAAGATGAAAAACATATAACTTTTTCCCATTTTTTTCCTTCCTCAAAATTTGAGCATCTGCTCAAACTGGCTTTTTTTTTTTTTTTTTTTTTTTTTTTTCTGAGACAGAGTTTCACTCTTGTTGCCCAGGCTGGAGTGCAATGGCATGATCTTGGTTCACTGCAAACTCTGCCTCCCGGGTTCAAGCGATTCTCCTGCCTCAGCCTACCAAGTAGCTGGGATCACAGGCGCACGCCACCACGCCCAGCTAATTTTTTTATTTTTTATTTTAGGAGAGATGGGGTTTCACCATGTTGGCCAGGCTGGTCTCGAACTCCTGACCTCAGACGATCTGCCTGCCTCGGCCTCCCAAAGTGCTGGGATTACAGTTGTGAGCCACTGCTCCCAGCCCTAAACTGGCTTCTTTCATTATCTAAACTATAGCTGTAATGAGGTTTCCTCTCCTTTCTATTAATTTCAATCAGTGGTTTGAAAATGTGGGCATTAATTAAAATCACTGAGAAGCTTAAAAATACCAATGTCTGAGAAGAACCTTGGAACAATTAAATCAGCGTCTCTGGAGGTGGGACGTAATCATTGATACTGATTAAAAGATTCCCAGATAATTCTAATGTGCAGCCAGGGTTGAGAATCATTGATTCTGACAATCATTAAATAATTATTTCTATTACAAAATACCTGGTATTGTGAATGATGTATGACGTTTAAGATCTGCCTGGGGAAAAAGGATGTCCCTGCCCACCATACTTGACCATGGCATACCTTTGGCTTCATCCTCTGAGTAGCCAAAGGGGCTGCTCATTCCTGTTATCTTGTGATCACACAAAGAGTAACAATTGCATTTTTTCCTCTGAAATCTTCATTGCCTGCAACGATAATATAACAAAGCCAAACGAAGATCTCCTTTGGCCTGGGATAAGGGCACTTTAAGTGATAGTGATAGAGGCATTTGAAGGGACTTTCAAGTTGGCCACTCATTATTTAATGGAAGCTCTGACATTCTGAAAGCTTAGGCAATTGAAGCTAGGTGGCAGTCCTGCTTAGCAATTAAAGGAGACACCATAAAGACAACTATAAAGATTCACACAGAAGAAAACCAAAAAGAACTTGCCACTGATTTAACACCAACATAAGATCAACAGGGCAAAACTAACTTGCTATGTTATGCCTTTAGATATAATCTTCCTCATTAAAGCTCAGGAATTTCCTTAAAATTATAGGCAACTCTTCAACTCTGATGCTTCTAAATAGGCTCCATGACCTCTTTACATTCTAGTTTTCCGGAGGTTAATCCCACTCCCTTATGCAAATGTTTGCAAATAGACACTAGTGAATTATTAATCTTCCATAAAATGAAAGAATATGAGGAAGTTACAGAGAATATTGAGGAGCATCTGAAATGGTAATGCTTGTGATACATAAAACCATGACAAGCTGTGATTCTTTAAAATTTGTCTATAAAGATGTTTACCAAAATATTCCCAGTGTTCACCTCCAGGTCAGATGATTTGAGGGGATTTTTATGTTCTTTTTAATACTTTTCTGTTTTATTTAACTTGTTTTACAAAAAGCATATGCATTCTTATTTAAAATTTTTACTGTTTTTATGAGTGTCATAATGCTGTTTAACTCACTCATGTCCATTAGTGATTAGATAATTAGCAGATCATGACTATTTTCTGTAATGTCTATTCTCAGCCCAAGGCCTGCTATACTTTAATTGATGATTCCTCTAATTAACATTGTTAATGGATGACGCCATTGTTAATGGATCCCAGACAATCAATAGATTGTGCTTATACTTGCTCTAATTTGAGAAGCTAACCAGAAGTAGATGTTTTTGTTTATTTGCTGCTGTTTTAGGGAATAGCCAAGATGAGGATAGGGTCTATTGAGTTGCATAGATTTCATACATTTTAAAGTGTTTAACAAACTATCCCTTAGATAGAATTTTAGAAATCATAAAAGAAATTGCTATATCAGAGCTAAGAGCTCAGAAAGATTTAATAATTCTTCTAAACACATGTCCATTGAATTATTTGAGTTAAGCACAGTATATTAAGGAGTAAAGTTAGGAATACAACTGACAGTAACAGTTGAGTATCCCAATGGTTGAGCAACTTCTAATGTGTGATTAGATGTTGAGTGAGATTTTTCTGTTTCCCTGGAACTAAAGTTAAGGCCTAAAGCTGTTAATAAAAGACTAAATAGTACCCTAAATCTAAGTTTAGATAGCCATCTAGAGTTGAGGCCAACTGCTCCACTGCAAAGAATATGAACTGGAAATTAAAAAAAGAAAACAGATCCTCCCCTTCCCTTCTCTTAGTATATACTATAGGAGAACTCAGGGAGAGCCCATGACTCTGTATCTGTAAAGTAAGCCGTTGTGACCCTTCACCATCGCCATCAACCTTTCTCTGATTTACCTCGGGGCGAGGGTACTTCCCTTTTTCAAAGCCAAGATGGGAGTTTCAAGAGAATCATTCATAAAGTTATAGCCTGTTAGAAAAGGAGACTGGAATTTCACTCCCTCATTGGATGTCTCCTTAGGCCAGACAACTTGCTAGACTGTCCCTGGAGGAGGGAAATAAGAATTGGGAGGATGTGGCAAGGTAGATGACTATGAAGCAGAGAGGGTGCCAGGAACAAACTCCACTTAAATTCATGTCTCCTGAGAGGGCCATAAGATAGGGCCCACATTAACAAAAAGAAGGTGCAACTGGGAGCCTCAGTTCTGCAGCACTGCTACAGTATGGGAGGCAAGAGCCTGAGCCACAGAGGAATGTGTTGTGATAGCACCAGCTGGGAGACCTAAAGAGATGATCTAGAATGTAGCCCAGAGATAGGAGATAAAATCTATTAAAGAAAAGGTTAAAAGACATGGTGCAACACAACTATTCAAAGAGATAATGGATAAGAATTTTCCCGAATTGTTGACAGACCCAAGCCTCATTATAAAATTCTTATAAATCCCAAACAGGAAAAATAAGAAAAATCCACACCTTCATATATCTTAGTGAAACTGTGAATTAACAAAGACAGAAAATATCCAAAGCAACCAGAGAGGAAAAGGCTAACAAACACTTATAAAAGAATAGCTATTAGATCAATAACCACCACTGAAGCCAGAAGGCAGTGGAATATCTTTAATATTCTGAGATTAAGTAACTGTCAAGTTGGAATTTCATACCCACAGAAACTATATTTCAAGGACAGAAATGAAAAAAACTTTTTTTAGACAAAGAAAAATAAAAGGTTTTTATCAGTAGATCATCATTAAATTCTAAAGGATTGTCAATCAAGCAGGAGAAAATAATGGCAGACATAAGGTCTGAAATGCAAAAAGGAATAATAATGAATAAAATCCAAATGGAGAATATAAAAAAACAAGTGAATATAAATATAATAACATCTAATCTTTAAACTTAAAAATAAGATACAACTAAAATACGGGACAACTATGTAAGTACACAGGGTGATCATCAGAGATAATACCTGCAGGAAATAGCTACCATTCCTAAGACAGGGTGGGAGGGGTGGGAACAAATGGAAGTAACTAACAGGACCTAGAACCTTGGAGGCAGGGACCCCAACCTTCTAGGAAGGGGTGCTGCCTGGCTGGTGCTAGCATTTCAGGAGCTTGAAGAGGCCCTGCAGAGCTGATCCTCAGACCTCTGAAGAATGTATACTCTCGGCTGCTGCTGTTGTCTCTGAAGGGGCAAGATCAGTCAGTTGTGAGAATGCCAAAGAAACTGGAGATACGAACTGACAAATTGATGTTGCTGGGGCAATGCTGCCAGGAGCATTATGCAAAAATGAGAAAGAATGGTCTCTTCTCCTGCCTTACAATATCCCTATAGGGCCCCTGACTTAGTCTGTGTAGTGTTGCTATGAAGGAATGCCTGAAGGGGAGTAATTTATAAAGAAAAGAGGTGTTTTTGGCTCACAGTTAAGTAGGATGTACAAGGAGCCAGCATCTGCTTCTGGTGAGACTTTCAGGCTGCTTCCACTCATGGCAGAAGGGAAAGAGGAGCGATGGTGTGCAGAGATCACATGGCAAGAGAGGAAGCAAGAGAGAGGGGCGGGAGGTGCCAGGCTCTATTTAACAACCAGCTCTCGTGGGAACTAGTATAAGGAGAACTCACTCATTACCATGAGGATGGCACCAAGACATTCATGAGCGATCTGCTCCCATGACCCAGACACCTCCTACTAGGCCCTACCTCCAACATTGGGGATTGCCTTTCAACATGAAATTTGGAGGGTACACACATCCAAACCATATCATTCAACCCCAATCCCCCATATTCATGTCCTTCTCAAATTGCAAAATATAATCATCCTTTCCCAATAGTGCCCCCAAATCTTAACCCATTCCAGCATCAACTCAAAAGTCCAAAATCTCATCTGAGACTCAAGGCAAGTTCCTTGCACCTATGAGTCTGTAAAATCAAAAACAAGTGTTTACTTCCAAGATACAATGGTGATACAGGCATTGGGTAAACATTCCCATTCCAAAATGGACAAATCAGCCAAAAGGAAAAGGTAACAGACCCATACAATCTGAAACCCAACAGTGCAGACATTACCTCTTAAAGCTCCAAAATAATTTTTGACTCCGTGTCTTACATCTAGGGCACACTGGTGTGAGAGGTGAGTTCCCAAGGTCTTAGGCAGCCTGACTCCATGGCTTTGCCAGGCTCAGTCCACATAGCTGCTCTCACTAGTTAGAGTTGAATGTTTGTGGCTTTGCTAGTCTGAGGTTGCATGCTGATGGTGGCTCTATTAATCTGGGTTCTGGAGGGTAGTGGTCCTGCTCCAGTGGCTCTACTAGGCAATGCTCCAGCAGGGACTCTCTGTGGGAGCTCCAAGCCCACATTTCCCCTTGGCATCACTCTAGTAGAGTCTCTCTGTGGGGCCTTCACACCTGTGGCAGGCTTCTGCCTGGGATCCCAAGCTTTCCAATACATTCTCTGAAATCTAAGTGGAAGGCACCAAGCCTCCTTTACTCTTGCATTCTGGGAGCCTTCAGGTTTAACACTAGGTGAAAGCTGCCAAGGCTTATGGATTGTACCCTCCAGAAGGCCCAGTGGCCTGAGCTGTATCTGGGGCCCTTTAAGCTGTGGGTGGAGCCAAAGCAGCTGGGATGCGAGGAGCAGTATCTCAAGGTGGTACAAGGCAGCAGTGCCCCAGGCTTGTCCCCTAAAAAAACATTCTGTCCTCTTAGGTCTCTGGGCCTGTGATGGGAGGGGCTGCGTCAAAGAATTCTGAAATGCCTTTGGGGCCTTTTTCCCATTGTTCTATTATCACTTGGTTCCCTTTAAGTCATGCTGACCTCTTTAGCAAGTTGATGCACCCTTAAATTCCTCTCCTGAAAATGCTCTTTCCTTCTCTACCACATGGCCAGGCTGCTAATTTTCCAAATTTATATGTTCTGCTTCCATTTTAATTATAAATTTCAACTTTAGATTACTTCTTTGCTGCCATATCTGCTTGTAAGCTGCTAAGAGTAGCCATGCCACTTCTTGAATGCTTTATTGCTTAGAAATTTCTTCTGCCAGATACCCTAGGTACTCTTAAGTATGGCTTTCCACAAAGCCCTAGGACATGGGCACAATTCAGCCAAGTTCTTTGCTATGGGGTAACAAGGGCTACTTTTGCTCCAGTTCCCAATCAGCTCCTCATTTCCATCTGAGACCTTGTCAGCCTTACTATCTATATTTCTGTCAACATTTTGATCACATCCATTTCACCAGTCTTTAAGAAGTTCTAAATTTCCCCTTGTCTTCCTGTCTTCTTCTGAGCCCTCCAAACTCTTCAACCTCTGCCCATTATGCAGTTTCAAAGCTGCTTTTACATTTTCAGGTATCTTTATAGCAATGCCCTGCTACTTGGTACCAATTTTCTGTATTAGCGTCCTCTAAGAGGACCAGAACTAATAGGATATATATAAAATGTTAAAATGTATACCATATATACACATATATACATATGGATATATATACACATATATACATATGGATATATATACACATATATACATATATGAAAAGGAATTTATTAGGGAGAATTAGCTCACACAACTACAAGGTGATGTCCCATAACAGGCTGTCTGCCGGGGAAGAAAGATAGAAGCTGGTAGCATGGCCCCTAGGGAAGTTGGTAGCATGGCTCAGTCCAAGTCTGTAAGGCCCCAAACCTGGAAACCTGATAGTGCATCCTCATCCTAAGGCCAAAGGCCTGAGAGCCCTGGGGAGGCTGCTGGTTCAAGTTCCAGAGTCCAAGGCCAAAGAACCTGGAGTCAGATGTCCAAGAGCACAGGGAGGAAAGGGTATACTGCACCAGGAGAGAGAGAGAGCGAGCAAAAGAAAGAAGAACAAGCAAGCTGAATACCCTCTTCTTCTTCCTGCTTTGTTCTGTCATCACTGGCAGCCCATTGGATGGTGCCTGCTCACACTGAGTGGGCCATTTTCCTCTCTCAGTCCACTGACTCACATGTCAATCTCCTCTGGAAACAGCCTTACAGACATACTCAAGAACAATGCTTTACCAGCCATCCAGGCATCCCTCAATGGAGTCAAATTGACACCTAATATTAATCATCATATCTCCTCTTTGGCAGGTCCTAACAAGGAGCCAGTTGGCTGATGAGAAATGTAATTTGCAGGTCCCAGTCCCAGCACCACCAAGTGGAATATAGAAGGGTAGGTCTGGAGCTGAGATATTAATAACTGGAATGTGCATTCAGTACCAGTTTTTCCTGAGTACAGCATTTTAATCTGTATATGCAAGGCTCCTTTGATTTCAGCAATGTTTTCTTGAATTACATCTATGAATTTTTTTTAATTCCATTGTTTGGTCCTTAGTTTTTTTTTTATGTGGGCTCCAGATTGGTGAAAAGAAACCACTCCATGGACACATCATATGGCGAAATTAATTTCCAGTTTGTTTAACATGGCATATATAAGTCTAACAGTAGGAAGGTGGCTACAAAGTATTGCTTGGCTCTGAATTGGTTTCAGAGGTCCTTACCTCCACCACTAAACTCTTAACAGGGGCTGCCATTGCTCTTTTCTGTACAAGTTGGGGTCCTGGTGGATCTAAGAAGCTCAATTTCATGTTTGTACTGGGAAAATACTAATAATGTCATAAAGATAATTGTATTTTCCTCATTCCAGGCCTAACTTAGAACCCCAAATCCCTTCTCCTAGTGTCTGAGAAAAGAAATCCAAATAAAAACAAAACATATTGAAGATGAAAAATAATATAGTGACTAGTTTTAAGATCCTTTTATTTCTGGTTCTACTTAGAGCCCTTGACTAACAAACTTGTCCCCCAGTCTTTACCTTTATAGATATCAAGAGGGACTGGGCACATGAAGTCCAGTTGAAGATTGTTTTATCTGCATGCTGATGCAAACTTTAGTTCACAGAAACCAAAAATTAGGTCTGTAAATTGCATTTGGTTTTAGGGTTATTGCTTTCCTCCATACTGATGAGTGTTGTGGGTGGATTTGTGAGCTCTCATTGCTAGTTAAGCATCTGCTATTCATCATCCTGATATAGTCATCTTTTGCATTTTACTTTTCAGATGGCAAGCTTCATCAGAAATTAAGCACTTTTTACTAGAGACGCTATTTGACTCGCGATTTGACAGATTCTAAGCTTAAAGGGAATCGGGGCGGGGTGGGGGGGCGCTGATAATAACATCAACTACAGGAAGATGTCATGAATGGGTTTACTTACTCTACTGGAGCCCAAAATGAAAGGAAGAATATGAATATTCTCTTGACCTCACTGTCTTCTGGTGACACTTTAGATCTGGTTCCATCAATTTATATTTTCAATTACACCTGCTTTACTGGCCCTTCCCCTCACTTATATTTTTATGTCTATCCTATATTAAAAATAATTATATCCTGCCCCCACGAGCTGCCAAACTCACTGCACTCAAACTTCTTGAAAGAATTCTCATAATCTTCTCACCATTTTTCCCCTTGAAATGTGGATTTCATTTCTGCCACCTTTCTGAAACCACTCACCAGTGTCACAGATAACCTACTAATTGTAAATCCAATTGCTATATCCTTCTTTCTATTCCTCTCCATCTCTCTCCCTCTTTTGATGTTCTCAAGCCTCTCTTCTCCTGACTTTTATGACACCGAAGTCTCTTTGTTCTCCTAATTCTGGATACTCCTTCTCTGACTCTTGCACTGATTTTCTTCCTCCTCTTGCTTCTAAAGGCTCTCCAAGACTCTGTCCTTGGTTCTTATTTTTTCTTTCTCTTGAACCTTGATGAATTCATCAAAGTCCATTGTTTTATCTACAAAACCTATTTATCTTAATTTAGTTATCTCTTCAAGCTCTATTCATATGTTCACAACTTCCTGATGGACATTACTCCCTGAATAATCCAACAGCATATCAAACTCAACAGGTCCAAAGGTAAATTCATTATGTCCTCTCACAAATTACCTCCTTTTCCCAAAAGTTCAAAGCCTATCCTTTGCTCTTCCCAGTATCTAATCAATTGCCAAATTTGTAAGCTCTCTGTCTTTGCAACATTTACATCTGCCACCTTACTCCATTCTCACTACCACTACCGTATGTTTTATTGAGTAATACACTGGACAGTGTCAGTGCTCCAGATAGGTTCCTTCAGATTTCTTTGCCATTTTACTATATGTGTCCTTCCTCCACTGATTTCAGTGTTCTTGGATTGCCACGTTTCAGTGGGCTCTTCCTTGAAAGCTGCCCTCAGGTTATTGGAGCTATTTTGCCCACAGGTCAGAGGATTAGTTCTGAGAGTTTTCATCCCTCACCTCTACCTGGGGGTGACTGTTAACCAATGGCTATAGAATGTGGGACTCTGAAAGCACAACTGTCTGACCTCAGGATGATACAACTTGGAGGTCTCACACTGCAGAATTTCCTGGCAGGATCAGGCTGAAGTTACCTCTTGCAGAATGGCTGCCAAATTTTCTCCCTTTCTTCCTCTCCTCTGCTCATCTCATCTTCATAGGAAGATGAGATAGGAATCCATCTTTCTATCTCTCAGGGTCTGCTGCTGGGGAACTGTGGCTAGGACAAGTCATGTTTTTGAGTACCTGCCATGTGTCAGGCACGATGCTAAATGCCCACATATGCAATTTCCCTTAATTTAATCCTCTCAACCATCTGGAGAGCTAATTATTATTCTGATTAATAGATGAGTGAACTGGCGTTTAAGTAACTTTTTTCAAAGCTATGTAGCTAGTATGTGGCAATGCCAAGAGTCCAAACAAGGCTTCAGAGGCAGCTCAGTCAAGCAATTTTCTATACTCCTTCTGAAACTACTTCATGGAAAGGAGACTTCTAATATGGCCTCGCATGAGCCCTGTCTCCTGGTATTCACATCCATGTACAATTCTCTCCCCTTGGGTGTGAGCTGGACCTAGTAATTTGCCCCTGACAAATAGAATGTGGCTAAAGTGATTTCACTTCCAAGATTAGTTATACAAGACTGGCTTCTATCTTGCTAGCAGAACATTTTGCTGCCTTTGGTTAATCAAGTTGCTCTGTTGGAGAGGCCCATGTGATAGGGAATTGAGAGTGGCTTCCACTCAAGAGCTAATGAGGAACTGAGGCCCTGAAACCTGCCAGCAACCACATGAGTGAGCTTGGAAGTGAGTCCTTCCCTGCTGGAGCCTTGAGATGAGGCTGCAGCCATAGTCAACATCCTGATTGTAGCACATGAGAGACTCTGTGCCAGGGGACTCAGATAAGCTGTGCCTGTATTTCTGATCCACAAAAACTAAGAGATAATAAATTATATATATATTTCATATATATAAAATATCACACACACATATACACATATATATACATATATACACACATATATATACACACACACATATATACACACACACACACACACACACACACACACATATATATATATATATATATATATGAATGAGACAGGGTCTCACTCTGTCACCTAGGTTGCAACCACTCCTCTGGGGTTTAAGCTATTCTCATGCCTCAGCTTCCCGTGTAGCTGGGACTACAAGCATGTCACACCAACTAATTTTTGTATTTTTAGTAGAGATGGGTTTCACCATGTTGCCCAGGCTGGTCTCAAACTCCTGGCCTCAAGCTATCCACCCGTCTCTGCCTCCCAAAGTGCTGGGATTACAAGCATGAGCCACCACGCCCAGCCAGAGTGTGGCATTTTTTTAAAGCCTGCTGCTTGGAAAACAGAGTCAACCTTGTTATTCGGTGTAACACTTGAAACCTCCAGCTCAGTGACTTACCAATAGATGCTAACTAATAATCTATCACCTCTGGTGGTTTTATGGTCCAATAAACTTAGCTAGGATGGTGATGAATAAACTGCTTGAAAAGCATTAACTTTCCAGTGTAATAGGTACTTGATAACCTTAGAACCAAGTAAACAACAAATAAATTACCAGCGAGGTTGAGCAAAGATATTATTTTAACACATCCAAAATAAGCCTTTGGTTTTGTGCTTGTTTCAATCAATTAATCAATTGATAAAGGACAGTACAAATTGGGCACCAGCTGGCTTGTTGCTCAACCGTCAGCAAAACTGTGTTCAGCACCTCCCAGTCAACTGCATGTTTCCCAACGTGTGCCTCTCTCTGCCCCTGCATACTCACCCACATACAGCACATTGTCATGTAAATGGAAATCAACCAAAGATGTTTTTCCAACTCTTTATTCCTTTCGTTGCCATGGGATTACAGATCAGAAGTCAGAGAAGACAGATGTAAAATAGAAAAAGATGCAGCCCTCCAACTACCCCAGCTGCCTGAAAGCATCCTTTGAGTAGGCAAGAAAAGGTAATAATGAGATGGATGACACTGAGCGACAGTCTGCCACTATGATGGTAGGAGTAGAAAAAAGCTAGAAGACAAAGGCAAATGCATAATGTCCCTTGACCCACAGAGAAACGTGCACACCTTCCCCATCTTTTTCAAACAGTGGTTAGCAACATCTTGGGCAACCAACTGTCCTAATTTGTTGGAAACTGTCCTCATTTTAGCACTGAAAGTCCTGTGTTCCTGGAAATAGCTCGATCCAAGATAAACCAGAATGGTTGGTCACCCTAGCAACAACCATTAACTCCCAAAGGGCTCAGCTCCCATTGACATTTGCTTTTTAATTGGAAGAGTCAATAAAAAGATATCTTCTTAAACTTTTATCTTTGAAAGCTGTAATTATCCTATTGGCAGAATGTATTTTTTAAGGTAGTACCATAAATTCTATTCCTCCCACTAAAAAGTGAAAAAATACATTAGAAGGTTTTACTGATTTTATTCAGATGTTATATTCGAGCTGAAAGGTGGGGGAAGGAGACAGGAGAGTGAGTTTGGAGGACAGAAAGCTGTCAAAAATATGGACTAAGGGCATATTTAAATTTCCCGGTACATTATTATGTTTTTTTTGTTGTTGTTGTTGAGATGGAGTCTCGCTCTATCACCCAGGCTGGAGTGCAGTGGCCGGATCTCAGCTCACTGCAAGCTCCGCCTCCCGGGTTCCCGCCATTCTCCTGCCTCAGCCTCCCGAGTAGCTGGGACTACAGGCGCCCGCCACCTCGCCCGGCTAGTTTTTGTATTTTTAGTAGAGACGGGGTTTCACCGTGTTAGCCAGGATGGTCTCGATCTCCTGACCTCGTGATCCGCCCGTCTCGGCCTCCCAAAGTGCTGGGATTACAGGCTTGAGCCACCGCGCCCAGCCAGTAGTCACTCTTTAAACTCTAAAGATCTGGACCCTACAATTTGCAAATTTTACAGCTAGAAGACACCTTGGAGGTAATCTAACCTAAACTCCTACTTTTTAGACAGCATTCAAGGAAGCTCAAATTTGCATTTTGCTACCTGTTACAGAACACAGCTTTGGGGAGCTCTTAACAGTTGTTACATGATAAAAAGTTTCCTTGGTCACATAAGTTTAGGAAATTTCGAGGTAAGCAATATCAAACAAGTTTCTTGACTGCAGAAATTTTCTAGGCATTTGATATACTTGCAATCAATGACTCTCATTCAAAGATGTACATTAGAGTCACCTGGGGAACTTTTAAAAGCTATAATTGACTGGGCCCCACCAAGATTTAGGAAACAGAAAATAATCACTCTGGATATTTCTGATGTTCACTCTGATTAAGACTCACCAGCTGCCGGGCGCAGTGGCTCAAGCCTGTAATCCCAGCACTTTGGGAGGCCGAGACGGGTGGATCACGAGGTCAGGAGATAGAGACCATCCTGGTCTACACCGTGAAACCCCGTCTCTACTAAAAATACAAAAAAAAACTAGCTGGGCGAGATGGCGGGCGCCTGTAGTCCCAGCTACTTGGGAGGCTGAGGCGGGAGAATGGCCTAAACCCGGGAGGCGGAGCTTGTAGTGAGCCGAGATTGCGCCACTGCACTCCAGCCTGGGCGACAGAGCAAGACTAGACTCCGTCTCAAAAAAAAAAAAAAAAAAAAAAAGACTCACCAGCTATATTCTTGAGCTCTCTATTCTGTTCCACTGGTGTGTGTGTCTGTTTTTTTATGGCAATACCACACTGTTTTAGTTACTACAGCTTTATAACATATTTTGAAGTTAGGTAATGTGATGCTCGTTTGTTCTTTTTGCTTAGAATTGCTTTGAATATTTGGGGTGCTTGTGGTTTGACATGAATTAGGGTTATTTTTTTTTCTATTTCTGTGAAAAAAAGTCATTGAAATTTTGATAGAGATTGCATTGAATCCGTAGATTGCTTTGGATAGTATAGACATTTTAACAATATTAGTTCTTCCAATCCATGAACACAGGATATCTTTCAATTTATTTGTGTCTTCTTCAATTTCATTCAGCAATGTTTTATAGTTTTCAGTGCACACATATGTCACTTCCTTGTTTAAACTGATTTTAGACAGTGGTGCCAAGACACACAATGGGAAAAGAACAGTCTCTTCAATAAGTGATGATGGAACCACTGGATCTCCACGTGCAGAAGAATGAAATCAGACCCTTATCTCACTCCATACACAAAAATAAACTCAAAATGGATTAAAGACTTAAACATATCTGAAATTGTAAACTACTAGAAGAAAAACAGAGGAAAACCTCCATAACATTGGTCTAGGCAATGATTTTTTTTATATCACCCCAAAAGCAAAACTAGACAAATGAAATAATATCACACAAAATACTACACAGCAAAGGAAACAATCAAGTGAGTGAAGAAACAATCTACAGAATGGGAGAATATATTTGCAAACCATACATCTAATAAGAAGTTAATATCAAAAATATATAACACACTCAAACAACTCAATAGCAAGAAAACAAATAAACTGATTAAAAAAATAAACAAAGGGCTTGAATAGACATTTCCCCCCAAAAAAGACATACAAATGGCCAACAGGTATATGAAAAAAATGTTTAACACCACTAATCATTAGGGAAATGCAAATTAAAACCACAATGAACTATCACCTCACATCTGTTAGAATGGCAATTATCAAAAAGATTAAATATAAGTGTTGGAGAAGATGTGGGATAAGGGGTACACTTACACACTGTAGGTGGGAATATAAATTAGTACAGCCATTGTGGAAAACAGTACGGAGGCTCCTCAAAAAACAAAAATAAGGCCAAGCATGGTGGCTCATGTCCGTAATCCCAGGACTTTGGGAGGCCGAGGCAGGCAGATCACGAGGTCAAGAGATCGAGACCATCCTGGCCAACATGGTGAAACCCCATCTCTACTAAAAAAGTACAAAAATTAGCTGGACATGGTGGCATGCGCCTGTAGGCCCAGCTACTCAGGAGGCTGAAGCAGGATAATTGCTTGAACCCAGGAGGTGGAGGTTGCAGTAAGCCGAGATCGTGCCACTGCACTCCAGCCTGGTGGTAGAGCGAGACTCTGTCTCAAAAACAACAACAACAAAAACAAAAAAACAAAAATAGAACTACCATATGATCCAGAAATCCCACTACTTGATATATATCCCAAGGATATGAAATCAGTATGTCAATAAGATAGCTGCACTCCCATGTTCATTGCAACATTATTCACAATAGCCAAGGTATGGAGTCAACCTAAGTGTCAACAGATGGATGAATAAAGACAATGTGGTATATACACATAATGGAAAAGAATTAAATCCTGCCATTTGCAACAACTGGGATGAACCTGGAGGACATTATGTTAAGTGAAATAAGCCAGGCACAGAAAGGCAAATATCACATGTTCTCATTCACACTTGAAAGCTAAAAAAGTGAACCCATAGAAGTAGAGAATAGAACAGTGGTTACCAGGGGCTAGGGAGAGGGTAGGGGAAAGACTGGGGAGAAGTTGGTCAAAGGAGACAGCATTTCAGTTAGACAGGAGGCATAAGTTCATGACATTTCTTGTAAAACATGGTGACTGTAGTTATTAATGTATTGTATTCTTGAAGATTGCTGAGGGTAGATTTTATGTTCTCACCATTAAAAAACCATGTGAGGTAATGAATATGTTAATCAGCTCAATTTAACTATTCTACAGTGCATACATATTTCAAAACAACATTTGTATATGAAAAAATATACACAATTTTTGTCAATCAAAAGGTAACATTGGCCAGACATGGTGGCTCATGTCTATAATCCTAGCACTTTGGGAGGCCAATGTGAGTGGATGGCTTGAGCCCAGGAGTTCAATATCAGCCTGGGCAACATGGTGAAACTTTGTCTCTACAAAAAATACAAAAATTAGCTGGGTATGATGGCACGTGCCTGTAGTCCCAGCTACTTGGGAGGCTGAGGTGGAAGGATGGCTTGAGCCTGGGAGGCAGACACTGCAGTGAGCCGACATTTGCCATTGTACTCGAAATGAGTAATAGAGTGAGACTGTCACACACAAAAACATTAAAATTAATAAATTTTAGAAAGAACTACTGGCTAATATGTACTGTGAATCTATGATAGTAAAAAAAAAAAGTCTGCAATATTTTATAACCTTATTTGACAATACATTTTTTTCTTCCTTCCTTTGTTTCTTCCTTCCTTCCTTCCTCTCTTTCTTCCACCCTCTTTCTTTCTTTTTGTTTTGGCTTTGGAAGACACTGATTTATATTTGAGGTTTTGTTTGTTTGGTCAACAAGGAGAGAAATAGAAAATTATTAATTATGTCTCTAAATATACTTTATTTAAAAACAGATTATACTTTATTTAAATTTTTAATATAAAAAATTAAATCATATGGAGAACTGAGGAGAGTAGAATAATAAACTCTTTTGTATTATCACTTAGTTTCAACAGTTATAAACGCATGACCATCTTGATTCACCAACATTCTCATCTACTTCCCCCCTCTCCCCACCACTGGATTCTTTTGAAGCAAACTCCAGATAACTATATTATTTTATTCATAAATACTTGAAGATCTATCTCTAAAAGATTAAACATTTTAAAATATAATTGTAATACCTTTATCACATAAAAATTAATAATTCTTTAATATTGTTAAATATTCAGTCAGTATGCAAATTTATAAGAATTGACACATTCATGATAATGAATCTTCCTAACCTAGAACATGGTATGTCTTTTGATTTGTTCATGGGCATTTTCATGTATTTCAGAAATGTGTTTTAGTTTTCCTCATATAGGTTCTGAAACTTTTTAAAGTAAGTTTTCACCTAGGTATCATATTTTACTTATTTTGGTTTATCCTTTGCCATTAAAATGACATCTTCTCTTCCATTATATTTTCTAACTTCATTGTTTGTATACGTGAGTTTTAATCAGCTTTAAGGTCTAATCTACATGCAACAACATGCACAGGTTTTAAGTACACAGTTCAATGAGTTTTAGTAAAAATATATACCCATTTAACCACCATCCTCACTGATTTTTAAATGTTGATTTCATAACTTGCTAACTTATTAAATTTCATGTTTTAATATATACTCTCAAAGTTCTTACTAGCTTTGGCCAATTATTAAAAAGGTATCACATTCCAATTTCTGTTTTTGGTTTTGCTTCTTACTCTATCCCACAATGCCAAAAAGATTTTTTCCAGTCCATGTTGTAATAGAAATAAATTAAATGTCAAATTGTGACTGATCCTAGAGATTTAAATTGTTATTACCGACATAAAGAAACATGATCCTGTTTGCAACAGGTGTCATGCTAAATACAAGTTTAGTGATGTAAGCTGCTAATAATAATTGGAATATGAGCTGACTCAAGAATACATATCCGGCTCATTAATATTTGCTTCAGAGAAATAGGCTCAAATGTTCTTCTTGAGTCTGAGTAGGTACATGCCCTGGATACTTAGATGAATAAATTTATGGCCAAGCCCAGCACTAAGGCTATCATTACTCACAGAACTCCATGTGACCCCTAGCTGGAAAAATGTGTTTACCAAGCCCCAGCTGTTGTATTTATGAATGTTTAGGAAGCTGAAATGACTGGCATTGGTCTCAGTGTCCCTAAAATGTGACGAGTTTTTTGAAAGTTGCGAGGCAGCCAACTTACTCACCTAGATGAGACTAGAAGAAAAGCAGTAGCTTTTCACGGGAGTAGGGGCTTTACCGGCTGAGTATCCTCTGGGGTCATCAACACCCTGAGGATAGTCTGGTACCTACCTAGGGGCAAGGTAATGAGAAACATATAGAGCAAAGGTGGTGGGGGCAGAAGGGTGAGGCATGCTGGTTGGAAGAAAAAAGTGGGTTATTCCAGAAGTTCTTAGAGCTGATAGAGTCTGTAACACATAATTTAATACTTGAGCCTTGTCTTTGTATGAGGTTTGGAAAAAGTGGGCCTTGAGCAAGGATTTGATTGCAATTAGTTTATTGGAGGAGGGGGTATAATCTTAGGAAGCATGGCAAAAGAAAAGAAGGAAAATCAATATTCTGGATGTAAATGAAAGGGTTACTACTGTGGACAAATGGGGCTCAATGTCACTGGCCACCTTCTGAGATATTGGGTAAAATATGCCTCAGAAATCTCCTGCTGATTGCTGAGGATGCTCAGATATGTATCCACTCATTTCCATCCCTAATTGGTTTAGGGTCGCTATTAGGGATGGGGTGGAAGTTAACACTTGACACTTCTGGCCTACCCTACTGGCAAACCAAGCATGCTCCCATGGTCAGAGAGTGCCCTCTGGCAAATAACTGTATGGATATGGGAGTTCTTTACAGAAAATTTCTAGGTAGAGCAAGAGGATAGGAGAGCTACAATTTTATATTGCTTATGTTGCTTTCTGGTTGTTTTTTATGTGTGAGTTTTATCTCACCAACAACAATGAAAACTCTTTGAGTGCAGGGGCTACAAGTTATATCTGTGTTGATTCCCCCCATAAATTCTGGTGAGATCCTTGCCACTGCAAGATTAAATCCATTAAGCCCTTCATGATCGGGGGGCCCTGCCTTCCTCTCCAGACTTTTCTTTACAGTCCACGTTCTCATCCCAGGCATCCCAACCATTCCTCAAGTGCCTTCTCTCTGCATAAAATACCCCTTCCTCCCTTGTCCAATGGGTCAACACTGATAATCTGTCAGGATCAGCTAAGCAGCTCTTTTTTCTTAAAGTATTCCAAGTTTTCCCCAAGTAATCATGCCCTCTTTTGCAAACCACTACCTGGTTCTTACTTCTACTATACAATTTATCATACTGTACTGAAGTCCTGCCTATCAGAATGTGAGCTCATTGAGAAAGTAATGTGTTTTTATCCAAAGCACCCAGTTCAGTGCCTGCTATGGAGTCAATGCTCAATAAATACTTTTGGAATGAATTAATGAATGTTACCAATAGATACTTTCTGATTAAATGAAACAAGGAGTTGGACATACTCTCTTTGGATACTCTAAAATACCCCTCAAATATTTATAGATTGAATGTGTGGTCAGGAAGAATATTCCCCAGAATAGTGTGTCAATGATCTTCAGCCAAGTATGACCAGGAACATGGCTATAATTCAACAACATGGGGTTTTACTCATTGCAGTGAAGAAACACACATCATCGTAGACCTTACAGAGTCTCAGTAAGAGTGTGTTAGAAAGAAACTATGATACAATTGGGGCTTTGGATGAATGATGGGGAGGGGATCAAAGAAGCAGGGATTTGCTCTCGATCAGATGCTGTCAGAAGTGGGGGCAATCCTATGATTGGGTCTGTTGTGAAAGGCATAGTGGCTTGGATTTTGTTTGGGCTCAGACAAAATTATGAAGTGACCTTGTTTTGTTTCATTTTCTGATGGTCTCAGGGTATCTTTACCTGTGTTTGGTATTCTGTGAGACTGTTTATGTCCCACAGGAAAAAAAAAAATGGCCTGGCTGTGAGCATTTGGTCAGCTTGTAATAACACTGAGGTGTAACTGTGAACATCAGAGAAGTTCTGAACATCATTAGATGCTTTCATGAGGTGATGAGAGAAGGCCCCCAAAGAAGAAGATTATATGTACAGGTACTGATAGCATTCACAAGTGTGAAATGGGAGCTGAATAGAAGAAGAGACTAAAACCGAAAAGCAAACTCGATCTTCCATCATGCTCTGTGACCTTTCAGGTTGAGAAGAATCTTAAATCCTGAAGCTCTACATAGTCCCAAATGTATATAATAGTTAAAAGAAATATATTTTTTCAACTGAAAAGCAAGAAACACAGATCCTCCTTTGAAGATAAACTATAAGCCCTGAAAAATTAAAATACTTAATCCAGCAGCAATATCACTTGTGTAGCAATAAAATAATAGGATTTCCTTTTCTCTGCCTCCTTGTTTTGGCTATTCTCTCTTCTAAAAAAATGTTGACATACTTTTGGGGGATAAGAGTTAGATAACAAATCTGAAAGTATATAATTTATATTTTGGAACAAAAACAGAATATGGAATTTTCTGTTGGTTAAATCGTTTATGAAGCTCTGCGACTGGAAATCTAAGTCCAAATGGTCACTTAAAAGCCATTCCACTATTTATTCAACAAATTGTTTTAGAGCACTTAGTATAAGTTAGGTACCATGGTAGATGCAGGAGTTACGAAGATGAATAAAACAAATTCTTGTACTAGAAGAGCTTACAGTCCATCAGAGGAGACAAATAATCACTGACATAAAACAAATCTAACTCTCTGTCAGAGTGTCCACCCCTGGCAAAAGGAAGTGACAGAAATGTTGCCAGACACAGAGAAAGTATAGCCACGAGCAACTGGGTCCCAAGAAATAGTCTGATTTAAATTATCTGAGATTGATTTTTTGGGGGACAGCTTTTTATTTGAATATAATTTCAAACTTACAGAAAAGTTGCAATAATAGTACAAGAACTCCGGTTTACCTTTCATCCAGATTTACCAATTGCTTTCCTAACCATTTGCAAGCAAGTCAGAGATATTGTGCCTAGCCATACTAAATACTTTAGTTCATGTTTTCTTTTTTAAATTTCTTTTTATTTCTATAGTTTTTAGGGAACAGATGGTATTTGGTTACATAAGGAAGTTCTTTAGTAGTAATTTGGGAGATTTTGGTGCACCCATCACCCGAGTAGTATACACTGAACCCGATTTGCAGTCTTTTATCTCTCACCCCCTCCACCCTTTCCCCTGAGTCCCCAAAGTCCATTCTATCATTCTTATGCCTTTGCATCCTCATAGCTTAACTCCCATTTATGAGTGAGAACATACAATGCTTGGTTTTCCATTCCTGAGTTACTTCACTTAGAATAATAGTCTCCAGCTCCATCCACTTTGCTGCAAATGCCATTAACTTGCTCCTTTCTAGGGCTGAGTAGTACGTATGTATATACATATATGTGTGTGTATATATATACACATACACACACACACACATAATTTCTTTATCCATTCACTGATTGATGGGCATTTGGACTGGTTCCATATTTTTGCAATTGCAAATTGTGCTGCTATAAACATGCATGTGCAAGTGTCTTTTTCATAGAGTGTGTTTTCAAAAAGCAAGAAAATTCCCCTATCTAACCACTATGCAGTTATTCAAGCCAGGAAGTTTATCACTGATACAATACTATCCACTCCATAGTCCATTTTCAAATTTTATCAATTGTCTCAATGTCCTTTATAGTATTTTGTTTCCATATCCTGCTCCAATTCAGGTTCATGCATTTAGATGTCATTCTTGTTTTTTTTTTTTTTTTTTTTTTTAAGTCTTTGTTAACCTAGGGTAATTCCACAGTCTTTCTGTCTTTCTCAATCCTAACACTTTGAGAATTCCAGGCCAGTTATTTTGTAGAATGCCCCTCAATTTGGATGTATGTGATATTTCTTATTATGATATTCAGGGTACACATTTTTAGCAGTAATAAGTGGTTGATTTAAAATCTCAGAATAGCTGCCTCTACCCACGTCTCCCTCACTTTGACCTGACACTGTGCACAATTGGGAAGCTTTTGAGGTTTTCTGGTGAAATCTAGACTTTTCTCTGCTTTCTCCTATGATCTCTAATTTAGCCATCAGAATTGCTAAAATCCTGAGGAGAATGTTTGCTTCTTGGGGAGTTTACACTAAGCAGAAAGCTTATTAATTCAAAACTCATTCCAATGTGTGTCCTTCCCCACCTCAATCCCCCAGGGATTAGTACCTGTTTTATTATTATTGCAATGAGTAAATTATTCATCAGGGTGGCTAAACGGCTTACAGAGATAAATAACATGACATGAGTGTAATAAAGATATTTCCCTTTTCTAAATAAGTAGCACTTATAACTCAACCTGTAAGACTGTTCTTCTTTCCAGAGAGGAAGAGTCCTGTAAATGGTACCTGAAGAGCAAGAGCTTTAAACAGGCCCTAGTGCAAAAGAGGTCAAGGCCTCAGTGATACCAAGAGTTCTGATTGTGCCATTTCTGTCCCTGCTTCCTCACTGGTATATCCAAGGCTACCACAAAGTGAAAGGAGGAGGATGTGTGGGCAAAGAGTGGGTGGAGAAGACTTCCAAGAATTGGAAACTATGCAGACTAGCAGCTGGTAGTTAATTAGTTTTACTTCTAAAATGACCCCTTTGTGCAGTTTGTCCTTCCTGAGAAAGAGGTTAAAATGCTGCCATGGCTGCTTTTTAGCAGTATGGTGATTAAAACAATCTCAGGGCCTAAATAAGATGGCTCTACTTATTTGGTTGAGGAGAGAGTGGTCCTTCATTTTTTTTTTTTCTCCACTCCTACTCACTGAACATCACATCGAAAAATGAGCAAATTCCTACACTTTACTTCCTATTCCTATAGGAGCGATTTAGAGGGAGGAATGCTCATTAAAGGAGATTCTAGAATCTAAAGTTATCTGTATTACTGAAACTGAGAAGCAAGCTTAAGATGTTACTAGCATAGCTCGAACACAGTTGATAAAAGTAGCTAACATCTATTGTGCATTTAGCATGTGCTGGGCCATAGCTTAAGGGCTTTTCATGGTTTATCTCCTTTAATCATCACTACGATCTATGAATTGGGTAGCGTTATGATTATGAGCATATATGTCTGGTTTTTCAGATGAATAAGCTGGGGCTGAGAAAGGTGAAGGGACTGAGCCAAGGTGAGTTAGAATGGAGGCAGGATTTAACCACAGGTAGTCTGGCCCAGAGCCCATTGCTCAACCACTGTACTACCTGCCTTCCAGCTTCCATTTGCCTACAGTCTAGTGGGAGTCATAAAAGAACTAAGAGAAGAAGATGAATCCAGACTGGAAGTGGCTGGGCTCCCAGGAGCCTCACCAGTTGGAGACCCTGGACCCCCTGGCCAAGCTCACTGCAGGTGAAGAAAAAAATCCACCCCTGCTCAGCCTGGAGCGAGAAGGTGACCAAGGAGGAAATAGTGGCAGCCGAGCTCAGCATGACCGTCGCTCACAGCAATGAGAAGCATGACCTTCACGTTACCCTGCAGCAGGTCCAGCGGTGAACCAATTGCCCAAGACCTGACCTAGGTTGTTGGAGAGGTCACAGGGGTTCCACTCTCTTTTCAGAAACTCATAATTAAGGGAACATCTCTGAAGGAAATGGAGATACCTTTGTCAGCACGTGGAATACAAAATGGTTGCCAAGTCATGTTAATTGGGAAAAAGAGCAGTCCAGAGGAAGAGGTTGAACTGAAGAAATTGAAAGAGTTGGAGAAGAAAGTTGATGAACTTTAAGAGTTGAATAAACAGTTTACTGGACTCCAGCAAGGTTTTCTGGCCAAGAATTTGCAAACTGAAGCTCTCTGCAAACTTGATAGGAGAGGAAAAGCCACAACCAAACAGTTTATGAAGATCTTGGAAGAGATTGACACACTGATCCTGCCAGAAAATTTGAAAAACAATAGATCAAAAAGGAAAGGTTTGGTTAAAAAGAAAAAAAAAAGTTCAGGCGTTCATAGCTGAGTGTGGCACAGTGGAGCAGAACATCTGCCAGGAGACCCAGCAGCTGTAGTCTACAAACTTGGCCCTGGCCGAGTAAGGTGTGACAGAAAGAGGCTGTACTGCCCTGAAGAACAGCACCACCAGCTCTGCCCTCTCTGGAGCATTATTTACCTGATTTATTCTAGGGACAACTGGCCTATTGCCAATTTTCCTACTCCTACCCCAGTTCTCAGTGAAAAACTGTTGTCCTTGTGATCTTGAGTAGGGCGCTTGTCTGTTTTCTCATTGTGTCTCTGTGGCCGTGTGGTCCAGCAGCCTACTTTTTCTGGAGAGGTCCTCCCCTGCCCAGGTTTTCCCAGCTATTTGATCTTCTGGTGCTTTCTTTGGGCTGGTGAGATCTCTCCTTTGTCCTGAGCTAGTTCTAGGTTTATAGGCTACCCTGGTCTTCAGATACAGAAGAGCTTTTTCGCTCGTGATCACACAGTCCCATAGATGTAAAATCAGAATCACTAGGAGGTTGCATCTATAGTCAGGAATGTTGAGAATGGCTTAGAACAGGTGTTTGGCACATAGTAGTCCAAGTATCCCTCATTGTGACCTAATTCCAGAACATGAGGCTGGGTTATTGGCTTATAGGCATTATTCTTACCTCTTAGTGACCTGACAAACTACAAGACATGAAATATCAGGGGGCCAGTCCTGGAATGAAGCCTATGGTTGATGCATGGACTTCCTTGTCCCCAAGAAAATCTTCAGAACCCAGTGTTGACTGAGTCCGTGCTTAAAACCAGGCAGAGCAATGGCTTAAGAAGGGCAAAGAGGGGGAGCCACAATGAATAAAGCAGGCTGGTGGTGAAGCCAACCATAAATTTCCCAGGAATGACATGTGCTTCCTTCAAGGGCATTTCTGTTAAAAATACCCTTCTGAGATCTGTATTCCCTTCAAGGCCATTCTTGTCCATTTTGTGGACTGTCCTGCAATATCACTGTTATTAAAAAAGTTTGAGCATAGGTATGGTGCACATTCCTGTAGTCCCAGCTGCTTGGGAGACTGAGACAGGAGGATCGCTTGAGCCCAGGAGTTTGCATGTAGCCTGGGAAACATAGTGAGACTTCATCTCTAAGAAATTAATAAGTTAACAAATAAATAACTAAAACAGTTTGAATGCCCATCATCAAGCAGAAGAATGTTTTGTTTTTGTTTTGATTAGTGAGTAAAACCATTCTGTGGTTCTAGGCATAATTTGTGTTTAACAGAGTAGCCACAACATTTAATAAGAAGTTACTGTGTGCTGGGCACTGTTCTAAGTTTTTAAATATATATTCATCATTTAACCCTCACATAACCTAAGAAGTAGACAGGTATTATCCCCGTTTTGGAGATCAGGAAACTGAGAACACTTAGGTAATCTGCTTAAGGTCAGACAGTACGTGGCAAAGCCAGGGCACAAAGCTGGGCAGTTTGGTTTCAGAGCCACTGTTTTTATGCTCTACTGTACTACTTCTCAACCAACATAGGGTTACATGCTCCCATTCTCTTATTTTCTCTCTATTCCTCTCCCTATACCTTTATCTTCCATGTTAGTCTTTCCACTTCCTCTCCGGCCCTCTCTAGTTCATTCTCCACAGAGCACCCTGAGTGATTATAAAGTACAAATCTTATCATATCAGTCCGCTGCTCAGAAACCTCCAATAGCTCACTAATTCTCTTAGGATAAAGGCCAAAGTCCTTACCTACACCTTCTCCCACCTCATCTCGAGCCCCTCTCCTGTTTGTTCTCTGCTGTCAGCCACTCTGGTCTTCTTTCAGGTCCTCAGATGCACTGTGCCCTCTTCTACCTGGGGGTCTTTGCACATGCTGCTACTTCTGCTTGGACAGCTCCTCACCATCTTTCCTCCATCCCTACTCCTTGTGTACATATCTTATTCATCCTTCAGAATGTAACTCAAAGTCTCTTCCATGGAGACCTCGCCTATTGTCTTGAGACCATATCAGGCCCCCACATGGGGTCCTTTCATGGCTACCCATAACTTTTCTTTCACCATAGTCCATGATAGCTTATTTGTGGAATTATCTGGTTAGTATTTGCCTTTAACACTAGACTGTATGTTCCTTAGGTTAAGGGGCTTCTTTGTCTTGTTAACAGCATTATTTCGAGTACATTGTCTTGTATATAGTAGGACCTCAATAAATATTTGGAGAACAAAACAAACAAACAAACAAACAAACAAACAAACAAACAAGGTGAATCCATGCCAGATGACTGGGTTGAGTTGGTCAGGGAAAATTTCACAGAAGGCAGATTGGAACTAGGCTGAAAAGCAGGCTGGGTTTGATTTAATGAAGTAGGCTATGAAAAGCATTCCAGGTGAGGGGAACCAAAGGAACTTTACACGACCTGGGACCAGCAAACTGAGCAGTTTGTCTACAGCAGAGAGATCTTGCAGTCATTTGCAGGAGACCTTTATCACACTTCTAATCCATGAGAAGTAGTAGGGTGAATATGAAGAACTCTCAGAGCCCAGTGACTATTGGTGCTTATTAGCCAGGGCACGGGGGCACTGCAGTGACAAGGCAATGGGCCTGGCAAGCCCTCCCCACTTCCCTTGGGTTGCCAGCATTCCCCTGAGTCTCCGTGAGGTTTGTTTAATTCAGGAGGTGGCAGTAGGAAGCCCTCACACATTCTCCAATTTGGCTTTACCATCAGCAAAGCTATCTTGATTCCAATCTGGCTTCTTGGATGAAAAGAAGGATGAGCAATTGGCACCCCCAAAACTTCAACAATGGGAAAGTAATAGAAAATTCAGTTTAAAAGGTATTAATAAATTATACAGGGTAGACTAAGAAGAATCTTGAAGGCTGGTGTAAGGAACTTGATCATACAAGAATTATTATAATTCTCTGTGCAAGCACACACACACACACAGACACATAGACACACACACACACACACACACACACACACAAACACACACACAGTTTATCCACGGAGGAAATCACTGTGGGACTTGTTTCCAAATTAATCTCTTGAAATTTAATGTCATCAAATTCCCATCTTCCACAAATAAATTTGCCGAGAACCTTAAGTCATTAGGAAGTAAGTGTTTTCCAAGAATTATTTGATGACCAAAGAACAGTTTAGCCTACTTGGGAGACTTTAATAAAGCTTTCTTCTACAGCCCCATTCTTGACATTAAAAAAACATAATAACTAATGGTTTGACAAATACTGTGTATTATTTGGAAATAAATTTTCTCATCCTTCTTCACACACATTTTACCTCAAATTGCAGCCTTTCAATTGGTCTCACAGGACTAGGTGATTTTTTTTCTCAGTCAGATTTATGTGTTTTTATTTGTGTGCTAATTTGAAAATAACTTTAAGTACATATTTTAAGTACAGAGATATGAGTTTTTAATCCAAATCTGAAGACAATTGTTAACTGCTTCTGTACATCTCTTACTGCCAACAACCAGCAAATGAAAAAAAAACTTTCTCTAGGGAAACAGTTGCCAGTATATTCTTTTTATTATAAAAATACTTTGCATGAAAACAGGAAGATAAAGTTTTCTCCTTAACTAAGCAAAATAGTTGTCCCAGTCTCTGCAAAATATTCTTCCTATGACTCTAACCCTTCCATGATAAAAGAAAGGATAACATGCCTTTGGTCTTCCTGCTTCAGGAAGCAAAGGAACTGTAGGAAAAGAATTAATTTTTCTTCTCACTTTTGAGGTTTGAGAAAAAGTTGTAACTCCAGCTTTTCAAAGTGCAAAGAAAACAATACACACCTATTACTATCTGTGGGACACAAATGTATGGATTTAGGAGGAAATGACTAGCCAGAAAAATGAAACACATTTTAAATAAAATGCTACTCTTTGGTGCTTCTCCTCTCTTGGCTTCTATAATTTAACCTCCATCTGACCCACCTCCATTCTAATCGCTTTGGTTCTCTTAGTGTTCCTTAAAATTGTCTTCCCTTTTCTCTAAAATGAACTACAGAGCCATTTTTTTTTAATCCGCATTTTAAAAATTTATTTATCTACTTAAACACAGCCTTGTTCCAGAGAGGGTTTAAGGTGGCTTCAAAGGATCCATAACATACACCAAGAAATGAATAACAAATGGGACAAGAATGAAGCTCATACTAAAATGCTTATACAATTCTACTCATTTACTCTGGGTAGACTACAAATTTGTCTCTAAGCTTTCTAGCAGGCAGTCTAGAAAAGGAAACTTAATTAGTTACATCACTTACAGTGTCTGTAAAACAAAAACAAACCAATTATCCAAGTGAAGCACTGGTATTCCTAATACTAAGACCAGAACGAAATTTCTCTTGAGAGGCTTCATAAAGAGGTCAGCATGTGATGTAACAGCCAGTGTTCTCTGTAGCAACCAAATGGGAGATGCAAAGATGAATTTCACAGGGCTCTTACTGCATTTCTCTGAAAAGGCTGATGGCATTGCATTAACTTGAAAAATCAGGAAAAGAAATTTTATCATGAGTTTAGGGGTTTGGGGTGGATACAATATGATATATTCTAGATACTCGCCTCTCTGCTCTGCTGGGCAAAACCAAGAATAACAGTTAGAACAATCCAGTACCCAGAATGGCCTCAGAGAAATTATTAAACCACTAAAACTGTATGCAACATTTTGTGAATAAGAAACTATATTTTTCTTGACAGACAAAATGCAGTTTTATCAATCCTTAAAATACACACGTGACTCACAAAAGAACAATTTCTTAAAAACTCTAGAGCATTAAACAGACTGCAGATCCTTCATGCTATTCTGGAAACATTTTTTTCCCTCTCAGTCTAGCATTTTTTTAAAAAAAATTTTGCAAAAAGAACCTTTTATTGTTTCCATTTGGTCCATGGCTTGGTGAGTACTTCTGGATGTTGAGAAGCTCAGGCCGAAATCCGGAAGCCAGAAGAATGCAGAGGGGCACCTCAAAAGTTGCTGGGCTCTGGAAGCTCCCAGTCATCCTTGAGCCTTCTGAAGAGATACTCTGCCGGCCTGGCCTGAGGACTGGCCAGCCTGCCGCGGTTGGTCAAGTAGTCGCCCATCTTCTTGATGAGTTGCACCTCTCGGTCTAGGAAGTGCTTTTCCAGAAAATCACAGAGATTGGGGTCTGTGTTGGCAGAACCCAGGGCATGTAGATCCAAAAAGGGCTGGTTCAGGTTCTCCAGGGCCAGGGCGGCTTCCAGGGCGGCTTCCATGGCGGCCAGGCAGCCACTCCACTCATCTCGGAGCAGCTTCTGCTCACGTTGGAAGAGGCCGCAGCTGCTGCACTGGTTCTGCATCAAAAGATGCTTGGCGCTCTCGCATCTCCTTCAGCCAACTTGCGAAAGAAGTGGCCCTTGAGAGCCACGTCGTCGCCTTTGAAATAGAAGCTCAGAGAGAGGTAAGTGTAGGAGGCCTGCAGATGCATGTTGATCAGGCGGTCAATAGCGGCCTCCACCCCAGCGGTATACTTTTGGCGGCTCTGGGTGCTCATGGTTGGCGGGCAACCAGGAGCTAACCACAAAAGCTTGTTACGTGGTCCCAGAAGCGAGAGATAGTTGAGCAGATAGTCACGGAAGTTGTGAGTGGAGATGCAGGGTTAGAGGGTGGGGAGAGGCAGCATGCGGAGAGGCGGGGTGGGGAGAGTGGGGCTTGGTGCGGTTGGGGCGGGATCACAGGGCGCAGAATCTCTCAGCCTAGCTTTTTTTTTTTTTCTTGCATGTAAGATTTATTTTGATGATATCATTCAGCCAGGACCCTGGTTTATTAGTAACATTGTACATATTCAAATTTCTTAAAGAAATATAATTTTTAAAATAGATTAAGGGTCTACAAATGTACTTTTGTTACATGGATATATTGCATAGTGGTTAAGTCTGAGCTTTTAGGATACCCATCACCTGGATAGTGAACTTTGTTCCCAATAGGTAATTTTTCAACCCTCACCACCCTCCTTCCCCACTTTGGAGTTCCAAGTGTCTATCGTTTCCCTCTATATGTCCATGTGTATCCATTATTTAGCTTCCACTTCTAAGTGAGAACATGTGGTATTTGATTTTCTGTTTCTGAGTTACTTAAGATAATTGCCTCTAGGACTATCCATGTTGCTTGGAAAGACATGATTTCTTTTTATGTCTATGTGGTATTCCATGGTGTAGATATACCACATTTTCTTTTTCTAACCATCCATTGATGGATACTTAGGTTGATTCCATGACTTTGCTATTGTGAATAATGCTGTGATAAACAAAGGAGTGCAGGTGATTTTTTGATATCACAATTTATTTTTCTCTGGGTAGACACCTAGTAATAGGATTGCTGGATCTTGGTAGTTCTATTTTTAGCTTTTCAGAAATCTCCATTCTGTTTTCCATAAATGTACTAATTTACATTTCCACCAACAGTATATGAGAGTTCCCTTTTCTCTGCATCCTCTCTAACATCTCTTGTTTTTTTGACTTTTTAGTAATAGCCATTCTGACTGGTGTGAGAGGGGATCTCAACGTGGTTTAAATTTGCATTGCTCTGATGATAAGTGATGTTGAGCATTTTCATATATTTGTTGGCTGCTTGTATGTTTTTTATTGAGAAATGTCTGTTCATATTCTTTGCCCACTTTTAATGGGGTTATTTGGTTTTCTTCTTGTTAGATTTTTGGAGTTCCACATACATTCTGGGTATTCTTTGTTGGAAGCATGGTTCGCAAATATATTTCTCTCATTCTGCAGGTTGCCTGTTTACTCCATTGATTATTTTTTGCTGTGCAGAAGCAATTTAGTTTAATCAAAACCCATTTTTCTATTTTTGTTTTAGTTGCATTTGCTTTTGAGGTCTTAGTCATAAATTCTTTGACTTGGGCAACGTCCAGAAGCGTTTTTCCTAGATTTTCTTGTAGGATTTTTATAGTTTCAGGTCTTACATCTAAGTCTTTAATCGATCTTTTGAGCTAATTTTTGTATATATTGAGAGATATGGGTCCAGTTTCATTCTTCTACATATGGCTATCCAATTTTTCCAGCATCATTTACTGACTATAGTGTCCTTTCCCTAGTGTATATTTTTGTCTACTTGGCAAAGATCAGTTGATTATAGGTATGTGGCTTTATTTCTGGGTTCTCAATTCTGTTTCACTGATCTATGTGTCTATTTTTGTACCAGTACCATGCTGTTTTGGTTACTATAGCCTTGTAGTATAATTAGAAGTCAGGTAATGTGATACCTATAGCTTTGTTCTTTTTGCTTGATTGCTTTGGCTGTTTGGGCTCTTTTTTTGGTTCTATGTAAATTTTAGGATTGCTTTTTTCTAATTCTCTGAAAAATGACACTGGTAATTTGATAGGGGGTACATTAAATCTGTATATTGCTTTGGGCAGTATGGTCATTTTAACAGTATTGATTCTTCCAATCCATGAGCAGATGTTTTTCTATTTTTTGTGTTTGACTTCTATGATTTATTTTACCAGTGTTTTGTAGTTCTCCCTGTAGCTTTTGATAACAACTTAATTCCTCTTTCTTTCCTAATTGTTAGAAAGAAGTCTTTATTTGTCATTTGGCTCATTTTTACCATAATTCTAAGATGAGGTAAGAACATCAAAAGTACTCATAGTGAAATCCCTCTAAATCTTCATTTGTGAGTTAAAATTCCCTTGTTTTTAAATTTAGAGGTTTATACACATATTTTTTCCCTGCTCCTAATCCCTCATTGGGAGTGACCATTAGTTACAGTTTGTCCAGAGTGGTCCTGTTGTCTTGGTATAATGATTAATAGCACCCCTTCCCCTTTCAAAAGGGTCTTTGTTTGGAGTATATATTACATGGTCACCTTACCCATTGAGAAGGAAAAGAAAACCTATACTATGTATAGAGTTTGTAAAACATTGAACTTGACCATGATTTGTTTCCATTTTATTACTTAATCATACCAGTAAGAACCCTATCATAAATTTTCTATTCATCACTTTATATTTTTTATTCATTGACCCAATTATTTCTTCTAGAAAGTTCTATGGAATGGCATATGTACCAGGTGTTTTGTTAGGTACTGGTGGCTTCTTAGGATTCAGGACCTTGCTCCATTAACTGAAACATCATGTGAATGAGTGAAAAAGATGAAAAATATAGATTGATAAATCCTACCAAAATAGAAAATAATCCATATAAATTGAATGAGTTGGCCATTTCCTGCTGGAAGATGTTCTCACAGGGTCTCTTCTGGCTTTGTGAGTCCATGCTTAGTATTTTATTTTCCTAAATACCACTTGTCTGGTGCTGTTTCACAATTAGAACACTTTTGTGTATTTTCTAACAAACAAGAAGGCATATTATATTCAGGGTAAACAAGATTTGAACCCTAGAGAAGAGAGTTTTGCTAAATAAAAATGAAAATTCATTTTTTTCCCAGCAACTTTCAATTTGTATTTTCTCTGTTGCTGAAAACTGACATCTTAAAATTATAAAAAGAAGCCTGGAGTCTTCCTTTACTGCTTAAGGTAAAATATGAACACATATCCTTTATCTAAATACACGATATATTGTCACTTTTAATTTCATGGATGGTTGTAGTCCAAAAGTATTCTCATATTGCATTTTAAGTTTGCAAAAACTGTTAATATTCAGGAATAGTCACATTTTTCAATCCTGGGGGGAATTAACTGGATAAAACATGAATACATAGTTCTACAGTCTTCCTGGCCTTGGTTCTAGGGCATAAAAAAGGCTGGCAGTATAGAGGAGGAGAAAAAACAAAAATTCAAACCCAAGAACAACCCTAGCAGGTAACTAAATAAGAGATACATTAAACCAGATGCAATACGCTCCAAATGACTGCAAAGAAAATGATTGTTTTCTACCTTGTACATAAACCATTAGTCATCATATTGACCTTATAATAAGGAAATGCTAAGCTTAGAGAAAACTTCACCATATAAAATATTATCTGTATTGCAGCATGTCAGGGTCATTTAATATATTTCAATTTCCTATACGTTTACTTACTCCTCTTGGAAGAGAAAAATGTCTATATAAACCTTTCCAGATGACATAGGTTTCTGCCTTGTGCAAATGTTGACAAATCTTTCCCTCATTACTTCAGAAAAAAAAGACCCAATATCAGAGCCATACTCTGGAGGTAGTTAAGCACACCGCCGTTAGAACCAGACCAAGGCAGGCTCAAAACCCAGCTTCGTCACTACGAGTGTGAACTTAGGCAGGTAATATAACTTCTATTAGCCTCAGCTTTCTTGATTATAAAATGGAGATGTTAATATCTCACAAGTGTGCTACAAAGGTTGAATGATAAAATGCACAAGAAAATGCTGCCAAACAAGTAGAAAGAACTCAAAAAATGGTGCTATATGATCGATCAGTTTTGGAATAAAATTGTAGAGATCCTCTCAAACCCCAGTAAGTATCAGAAGCAGATGCCAATATGTTTTTGATCCAAGTTTTCTCACTGCAGACCTGTTTTGCTGAATCACCCTCTGTGGGTGGCTACACCCTTTCAAGCACAAAAGCACAGCTTTGAGTGTTCAAGATCAAGGCATTTAGAACACAAGCAAAGGCAGCTCCTCTTACTTCCCTTGGCTAAGCAAGCATCAACAATGCCTCCTGAGGCACTGATGGTTGTGGAAGCAGGAGGAGCAGTGCAAAGGTGGCAGAAGTATGTTTTCTTAGTTCTCCAGACCAAGATAATCATCCATTATAGAAAAAAAAATGAGTGCCTATTTTGTAGGATAGGGTAAGATTCTGAAACATTACATGTGAGTGGTAAAATTCACCTTCCCTTTCACTCAAATATAGACCTTGGGATGCTTTGAGAATCTTTGATCAGATTCCCCAGAAGCAGTCCCTGATATGAGGATTCCTGTGCAAGTGATTTATTAGGAAAGTGCTCCCACAGGGAGACCACAACAAAGTAGGGAAAGCAGGACAGAGCAAGAAGCCAATAAACAAAGCTTCAATGTCAGGAAATGTCTCAGCTTAGTCACGATCCCGGTGGAGCTCTGGAGTGCAAATCACACCTAGAGTTTATTCCAACATGAGACAAGGGAACTGGGCTTTTATATTCTCGCCCGATGGTCGTGGGCCTCCCCAGGGTGATAAAAAACCCCCAGGGTACATGGGAGGTATGTACAAGTGAAGCAATTCCATTAGCCCAAGAGAAAGCCACCAAAGAAGGTCACAGGTGCTAGTAACTAGCAGAAAAGCACACTGAAATTGGGTGCTGAGCATATCAAACAGGGAGAAGGGAATTTGGGTAGGGCGTGTACAGTGTCCGGCACCAGCTTGCTACCCTGCTTGACTTTGGAAGGTATCAGAATTCAGTGGTAATGAGGAATCCCAATCAGAACCTTTTTTTTTTTTTAACCAGGAATCTAATAGATAAGATGAAGACTAACTTATAGGTATTAACCTATATTTATTCTTCCTTGGTACTTCTATTTACAGGGAATACAGGGGTTTGGGAACCTACATCTGTAGTCTCCTTTACCATCCCTGAAACTCTGTCACTCTCATCAGGGGTCTCATTTGTACACATACCAGCCAAATCAGGTCCAAAGCTCTAGATAAGAAAGCATTTGCATCTTTTATCTGACCCTCTACTCCATTTGACAGCATTCCCCATATTGGAACCACATACTGATTTTTTAAATAGCTTCACACAAGTACTTAAAAGTCAAAATATCCCTAGCAACCAAAAAACTGACAGGCTGTGAAATTGCTGCTTAAGAACCTGTCATCCAAACTGAACTCACCTGAAAACTGATGTTACACAAACAGTAAAATGGTTTCTGTGTATTTGTCATTTTTCTAAAAGAAACTGTAAGGGGTACTGAGTTTAGTTCTGAGCTGTTATGCTTTAGACAAGGGACCACCTTGCACCAGGCAGTTATGAAGTAAGAACAGTTGTTTCGGCCAGGCATGGTGGCTGACGCCTGTAATCCTAGCACTTTGGGAGGCCGAGGCGGGTGGATCACGAGGTCAGGAGATCAAGACCATCCTGGCTAACATGGTGAAACCCCGTCTCTACTAAAAATACAAAACATTAGCCGGGCATGGTGGCGGGTGCCTGTAGTCCCAGCTACTCGGGAGGCTGAGGCGGGAGAATGGCGGGAACCCGGGAGGTGGAGCTTGCAGTAAGTGGAGATCATGCCATTGCACTCCAGCCTGGGCAACAGAGCAAGACTCCGTCTCAAAAAAAAAAAAAAAAAAAAAAGAAGAAGAAGAGTTGTTTCATTTTCCTCTCCCAAAACACACACACACAGTCTCCTCCTCATCCTTCCACTAAAATCACTGAGAAGCTTGCCCATGGCCCACCCTAACAGGTTTGCTTCCGCAAATCCTACCTTCCCTGTGCTGCCCACAGGTACCTCAAGCAAGCAGCACTTCTCAACTGGGACTGATTTTGTCCCCTGGAAGACATTTGGCAATATCTGAAGATATTTTTGGTTGTCACAGCTGGGGAGAGGGCACAACTGGCATCTACTGTGTAGAGCAGCATTTTTGGCCTCTACATCAGTTTTTAAAAAATCAGTATTTAAGGGGAGACACTGTCCTGTGCACTGTGTGTCCCACCCGCACCAGACAAGCAAATACATCTGTATGTGTACAAATGTAAATCGCTTCACACAAATACTTAAAAGTCAAAATGTCCCTAGCAACCCAAACTGATGTTACACAAACAGTAAAATGGTTCCTGTGTATTTGTCATACATCTCCAGTCCCAAATGAATGTCAATAGTGCTGAGGTTGAGAAATCCTGTATATGTTGGTGTCTTAGTGTGGGTTTCATCAAAAACAGACCCTGAGACAAGGATTTGAGTGCAACTAGTATATTTGGAAGGTGATCCTTGGAAGCACTAGTAGGAAAGAGGGGAAATGAGAGAGTGAAAGGATAAACAAAATAATAATAAAATGAGAGAGTGAAGGGGTAACAGCAGGTTACCCCTGTGGGGACCTAGGACTCATTCCTGCTGAGGAACTCTGGGAGATTGTGTGGAACATGCCTTAGAGTTATCTCAAACAAGGCCATGGAAGCTGGAATAGTTATTTTCTAATTCCCCTCTGTCATTAGCTGAGGACTACTTCCAAAGATGTTAACTTTCGGGCACTTCCGGCCTGCCCTTCAAGAACCAAAAGCAAGCCCTGAGACAGAGAGTTGTAGGTGTTTGCAGAAGAACCTCCATGGGCATGTATGGGCATGGTGAGTGCTGAGGGGATATGGGTACCATACCAACAATGTCTGCTGGAGTTGGTCCTCCAAGAGAACATTTATAGGGATTTATCTTCAGTTTCTTTTTCTGAGGATGATGCCTTAGCCAAAAATAAAATTCTAATCATGCCTCCAGTAGGTGTCCTGAAGACAAGCAAGAGTGATATGTTTTAGAGGGACCTTGTTAGAACATGCAGTTAGAAAGGTCCTTAGAAACCATGTGTTGAAGCTCTATACCAATGCACAAATCCCTTGAAGAACATCCCCAACAAATAACCATCTAGTCTTTTCCTGAATGCACCCAGGTACCCAGGAACACATTAGCTCAGGAAGCTCACCCATGCCATTTTTAGAGAGTGTGATGTAGGGGAGCCAAACAAATGTGAATTTAAACCTGGTTCTGCCACTTAACAGCTATGTAACTTTGTGCAAGTTACTTAACTTTTTTGAATCTTACTCTCCTTAGCTATAAAATACCAGCAATATTATCTACTTCTTAAGATTACTGTGAAGATTAAATAAGATAATACAAGGAATTAGCTCAACTTCTGACACATAGTAGGTGCTCGATAAATATTAGCTGTCTTCACTCCTTTTTCTTCTCCACCTTCCCAAATCTCACGTGTCAGTTCTGTACTTCATAACACTTTTGATCTTTTCATTCCAGTTCTAGCTTCCAGAAGAATAAAAAGTATGTCCAGCCCATCTTCCCATTAAACTAAGACTACCCCCTTCTCCATGGAAACACACCTGGCTTACTCCACTATTCCTTACGTGGCCTGGCTCTGTGGGCCTCTATTCTCTGGTCTCTCTCCAGAAGGTTTTGGAATCTCCTCAAGGAGATAGCTGCAATCTCATCCTGACCTGGCGCAAAATGCACTTGTAGATCACGTCCATTTAATTTTGATGCACATAGATCAAAATGAGTTTTGTATGAATAATCTTCTCTTTTAACATAAAGAAAAATCTAAAATATGGTTTAAACTTCTTATAGTCAGAAAAGAGGGCAGGAAGTGATTCTCTTTCTTTACCATGCTCTATTTTAACTCTTGAAAATGTTTCTTCCATGCTGTATTTGCCTCTCTCTCTCCATGATGAACAGTGCTTTCTGTTACTTTTTTCAAAGGAAAAATGTAATGTTTCATAGAAAGAAACAAGATTCATATCCTGAATAGAGGTGGCCTCATATCTCAGAAGGGCTGGCAAGTCTGTCCTTGGCAGTTGCCAAGAGGTGGGTTGGAGAGACACAGCTTGAGCTGGAAACAACATCCAGCCTTGAAATTTGAAGTGGCAAATTTTGCAATGCCACTCTCCCTCTTTCCCTGCTTGAAGCCCCTAAATATTCTTTCTGGTCATACTGACATCTGGTTGGAGAAGGAAATCACATGGCAAGAGATTTTGCTTTTCCTTACCTATAGCATGATCCAATTAAAGAAAATATATGTGTGTGTGTATATGTGTGTGTGTGTGTGTATATATATATATACACACACACATATGTATATATACACACACACACACACATATATATACACTATTTGTGTATATATATACATATATATATATGGTATATGTGTGTATAAAGATGTGTATACTAAAATATTAACAGTCATCTCTGTGTGTGACCAAGTGTTTACTTTCTACTTTTCTGTATTATCTGATTTTGGGGTTAATAAGCATGTATTTAACATTGCTGCAGGAAATCAGGGGAAAAAAGACCTGTTTCTATTTTCAAAGAAAAAGCTGAAACTTGCTGTCCTTTCTCAAGTAGGTCATATGATCTTTGCCCACAAAGCAATGAACAGGGCTCAGTGTTTGTCTCCTGAAGCCAGAGCTAGCTTGCTGAAAGGCATCCTTTAGCCTCTTGGGCACCAAGCTATTTTGCATGAAAAAATTAAAATTCAGGAACATGGAGGGCTTTCTCATCCATTCTTCCTCCCTTACTCCTCTGGGACTTCACTGGCAACCCTTCTACTCACTACCAGCCACCAACAACTTGAGGTTCAGTCTGAGGACTGAGAAGAAAAGAGAATCCCTCCTGGGACTGAGTTGGCTTCTAGGACAGGAATGTTGCTCTATACTTCTTCCATATTCCCTACTGGGTCTGGCACCATGATTGACACAAAAAATAACAGATGCTCAGAGTAATGGAAACTCAAAGGTCATCAGTGCTTAATAATTTCCTAATGAACATATTAAATGTGGCTACTGGTCACTTTACCTGCTTAAGAGGTTTAAGCCACAGAGTCAGATGCCTCAATTCATCCAGAGAGCATCCCCAGACAGTTCCCATTCTCAATGTCAAGGAATACAAAGACAAAGACGTGACTGAGCATTTATGCCTCCATGAGTGGGACAGGAGAAGGGGCCATGAACCATGGTGGGACTAGCACCAACAGGTCCCTTTTACAGCATTCAGGGCTGGTGATAGCTGCATGCCTGGCATTCATACAAATCTACCCTCCCACAGTGTTCTTGCCCCTTCCTTGGGGTGTATGGACACGGCTGCAGGCCAAAACACAGCTCTGTTCACCAATTCAAGATAAGGAAATATATATCTGGGCCTGACTTGCTATATAAGTACCAGATGGTAATGATTAAAATTAAATTAAATTAATGCTTGACAGTCCATGAAGGGCATAAATTGCATAGTGTGCTGCTTGTCCAATCTGTCATCTTGTTTCCCTCGGCTCAGGTCAACAAACAACAGCTGAAAGCTCCATCTCTGAGTCAAACAGTAGCTTATTTCTCTGCTATGGAAATGGCTGCTCAGTTTACTAAGTTGAAGGCTTCCATGCTGCCAAAATTGTGATTAAGATGCCTTAAAAGGCAGAGAATTTTATCTTTTTGCCACAATCTCCAGCAGTCATCTCCCAAACACAGTAATAGCAATTACTGGTTAGAGTTCCGAAACTGGGAAATCTGAACCTGGCCTAAGAGTGAACCGTTGCCAAAATCACAATGCAATTTTCAGCTCTAATGACAGCCTTCTTCATTCACATGGTTTCTAGAATGTGTGGGCAGTGCTGATGTGTTATCAAGTTGCAAAAGAATTCATGGCATCACATTTTAAAATCACCCATCTGCCAAGTACTCCCTTCCTAAAAACTTTCAGATTTAGACTTTTGCTCCTTTCCTCTGTGTTGTTCAGGAATCAGTGTCCAATATTTACATTTTAGTACTTAAATCCCAAATAACGTTTCAACCTTTGCACTTTCACACAAGAACTTTAATGAAATTTTCAAAATGTTCAGCATAACTTCTTTGGTGGGAAAGATTGGTTTCTTCAGGAGCAAGCCAAATAGTGGAACAAGCTACTGAAGACAGGCACAGGGTGCTGGAAGTTGTACCACCCAGATTGTCCTTCAGGAATGAAACACTTCCTTTGCCAGCTGCTGGGAGAGCTGCAGGGGTATGGCCATCAGCTGTCAGCTCCCTTTGGAGATTGCCTCCACTGAAGAAAACTGCCTAACCCAAGATTTCTTCACCTTCTAAAGGCAGCCCACATCACTCAACTTGGGGCAACTCTGAAGGGCCATCCCTGCCTTTCTGGTTATTTTCTCTACCCGGGCTTGTCTCCCAGATTGCTGCCTGAATCCCTCCCCACTTGATTCAGGTCTCTGCTCAAATGTTGCCTCATCAGAAAGGCCTTTCCTCATCTCTTTTTCTAAAATAACACACACTCAGCCCTTTCCCATAGCCCCAGCTCCAGGGCTCCCTGCGCTCTTACCCTGCCTTCATTTCCTTCATTTCTCTTACCACTACCTGCCATTATTTACACATTTATCAATTATTTTGTTTAGTGCCTGTCTCCCCACTAGCATATAAGCTCTATGATGGTTCAGAATTTGGCTGTTTTGTTCATTGCTTTATCTCTACTACCCAGAAAAATGCTTAGCACATATATAGAGATTCTCGATAAATATTTGTGAATAAGTGCATGAATGAGTGATTAGTTGCCTACTATCTTAGGTACTTCCTAGTGCTTAGGCTGCCTAGCTCTCTCACTGTGCATCCTGGGAATCAGAGTCCTGCCAAGGTAGCATAATAGTCAAGAACATAGGCTATGGAGTTCCACTGGCTTATTCACTTAGTTCATAAACAATTACATAGTTCTTAAGTTGTGCTAGGCATCGCTCTTGGCTCTTATGCTATTAATACATTTCATGTTCATAACAGCCGTAAGAGATAGGCGTTATTCCCATTTTAAAGGTGAAGAAATTGAGGAACAGAGGCGTTAAGTAATTTGCCCCAGGTCATACATCTAGTAAGTGACAGAATTCAAATGCAGGCAGTCAGTCTCCAGAATCTCTGCCACTTACCAGCTGTATAATTTTGAATAATCTCCTCTCTGAACTGGTTTCTTTGCCTATACACATGAAAATAATAATACATACTACACAAAATTGTAAGCAGTTTTAAATGAGATGGTATGTGTAAAATACTTAGCAGGGTTCCTTATCTACACAAGCACTTATTAAGGGGTAGTTGCTATCATTTGTATCCCAGTGCTTTGCCTTCCCCTATATCCCAACAGACTACATGGACTTCCAACTATTACCCCATGTTTCATATTAGATGCCCTATCTTGACTGCTTGACACTTGTTGAAGGCCTTGAATGGCAAACCCACCCACCATTCTGATGTTCCATGCACAACCCAGCTTTGTGTCACCTCCACCCTTGACTCCACTCTAGCTTTGCCCTACCGCTGTAGACAGAGCTGGGGCCAGGTCCAGAACTCTTCAAGTCTGCCCTTCCCTGTCAGGTCTTGAAATAAAATGATTCTTAGAGGCATAGCAACAAAATTCAGGTGGCATGACTTGCCTTTGATAACTAGCGCTGCAGTTCCTACTTCCCATTACCCAGCATAATCATTCAGATAAGCCATGGCCCAAATTTTACCAGGTGTTCTGGCCACTCTGGTGCACTGTCCAGATCCCTCTTCAATGAGGTTCTTGTTGTCTCCGGTGCTAGGAGCACTGATGGCGGACAGCCCTCAGCTCTCAGGCTCTTCAGGGATTGCCTCAGCTGAAGTGAACCACCGTGACCAAGAGGTAGTTTCCTTGATAACCTTCTGGGGTTGTCCATATCCAATGACGTACCAATGTAGGAATAGAAATTCCCAGCCACCTTGCTGCTGAGATAATTGGCAAGTGGCATGTAGGAGAATGAAACTGGATCCTCGTTTCTCACCTTATACAAAAATCAACTCAAGATAGATCAAGGATTTAGATCTGAGACCTGAAACTATAAAAATTCTAGAAGATGACATTATAAATACCCTTCTAGGCATTGGTTTAGGCAAGGATATCATGCCCAAGAACCCAAAAGTAAATGCAATGAAAACAAAGATTAATAGCTGGGACTTAATTAAACTAAAGAGCTTTTTCATGGCAAAAGAAAAAGTCAGCAAAGTAAACAGACAATGCCCATAGTAGGAGAAAATCTTCACATTCTATACATCTGACAAAGGACTAATATCCAGAATCTACAACGAACTCAAACAAATTAGCAAGAATAAAACAAACAATCCCATCAAAAAGTGGGCTAAGTGCAGGAATAGATAATTCTCAACAGAAGACATACACATGGCCAACAAACATATGAAAAAATGTTCAGCATCACTAATAATCAGGGAAATGCAAATCAAAATCACAATGTAATACCACCTTACTCCTGCAAGAATGGCCCTAATCAAAAAATCAAAAAATATTAGATGTCGGCGTGGATGTGATGAAAAGGGAAGACTTCTACACTGCTGGTGGGAACGTAAACTAGTACAACCACTGTGGAAAACAGTGTACAGATTCCTTAACTAAAAGTAGAACTACCATTCAATCCAGTGATCCCGCTGCTGGGTATCTACCCAGGGGAAATTAAGTCATTATAGGAAAAAGACACTTGCACATGCATGTTTATAGCAGCACAATTTGCAATAGCAAAAATGTGGAACCAGCCCAAATGCCCATCAATCAATGAGTGGATAAAGAAAATTATATATATATATGATAGAATACTAGCCAATCATGAAATGGAATGAATTAATGACATTTTCAGCAACCTGGATAGGATTGGAGACTATTATTCTAAGTGAAGTAATTGAGGAATGGAAAACCAAACATTGTATGTTCTCACTAATAAGTGGGAGCTAAGCTGCAAGGGTGCAAGGGCATAAGAATGACACAAAGGACTTTGGGGACTTAGGGGAAAAGAGTGGGAAGGGAGTGAGGGATAAAAGACCAGAAATTGGAGGACTGGGCACAGGGGCTCACACCTGCAATCCCAACACTTTGGGAGACCAAGGCGGGCAGATCACTTGAGGCCGGGAGTTCGAGACCAGCTTGGGCAACATGGCGAAATCCCATCTCTACTAAAAATACAAAAATTAGCCAGGTGTGGCTGGTGGTGAGCTACTTGGGAGGCTGAGGCAGGAGAATTGCTTGAACCCAGGAGACGGAGGTTGCAGTGAGCTGATATCATGCCACTGCACTCCAGCCTGGGTGACAGAGCGAGACTCAGTCTCAAAAAAAAAAACAAAAAAAAACCCCTACAAAGCAGGTTCAGTGTATTCAGTGTATACTGCTCAGGTGATGGGTGCACCGAAATATCACAGAGCACCACTAAAGAACTTACTCATGTTACCAGATACCACTTGTTCCCCAAAAACCTGTAGAAATAAAAAATTAAAAAAAAAAAATTCCCAGCCACCTTGGCCCAACTGGGGGCAATTCTGAAAGGCCATTCTAACTTCAGAGCTCCCTTGGGGGTCTGCCTAGGCTGTTGTTGGGCCTGCATCACAGTTTATCTTCTCCCTCTACCTGCTTCTGCTTTTTTCCCCTCCTTTCCCCAGATATTGGTCCCGAGGGTGCACTCTAATAAACATCCTGTCTCCTGTGTTCTGTCTCTTTTATTATTCCCAGAATAAAAGCCTAGCCTGCAACACGTGGTCCAGCCCAATTCACTCACACTTGTTGTGAGGTCGCAGGATTCCTCCAGAAACTACTAAACCCAGGTGACAAAATGGCTTCCCAGGATTATGACTTCCTGGTTGCTTCCCCAATTCATCCTGTCATTTTTCACCTCTTCTCAGAGGCATGACTAGTCTAGCCTAGCTGCTTATACAAAGCAGCCAGAAAAAATGATGCCTATTAATCAGTTCTTGCCTCCTGCTGATCACCTCAGCTCAGGGTTTCTCTTTCCTCAAGGAAGTAAGACAGATGATCATGGGTTGCCACAAAATGCTGGTTCTTTACTTTGACCTCCTCAGTCCTGGGAGGATTTATCAGCCAACAACACGTTCATTTAACTACACATCAGAAGCAGACAAAGAGTCAATCATTAAGTAAGTATAAACAACTAGGTACTTCACATGTTTGGTAAAGGCCCATATATTTATAAATGTGCCCTTGGGCAAGGGTCAGCCTCAATGATACTCACTTTGGGAATAACAAATCCCAAACCACTTATTTGTTATGAAAATAAATGACATTTTGATCTCAGTAATCATTTAAAATTCTGTACTTTTAATGGCCTATACAATCTTAACATGCTCCCTTACATGTCAGATTTCCTAAACTACAACTGCAACAACCTTATAACTTCCACTTGATCATCAAGAATAGATAAAACAGTCAGGCGCAGCAGCTCACACGTGTAATCCCAGCACTTTGGGAGGTGGAAGTGGGCGGATCACCTGAGGTCAGGAGTTTGAGACCAGCCTGGCCAACATGGTGAAACCCTATCTCTACTAAAAATACAAAAAAAAAAAAAAAAAA